>NC_063163.1:118927776-119231243 GCF_023159225.1 Perognathus longimembris pacificus | reverse complement strand
GCGAGGGCGGGGCCTCCAGGGCCCAAGGGCGAGGGCGGGGCCTCCAGGGCCCTAGGGAGAGGGCGGGGTTCTCCAGGGTGAGGGCGGGGCCTCCAGGGTGAGGGCGGGGCCTCCAGGGTGAGGGCGGGGCCTCCAGGACCCTAGGGAGAGGGCGGGGCCTCCAGGGCCCGAGGGTGAGGGCGGGGCCTCCAGGGCGAGGGCGGGGCCTCCAGGGCCCGAGGGCGAGGACGGGGCCTCCCCTCGGCAGCTCCTGGTGGTCAGGGCAGGCTCACTCGCTCGTGTGGCCTCCGCCCGCGTGGGCAGCGTGGACTGAGCGGGCTGTCAGGCGCCCCACTTCCGTGGCCTGGGCTCCCCAGTGTCCGTCCCTCGCTCTCGGAGGGCTCCCAGATCGTAGGCAGCGAGCAAGGCCTTAGCCCTCTGACTAGCACACTCTCTAGCAGGAGTCTTCCAGGAACATTCTGGGCCATCTCATCACTGGTTCCTGCGCGTCGCTTGGGGCTATTCCGAAACGTGGGTGAGTGCCAGCTCCCCCCGACGGCTCGCGGTGGGAAGGGTTGGGTGGACGGGAGAGAACGTGCGCAAGCTACCGGGAGCCCTGCGCAGGAAGAAGCTGCCCAAGAGCGCGCCAGCTCCGTGAAACTGCCCTCCTTTCCACCCACAGGGCACTGGCTGGGGACAGATGGGTCCACGTTGTGCCAAGGGACATTCCGCGACTGGCCGTCTACAGTGGCGCTGGGAACGGGGAAAGCAGCCGCTACCTGCAGCAATGGAGTGTGACAACGAAGGCTTTCTAGAGCCGGCGACGCGCCAAAGGAAGGGGTCGTGATAAGGCGGCCAGCACGGTTGGTTCTTGTTGATACTGCAGCTACCGCAGGCCTTTGAGTGGTATTTTCCTTTCTTCTTGGCTGTTGCCTTAAAAACCAGAGAAAGCTTAAAGCGGAGGAACGCCCTTCAAAGCGCTCTCCTTTCACCCTGCTGCTTCAATGAGGAGACGGAGTTCTACAGAAGTCCTGTGCCTACCCCGACAGACCCATCCACCCATTCTTTCCTCCTCCTCTTCTGTATTCTTGGACCTTCCCCATTCCCATTCCGAGAAGCCCGCCATCGGCTCTGGAAACGACATGTCATGTTATGACCACGAGTCTCAAGCTCAAGGGCTTGCACCTGCCGCCACCTGACCTCCTTGGGCTTTGGTTCCATTATCGGTGAAAGGGGACTACAGGCCCGCCTCCTTCAACCGTTCCTGCAAGCCACCCTGCAAACGCACCTTCACAACTACAAAGGAACACAAGGTGTGAGACATGATTGTCTTGGCTAGGTAGGCCAAATAGGTCAAAGGTAGAAAATCAGGCAAGAACCAACTTGGAGGCTTTGGCTGTGAGAATCACGGGGCCCTGGGACCCCCTCCGACACACCTGAAGTCAGACGAGGATTAGGGGAGAGAAGGCGGAGATGGATGCGGGTGTTTGGCTTGGCTGTGGTGAGCCTTCTGACTTCTGGCACAAGAGCCGCGCCTTGTTTCTGTTTTAACTCGGTTGCCAGCCTGCGATGTGAAGACTTTCAACGTTCGGAAGCTCCGTTCTGCAGAAATGCATCTAATGACGTCTATGAAGAAAGAGGCAAGCATGGCTTCCCTTGTGGGCCGGGTCTACCCTGGCAGTGTGCAGTGGAATGCGGAGAGCTGTGCTGCGCTCAAGCTTTGGGGAGCGAGTGTGGAGACACGCATGCCCTGGCATTTCACCGGCACAGACCCACGGGGAGCCCCTCCGCCCTCCACGGCCAACGCCAGGACAACCCAGGCTGGGAAGGGCCGCTCCCAGCCTTCCTCGGGGCCTGAAGATTCGCTGCTCCCATCACCAAGCCTCCTTCCCACACTGCCCTGAGCTCTTCTCCTCACCCAAGGCCCCCGCCGCCTCCAGGCAGCCCTCGGTCAGCACGGACCTGCCAGCGGATCTGAATCTAACCGCGGGACCCTCTGCAGAGCCGCCCGGGCTCCCAGGCGCTCCGTGGCTTTGTCCCGACTCTACAGCGTCCCCAACTTCTTCCGTCACCTCGATCGGGAAAGCGCTCCACAGCTCTAGGTCTGCTTTCTAGGGAACCCGACCTGCGACAGGAGCCCTTCCAGACCTCGCTACAAACCACAGACCCACCCTTCCTAACCTGTTGTTCTTCCTGTCGCCCTCTGAAAGCCACACCACCTGCTTATTTGCATGTCTGCTGCCTGCCTCCTCCCTACGACAACCGTGCTCCCCGTGGTGGGGATTGCCTGTTCCTACCTCCGCTGCCTGAGCCTTCGCGTGTACTCGCTGAACGCAAGGAGAACGGGGGTCAGCAAGTGCACCCCACCGTTCAAATGTTAGTTTGTACATGCTTAAAGAATACAGTTGCTGCTTCGGGACAGAGTTGAGGTAGTGGCTACGGAGGCTGCAGGATTTTGTCCACCGAATCACTCCTCACCCAATTAATGGGCCCCGTTTCAGGTAACACTCCTTTTCTGCAAAGTAATGGCTTTATTTTGTTCTGTAACTGTCTGTATTATGAGCTGCTGATGCTCAATATATCCAAAGAGTGTCTATAAACACCAGAAAAGTAACTTTAAGAAATGAAATCACAGTCCCAGAAAATAATCATTTGGTTAAGTAAAGGGCACATGACTAATAAAAACACAGCCATCAACAAAATGAAAAGATTATTCGCTTAAAAGCAGACAGTTCTGTCAAAGGCAAGAGTGATTAATGTGTTCATCTTCATAAGGTTCCGGATCATGAAGACTTCACAAATCAGAAGACCAAGACTCCAATCCAGTATCTGCCGGGAACTCACCAGTAATCTCAGCCCCGTTACCACACACACGTCCACGGTCCTGAGCATTCTGTAAACACATGACACTTTCCATCATCTCTCCTAAGTCTGAGATTCTATTATGTATATATTATTCTATTATGTATATATGTATATATATTATGTATGCAATTCTATTTGTCTTAAACTGAATGACATCAAGTAGGGCAACACAGACCATACTGTGCTTCCTTCTTCCCTTTCTTTTGTTCATTCTTTCTCTTTCTTTTCTTCTCCCTTTCCTTCTCTTTCTTTCTTTCTGTCTTCTTCCTTCCTTCCTTCTTTTCTTTCTTTCTTTCTTGCTTGCTTGCTTGCTTGCTTGCTTTCCTCTTTCTTTCTTTATTTCTTCCTCTCCTGTCTTTGCCAGTACCAGGGCTTGAACCCAGGCCCCCATACTCTCATTCAGTTTTCTTGATCAAATCTTGAGCCACAGTTCCAGTTCAGCATTTTGCCTATTACTTAAAGAGAGTCTCACCAATTTTCCTGCCTGGGCTGGCTTCAAGCCATGCTCCTCCTGACCCAGGCGGCCCCCTGAGTAGCTAGGACGACAGGTCTGAACCACCGGTGCCTAGCTGTCCCTCCCCGTAATATCCATGCTGTTCTGTACAAAACAAGAGGTGTGCGTGAAATAGTTCCCTGCGAAAGTCTGACAAGTCTCAGCATAGGGAAAAACAGAATAGGCCTGTGTCTATAAGCCATGAGGGGCCTGGGAGGAATCAAGGCACAAGCCGACATGGGAAAGGCTTCTGTCTTAGAGCCTTCCCACCCTCCAGAAAGCGGGGCCCCTACCGGAGCCCCTCCCAGAATGCACTGGGCCGCCAGAGCGCTGCTGGAAATGACTGCTCAGCCCTGTGTCTAACTCCACTCCCAGGAGATGGGGGAAGCGGAGGAGGGGCCGGGCGAAAGCAGGCTTGATAGGATCCAGAATCTGATAGAGTTTCGGCTGCCTGCTTTCTGGCAAATTGCTGGGAAATGAAGAAAGAGTCTTGCAGCAGTTGAACGGCCCAAGTCCTAGGGAGGGGACACTGTTGCTCAGAAAGAAGCACAAAGACTAGATTCATCTTGTTCAAGAATTATAAATAGAACAGTCGGATTAGATTCGGCAGAGGAATGGGGGCACTGCGAAGGAGCCAACTTCCCTCTGAAGGAAGAGGCCGGGTTCCAAAGCCTCTGAGAGCCCCGAAACAAACACAGCAGGATGTGAAAGGGAAGCAAAAAAGAAAAGATAGGAACGCAGAAAACGTTAAGAAGCAGGCCTGCTCCTTTTGCCTACAACCACCCCCAGAACAAGAAGAGGAAACCGCGGTTCCTAAGAGAGGGGCTCCCCGCAACTTATCAGCCATTAGGAGCCATTTGCTGCTGCAGCAAGGAAAGCTGCATACTGCTCTGTGGAAAATGCAAACTGCTTCCAAACTTTAGGTTGAACACTTGGCGAGGGAGCCAGGCCTCCCTGCGCGCCGTCGTGGAGATGTTTATCCGGTGGATGGAGATACTGGGACAGGCCTGGTTTCCAGCTTTGTTTGTCGTCCCCCACAAGGTTTCCATCACCGACGATCTGAAGACTCGTGTAAGCCAAGAGGCTGTTGGAGGACAAGCCTGGGTTGAAAGGCATCCGGCTCTGCCTATAACCAGAGCGCTGCCTAGTAACAAGGCCCCGGTGCAGTGGGCCAGCTGGGGCCGGGCTGGGAGCTGCAGAACTGCACCCTGGCTCCTGACTCCCAGGACCCGCTTCCCGCACTCACTGCGGCATGGATTACAGACTCCCCATAGGGTCCAGGGAGTCTGGCTTCTAGCTATGCCTTGAGCAACTCTGAAGGAAGCAATAGGAAGGCTGAGCCTGGAGAATGGCGTTAGCAGGCCTGAGCAACAGTAACCATTCCCGGCCCCAGGCCTGCTAAAAGGCTTTCCGCAGAACCAAAGATCACGAGGTCTCTCCACCTGCAGTCCATTTCCTGTTCGCTGCCAGACACTGCCTAAATACTTCCAGGCTTCCTCCAGCAAGTTCCCCACAGTGTGACCCCCAGGGTGAAGGACATGGGTCCTGACTGCAGGTAGATGAGGAACTCCATCCCTCTTGACTCATTCATTGGGATCTAACCTGAAAGTCGCTCATCTGGCCATATCTCAGGGTCTTTCCCGGTAAACAAGGAACGGTGCTCAGCTTCTGGGTTTGCTACACAGATAAATACAAATAGAGGGTGTGTGTGACCACTCCACACGTGTTTGATAAAGAATGGCTCTTGGAGGGGAGGGGTGACATTGCCCCAAAGTAAATGGGCTCATTACTAGACTTAGGGAACATCTCTGTACCTCACCTTTATAATAACTATAAAAAAAAAAGAAAGGAAAAAAATAAAGAATGGCTCTTATTGTTAATGATCATGTTTATTTCCTGCACTATCTCCAGATTAAACCAGACAAGAACATCTTCCTTTATTCATACACATACCTCTAATTTCAATTCCAGTCTTGATTTGCGTGTGTCTGTGAGTGTGCGTGCACATGTGTGTGTGTGTTTGTGACTACTGGGGCTTAAATTCAGGGGCTCATGCTTTCCCTTGACTTTTCCACTCAAGGATGACACTCTAGCACTTGAGCCACAGCTCTACTTCTGGCATTTTGGTGATTAATTTGAAGATAAGAGTCTCACGGACTTCTTGCCCAGGCTGGCTTTGAACTGAGACCCTCAGATCTCAGCCCTTTGTATAGCTAGGATTACAAGCATGAGACTATGGTGCCCAGTAGTTTGCTCTCTTAACATGTGTTATTTTTTTCTTGTAAATGTAATGTCTGGATATACTTCTCCTCCTAGGAAGGTAGGCTAGATGTCACTTCCCCTGTTTTCCCACTCTGAACAAGGAAGCTCCCTGGACATTATACATCCTGCAGATGCAGGAAGAGGGGAGATACAAAACCATCTGGGGACACTGGGACCCAGTGAACAACCTGGTGTTGACTTTCCAGAGTTCTTGAGCTTTCTTTTTCTTTCTTCTATTACTAGACGTAATAAAGCTGAGAAGGAAAAGAGCTGGAAATGCCAGTGGGTTTCGCCATAGCCAAAGGGTGAGGAAAGAAGTAGCCTAGCATGATATTAAACTTTTAGACAATAGCAACTCCCCTCTCACCAAAAAAAAAAAAAAAAAAATACAGAGAGCACCATGGCCCCACCTATCCTTGCCAGCAAAAGCCAGTGTGCAACCTAGGTTTAGGTGATATGAGAAAAAGCCAGGAAAGGAGCTAGGATGCTCATAATTGCACAGCATCAACAACCCTTTACCCAGGGCATCGCCAAACTCCCAGCAGTGCTGGGCACCTCTCGCTCTCCCCGCCACGAGTCTCAGGGGAGGAATTGTTTGGGATCAAAACTTCCCCCTGGTGCACAGCTATTAGAAAGACACCTTTCACCCACAGGGTCAGTGCGGCCAGACGGAGAGTGGAAACAAAGTGCCCCTACCGCTCCCAGACAAGAAGGTATCAGTGTCCTGAAGGTAACAAGGAGAGCCAGGACTCCTCGGATCACCCCCTGCAGTAGTGAGGAGCCAGCCCCCAGGGGGGTGGAGCTCTGAACACATAACCTCTGCCAGAGCCCAATCGGTGTAGCCAGGAAGTCAGCAATCATCTCTGTGTATTATGACCTAACACAAAAGGCTCCAGCATTCGATTCCAATGTCCTCTTCATACCAGACATAGCAAACTCTCCCACTGAATGAAGAAGAGAGTCTATGAGAATCAATGCCAACATCAAAATGACAGAGATGTTAGAACTGCATGGCAAGGATTTTTAAAGAGTGGTGAGGGAAAAAGGCTACAAAACGGAGATGCGCTTACACAGTACATCCGGAGGAAGAGTTGAAAGGGGCACAGAATGTATGAAAGAACCTAATGCAACATTTTAAACTGAAAACAAAATAATTAGAATAAATTCTCCCTAAATGTAAATGGGTTAAACTCTCTTTTCACTTCTTCCATAGTTGCATGTGTTTGTGTGTGGTGCTACAGATCCAACCCAGGGTCTTGGGCCAGGCAGGTATAATTCCATCACGGAGCTGCAAACACAGCCCCAAAGGGGGTCAGCACTGTAATCAAAACACTCAGATTCACAGAGTACATTTCCAAACATCCGTCACCCAACTACATGCTGCCTCCTAGACAGTCGCCATTTCTCTTGGTGGTTGTTGTTGGTTGGTTTTGAGACAGAGGTTTCAACATAGTCGCCAGGCTGGCCTTCAAGTCCCAGGCTCCAAAAGGCCTCCTGCCACAGTCTCCCAAGGAGCTGGGACTCCTGGGGTAGGCCACGACACCCTGTTAGATATTTACTGGGGATCCAGAAATACAAAGAGGTTGAAAGGGAACAACAGAAGGAAAAAGTTTTTCCACGCAAACAGCAACCAAACCAACTATTATCAAACCAAGTAGAATTTTTTAAGTTGCAGAGACATAAGATGATACATTTAACAAAAGATAACACAGGACACCAAGATTACACTCGTAAACATTTACATATCAAGGAAAGACCATCAAGCCCTAGGAAGGAACAGACTGAATAGAGGAAAGTAATAGGTAATAAGCCGCTCTCCATGATGGACACAGACGGCTCTGTGGCTCCATCTCCACCTTGGAGGTGACGCCAAGGCTAAGACCTCCGATTTTGTAGGCCACCGGGGCAAAGCAGGACCTGGGTCTCCAGCTACAAGGAGGGGAGCAGACACGTCCCTCCCCCACACCAGGACCCAAGTTGAGTACATGATTGACGTGGGGACAGTGCAGCTGCTGCCTACAAGTAAGTGCCGTCTACCCAGCTCTTCCGGGAGCTTCTCCGGGCTGTCACGTCCCACATCACACAACTTTACATGGCCAGAGGTCAGGAATGGCCACGTAGAAGGGGGGAGGGTTTGGACTGTGGAGGGGACGAGGGGAGGTCCAGGCTTGCCAAACTCGATGGTGGCGGTGGACATTCTAACCCCCCCCCCCGACTGTCTGATGGATGTGACTGGAAAACGTGGCCCCAGGAGCGATGAACTCAGCATTTGGCAATCCCCTGGAGTATGTGTTACTTGCTATTTTCATAGCTTCGTGATTTAAAGGGCAGTTCATTATGTGCAAAGGAAACAAATAAAACGGTATTTCTGACATTTCTAAAACAGAACCGTGAACTCTCAATAAACCTTCCAGCTTGAAAATAACGATTTAGGCAAAGCCCTGGTGTATTCACTGAGCGGGTCCTCGTAGTGGGGATACAGTTGCCGACGCTGAGTCCCGAGCATTGGCCCCTCCGGCCTCCCTGGAACCGAGGAACCAGTCCCTTCGGCGGCAGCCGTCAGAGCCGGTCCTGTTCTCACAGGCCTCTATCAAACTTGTACAGCAATTAGTCCTGCTCAGAATTTGATACGTTTCTTAATTATAAAACAACTTTGTACTCTATTGGCAGTTTCAGATGGGTTGAAAGAATGTTAATTACTTCCTCCTGTGAGGCATCAAAGAGTTGTTGGAGTATATTATATATATATATATATATATACATACATATATATATCCTCCATTTTAGGGGTGAATTTGGCAAAATGAAGAGAGGAACCAACAAGTCTATGGTGAGGTGTTCAAGTCTATGTGAGTGACTTACAGATGCACAAAGAAGCTTGTGGGTAAAGTACTAGTCCCGTTTAGCAGAAGAGGAAAACATATTTGAGCCCGGCACGGTGACTGGTGCTTGTAATCCCAGCCACGGAGAGGAAAGCAGGGCAGAGAGCTGGAGTTTGAGGCCAGGCTGGGTTAAAGACTCCATCTCAACCAATAGGCCAGTCGTGGTGATACCCATCTACATGTGAGGTCTGGGTACGATGAGTCAAAGGCCTGCCAAGGCAAAAGATCTAAGCTGCTATCTGAAAAGTAAGCAGCACACAGAGCGCTGGGGCTGGGCCACGGTGGGTGGGACACTTCCCTAGCAAGCTCAAGGTCCTGAGTTCAAACGGCAGGGTACCAAAAGAACGGGGGAAAGAGTTGAAGTTAGATCGCCTGAAGTCAGTCGCTTGTGTAGTAAATCCGCCAAAACAAAATACTGCATTTATTCTTGGGGGCTTTCCAGCTGGTGATGCTGCCCGTAACCTTCTTGTCCCTGCCTGGGCTTCACTTTGCTGCTGCTGTGGTTTGAACTCAGGGCCTGGCATGTTCTTGGCTTGCTCAGCTAGTGCTCAACCACGTAAGCCATGCCGCTGGCCTGATTTCTGTTTGGTTTGGTTTTGCTAGTTTGCAGAGCTTTCTGCCCAGGATGGCCCTGAACCACCATCCTCCAGATCTCAGCCTCCCGAGTAGCTGAAGCTGCAGGCATGAGCCCCTGGCATGGAGCCGTTTGACCAGCACATACCGGCGGTGCCATGGGAGGCTTTCCATTGTGATACTTCCACGCGTGCCCATGATGCTTTGATCATATCCACACTCTGCACGACTCCGCTTACCATGAATCTTTTGGTCACCGTCTACATGCCAGACCACGAGCCCGGGAAGGGAAGGGTAGGGCTGCGGGACCCGCCGTCCCTGTCTGGAGCCACGGTGACACAAGGGCTCAGGGGTGTCAGGGGTGTCTGGGCCGGGAGCAGCTGGCTCAGCTGGCACACGGTGAGACGCGAACCGCCATCTCTGCGTCCGCCCGGACCTAGGCATTCCGGTGGGAGGGAAGTGAGAAGCTCTGCCGGGTGAGGAGGCTGGGCCTCCCGTGCCCGAGGCGGGCGGGCGGGGCGGGCAGGGCCGAGCTCCGGGCTCTTCCTCCCCGCAGCGGCGGCTCCGCAGCGCCCCCTGCACCTGCGCCCTGTGCGCCTCGGCTTCCCTCCCTCCGGAGAGCTTCCCGACTCGCACATTTCCTGACACCTTCAGGGAGACGTCGGGGAGTGAGGCCTGGGGGGGGGGAGTGAGGCCTGGGGGGGGAGGGGAGCGGGGAGGGAGGGGTGGAGGGGGAGCCCTAGGAGTGCTCAGCGACTCCCTCTCTCCCTAGACTTGCCCCCCTCCCGCAGAGCCCCCGCCTCGGCCCGCGGCCCCCCCCCGCGCCCCCCCGCGCCCCCCGCGCCCCGCCGGGCCCCCACCCCCACCCCCCGGGGCTGCGCGCGGCTGCACCGCAGGTCCCGGCCTGAGACGTTTTGACAGCTGTGTAGGCTGGGTCCCGGGCCCCCTCCTCCCGCCCGCGACCCCGGAGGGGTCACAGCGGGTCCCCCAAGAAGCCCGTCCGTCCGTCCCGGGTGAAAGGAGCTCCCGCCCGCCGGGGGAAACGCCGCCCGCCCGCGGGGCGCGCTCAGGGGCGCGGCTCCAGGCGCGGGTGGGACGCGCGGAGAAGCCGGGCCCGCGCCCCACCCACCGATCGCCCGCACCCCACAGCCTTTCGGGGTGGCGCCCGCGGGCCGGGCCTCTCCGCGGACCCGCGTGGCTCCCGCGCGCTTCCTTTGTCTGGCGCCGACCACGTGCCACGGTTGGCGGCTCCGCGGGAGGAAACCGGACGGACGGAGACCGGGCTCCACCGGCCCGGCCCCGGGGAGCGGGGGGGGGGGGGGGGGGGGGGCGGGGGGGACTGGCGCGGGCCGCAGGAGGATGAGGAGGGGCTCCCGCCCCCCGCAGAGGCCGCGCTCTGCGGCCTGGGGTGCGGGAGGGGGCGGGGCAGCACGGCGCGTGCACGCGCGGGAAGTTCACCCCGTGAACCCCCCCCCCCCCGCGCCCCGCTCGCACGTGCTGATCCACGCGCGGCGGCCGCCGGGGGCCAAGGTCAAGGTCAGGCCGGCTGCGCGGCTCCTCCCGAGGCCCAGAGCCGGAGGATGGCGGGTCAGAGACTCCATTTCCAAATTAACCAGCACCACACTCAGCCCAGAGAAAGGGCCTCGGTGGTGGAGCGCCAGCTGACCTTGACCTACAGCGCCCCTGACCTTGACCTACAGCGCCCCGACCTTGACCTACAGCGCCGCCTGACTTTCACCTACCGCGCCCCTGACCTTGACCTACAGCACCGCCTGACCTTGACCTACAGCACCACCTGACCTTGACCTACAGTGCTCCTGACCTTGATCTACAGTGCCCCTGACCTTGACCTACAGCGCCCCTGACGACCTACAGCACCGCCTGACCTTGACCTACAGCACCACCTGACCTTGACCTACAGCACCACCTGACCTTGACCTACAGTGCTGACGCCTGACCTTGACCTACAGTGCCGCCTGACCTTCACCTACAGTGCCCCTGACCTTGACCTACAGTGCCCTGACCTTGACCTACAGCGCCCCTGACCTTGACCTACAGCGCCGCCTGACTTTCACCTACCGCGCCCCTGACCTTGACCTACAGCACCACCTGACCTTGACCTACAGTGCTCCTGACCTTGACCTACAGCGCCCCTGACCTTGACCTACAGCACCACCTGACCTTGACCTACAGCACCACCTGACCTTGACCTACAGCACCACCTGACCTTGACCTACAGTGCTGACGCCTGACCTTGACCTACAGTGCCGCCTGACCTTCACCTACAGCGCCCCTGACCTTGACCTACAGTGCCCTGACCTTGACCTACAGCGCCGCCTGACCTTGCCGCAGGCCCTGCCAGGAAGTGCCACTCTGCCTGGCAACATGCCGGAAACAGTGATCCTTTGTGGTCCACACATTTCTCCCCCCCCTTTCACGGGCCTCCCCCTCTCTCTTCTTCCCCTCCCTCTCCTCTCCTCCCCCCTCCTTCCCTCCTCCTCCCCCTCTTCCTCCTCCCACCCACCCCCTCACCCCCCCCCCATGGTCCAGAGCCTCTCTCCGTCCTGTCACCTGGATTCTGCGCAGTGTGGTCATGGATGGCCGGTCCCCTCCGCACAAACCCCGAGGGAGGGCTGGAGGCGGTGAACTGCGCCGGCCACGGGTGCGCATCCGCGTCCTTCCAGCCAGCCGGCCAGGGCTCTGGGGGAGGGGGGGGATGAGAGGCTCCCTCTCCGCGAGGCTGCGGGGTGCAGAGCTGAGGGCATCTGGAAGAAAAGGCCACCCTGCGCTCCAGGGACCTCCACACTGCCTCTGCGCTCACAGACAGAACCAGGCACGGCGCGCAGGGCGGCCGGTGCCCCGTGCACGCAGGAAGGAACCCCAACCCAGACCCCAGGGAAGGCTGTTGGGCCAGGCCTGGAGAACGGGAGGACCTAGGAGACCGTGCCCCAAGAAGAAGTGAACAACAGGCTGCGAGACCAGGAGAAACACCCAGGAGAACGCGCATCAGAACGAAGGCCGAACCATCCCAATCCATCTAGCGGGTAGAAGGAAAGGCCCCGAACACCCAGGCTTAGGAGTCCAGGACACAAGCCACTGCCCTTGGCTATGTGAAAGTGGGTGTCACATTCACATTTGTATAAAAAAAAAGTGTTGCCTGGCAGGCACAGATGGCTCACGCCTGTAATCCTAGCTCCTCAGGAGGCTGAGATCTGAGGAAGCCAACCCAGGGTAGTAAACTAATCTCTAATACACACACACGCCAGAAGTGGAGCTGTAGCTCCAGGGGTAGAGTGTCCAGCCTTGAGCAAAAGCTCAGGGACAGCAGTCAGGCCTTGAGTTCAAGCTCTGTAACAAAACAACAACAAAGTGTTCTTGCTTGTTTTCTTTATAAAAAAAAAAAAAAAAAGCTCCACTCTATTATGTAGTATGACAACCCACATTTCATCAACAGCTTTTCCCCTCTTGATAAACACACTTCTAATATACTGTAAATAAACAAATTACTGCTTGCGAGGCATTAGGGTATTTCTGACTTACTTTTGCATTCGTTCTCAACAGCTAAAAGCCTGACTGATTTTGATAATTTCCAATACCCATAAATGCTAGCTCCACAGGTCGTGAACAGCACATTAAGGTTTTGTTTGGGATTCTTTTGTTTTTGTTTTTGTTTGTTTGTTTGGCCCTGGGGCTCGAACTCTGGGCCTGGGTGCTGTCCCTGAGTTCTTCAGCTTAAGGCTTGCATTCTACCCCTTGTGGCAGAGCACCACTTCCAGTTTTCTGGTGGTTAACTGGAGATGACGGTCTCATGGACTTTCCTGCCCCGGCTGGCTTTGAACCATGATCTTCACATCTCAGCCTCCTGAGTAGTTAGGATTATAGGCGTGAGCCACTGGTGCCTGGCTTACATTAAGGTTCTTGATGCACCGATGAAATCATTCAGAAGTTTGAGTCAGTGGATAAGGTAGGAAAGGCTCTGCCTTCCTGTGTCTTTTCCATTGATAATAAGAAGTATTTGGTTTCTATGTTTGCCAGTCTGGTAAGGTTTTAACTTGCATTTTTGTAATTGCTAGAATAAGTGAAACTTTATGTATCCTGGTGTTTCTATTTTATGCAGGTTTCTGAAGATAATTAGTGCATCCAAAATAGAAAACAAGTAGCTAGGCTTTAAACTTCAAAATGCTATAAAAATACGATCCCAGACATCATTTAATCTATTAGTAAATTTAAACTGCAGTTTGATGGTACTTTGGTCTGCCCTTATTCTCTCTTAAACGCTGCCTTTGAACTGCCTGAAACAGTGGCGGCCACCAAAAGGAAGGCAGGACAGCAGAGGTTGGTGACTCTCAGAGCCCCAGACTGAGTTCAGTCCCAGTTAAATGGGTGAAGTGGGGTGAGCAGGGGCCTTATTTCATTCATGATAGCTCGTTGGCTCCCTCCTGTAATACATTTAATGATCCCCTGAGCTTAATGACCGTTGCAATTAAAGTCGCCCTGTTTAAGCACTGTGAATTACATTATGCTTGTTAGTGGCTGCCTTTGACAAAACATAATAGCAAATCTTCTCTTTTACATCATAACTCATTTTAAATATTGCTTTTCTGTATCTGTCCTTTCCTGGTTGATTTACGACCTGGTACTTCTCAGAAGTGTAATCAAAAGCAACTTGGGACTTGGGAAATCTCCCCAGGTCTGGATGAAGCAGCCGTCTGGGGAATCCCCCTCGGATTGGTTTGCGCAGAAAGGGTTCTGGGGATGAGGGTGGCTCATCTAATTGAATCAGTAATTAAATTAGACAAGTTGTACAAAAGGAAAACATTAGCTTTCTGGGGTCTTCCTGCCCTCCTTCTCTTCAGCTCAACAATCAACAAAGGCCAGACATCCACCAGGAAAAACAGAGATATTTCCTCACCCAGACAAACCGACCTGAGACACGCTTGCTTTTGTCTACTTTGATTCCACAAGGAAAGATTTGAAATAATAACTGACCAGAATGAGTGGAACTGACCAATGAAGAGTGAAATCAAGAAGAGAAAGTACCTAACCCTCCAGGTAGGATTTTTTTGTTTAGATTTACACACACACACACACACACACACACACACACACACACACACACACACCACAAATCATAGAGATGGCTACTTCCATTTCCTTTTCACTTCGTTCCAGCAAATCAAGTCCCAGCTTTGGGTTCTTACTTGGTCCAAATATTTTCATGCAGAGAAGCCCATCAATGCCCAATGCTACTTTAGTGGGAATCATAACCCTTTCCAACCAAAATCTTCATCCTTATTCACAATATTGATACAAGATGCATTTGGAGTGGGGAAGGGCCTCGGTGTCATAGATAAAGCAACTGCTTGGCCATTTGTGGCGATTTCTCTCTGAGGACCCTCACAGAATTGTGAGTGGGAAATGTCTGCAGAAACATGCCATCAATGTCCTGGATCTGTGTTGTCTTCTTTACCTCTCCCTCTTGGACTTGACTGATTCCTCCTTTTATTAATATGTCATAAGGAAAGGAACAAGCTTTTTTTAATATATTCAAGTATAAATAATTCATAATAAAGGAAAATTGGATCTAGCCTAAATGACCAATATAAGGTAATAGCTTGGTAAATTATAGCCTTTCTATATGATGACACAGTATGTAGTCACTAAAAATACGTTTTGCCAGAACTTTTAACAACATGGAAATTGCCTTTGATATTCTACTACATGAATAATATCATTAAATTAGCCATTAAAATTTAGTCTTAAGAATCATATACCTAGTAAAAGTAGAATGAAAGTATCTCATTGTTGTGTTATTTTTAGTTTCTTCGTTGAAACTTTTTATGGTCTCCAAATTTTCCATATTGGACCTCTGTTGCTTTTGAAATCTGGAAAGAAAGGAAACCCATAGAAATAAAAAAGGTAAAATGGAAGATTTGTGGTAGGGTGAGACCACCAGCAACCAGAATATTCCCTGGAAAATTCTGGAAATGGCCAGGTAGACTTTGTGATGGGGTGGACAAGATTAATTAGGAATCCCTTTCTGAACATTTCACTGAAAATCAAGTAGTCGGCCCTCAGTGGCTTCAGACGGCCTGCGATTGTCGTCCAGCCCAGCCCAGACATCTTGCAAGGATCCCCAAACAACAACTATCCCGGGCACCTGGGAATGGTGGCACCAGCTAAAGCAAGACCATGGCCCCTGCCCTGCTGGATGTCACAATCCTAGTGAGCGATTTGTAGCCACCCCCGCACTGCAGAGCTGCAACGGGTGGACTATACGTTCAAGATTAACCTGGACTACATCGCATGACCTAGTTCCCAAAAGCGAGTGGGACACCAGAGGCTCATGCCTGTAATCCTAGCCGCTCTGGAGGCGGAGATCCAGAGAATCACAGTCTGAAGCCAGCCTGGGCAGAAAAGCTCATAAGACAGTATCTCCAAAATAACTAGCAAAATGCCTGGCTGGAGGTGTGGTTCAAGGGGTAGACTTCCGGACTGGCAAGCAAGCAGAGCAAGTGTAAGACCCTGAGTTCAAAGCCCATAGTGGTAAGGAAAAGAGAGACAGAGAGAGAAATATAGGTGTAAACATTAAGCTAACAAAGGAAATAAAATTCTGTGACATAATTCTGGAAGGAAATAAGCTGTATCTGGAATAGTCAAGAAAAGTCTCCACAACAGACATGAGAACGAGGCTTGCAGAATAAACACAAATACTACAGACATTAGGGCACACCAGCCCCCAGCCCGCAACCTAGCTAGGAAGGAAAAAGAGATGCCCGAAGGTAAGAATAAAGATGCCCAGGCGGGTCTAGACACTCTGGTGCCAGAACAAAGGGTATCTTGGTGGGTTTTCTCAGGATATCATTTCACTTTCTAAAACAGTAAATAAAGGTAATTGCTGAATCTTTCCTCTATTGGGACTCAGGGCCCGCGCACTGTCCCTGGCTTCTTTTTGCTCGAGGCTAGCACTCTACCACTTGAGCCACAGCGCCACTTCCGGCTTTTTCTGTGTATGCGGTGCTGAGGAATCGAACCCAGGGCTTCATACGTGCTAGGCAAGTGCTCTACCGCTAAGCCAAATTCCCAGCCCCTCCTCAATTATTATAGGCATTTTGGGTGCCATGATTATCCATTGAAACACTGAAAACTACATCCTACATCTATAAACACATTGTTCAAGGGCTTGTGGACACTGTCCTGAATAATAACTGTCATCTCTCACCTCTGAACCGCAGCCTTCATCACAAAGCTCTCGTGTTTACTCCTGCACTGACCACAGCCACCCGTGCAGAGCTCGCCTAGCTCCATTTTACCCGTCAGTCAGGAAACAGCCTGATTGAAGGCGGACGAATCAGGGCTGGCTACAAGGCCAGCGAGTGATGGACCAGTTTCCAGCCTTCCAACTCCATGACATTTTACTCTGCACCAACACTGCCCTAGACCCAGGGACAGGCCCTGGGGTCCGTCCAGACCGCTTTTTGTCTCATTTCCTATGCCGCTCTAGCCCGTCTTCTTTTCTTTCTTCTTGGATTGCAGAGTACGGGTGATTCTACTAAGATTGAGTTTGCATCCATCAAAGCACGCCTCTCCTTTCCAAGTGCTTTTACACCTCATCTATCTTTACAACTTTTCAGATAATTCAGACACATGGAAAACTTCAGTCTAAATGCACTGAAGACAGAATAGGAGTGATGGTGGGGGGAGGGGGGTGGAAGAGCTAACTTGCTCAGCTCTCAGATTCACTCTGTGCCATCCAGATGGGTAGAAAAGGGCCCTCCACCCCCACAGGATACTAGCAAGGGCTACCTGCTTTAGCCCTCCCCAGGCTGACAGATTCCTGGAACCATAAAGAGTATAAAATCCCCCTTTACAAACTCCATCTTGTTACACCATTTCACAAGCAAATCTCCTTCCAGCATTTGGTCTCCTCAGGGAAACAGTTCAGTCATACGGTTTCAGCAACCGCCACACTTGGAAGCTGGGAGATGGCTGCCAAGGAACACGAAGGATTATACCTGGAAGGAAGGCACTGAACCCCACTGCTTCATGGCCCCCTCCTAGGGGTCTCAAGGCCCATATGGTACGGGGGTGGGGGAGGGGAGTGGGGAGCGAAGGGGATTCTCTGAAACTTCCCGCGGAGGATAGAGGCAGAGGTGGCGTGAGTGACGGGATTCGTGGTCTGTCGTCTCCTGACTCACCCAGGACATTTGAAATGAGATGAGACAGAGAAGCCAGGGACTTCATGATGTCTCCAGCCAAAACCACAAATCCCATCACTCAAACCATCAAGGCAGGATTGTGCTAGGATTTAATGAACAAGATAAACCAGTGGTACTTGCTGAGCGCCTCTGACAGGTAGAAACCATGGTACATGTAACTCCAGGCAGACCATTTACTATTTCTTACTCCAGCCTTCCCATCCCATCTGAAAACCCACCATGCCAATGATACAGGTTCTGCAACTCAAGCTCTAATAAGGTGAGGCAGGTGGAAGGAATGTGAGCAGCACATGCCAGAGAAACGCAATGTGTCACATCGTTACAGGATGAAGCCAACCGACTCGCAAGCCTCCTACGCAGAGGAAGAAGACGTGCATGTCAGGCTGACGCGGCAGCGCAAGGCATCACGGGAAAGGAAATTCTACAGGTGCTCTGGCAAGGTCGCCGCGCACAGGGAAGTCCAATGCTGCACAGCCCAGGGCAAGTGATAAGCAAAGGCAATAGAGCAGCTGGATGAGGCAGGCCTTTCCAGAACTACTCCGGAACTCTGGCTCATTCACCTAGCGACTCTTCGCCCTGATCTCTGTGGAAAATATCCTGATTTTCAGCCATTTGGGGATCCCAGTCATGACTTTTCAGAGGCAAACCAGGAGAATTCCCTTGCCCTGAACGAAGCCCCTGAAGATTGCCTCCACCTCATTCGGGAAGCTGTTCCTCAGAATGCTTTCTTCGCCCCTGGAGCCCCTTGGGAGGCAGGCTGGAGGGTGACCACATACACAACGTTCAGTTTTACCTCTGTTGCTCATGGATGGGGTCACTAGCCAAGATGATTTGGATCGCCGAACCTCCGTTTCAGCGGCTATTGTCAACGTGATGAAAACACAAAGAAAAGTTGTCAGAATAAATAAAAGTTGACCTGATCTTCTACCAGAAAACCCTCTCTAAGGTACCCTCTAACTCTAATTCCTGGACTCTAGAGTCTCCTGTTTCTCCTCTCCCCATCGGCTACTTTCCCTCTGCTTTCCTCCCTCCAACACAGACTCATACCAAGCCCAACCACAGCCTTGACATCTTATTAGAATTTCTTTTGTTAGTACCTTCGGGTCTAAACCTCCCACAAAAAAAAAAAAAAAAATAGAAGAGCGAATATAAAAACATCTATTTCCTTTCCAGCGCATTTTTTCTCTCTCTTGTCTCCAGTGGAAATGGCCTCCCTGGAGAAGCCCAAATACTTTGGAATTGAATTCACCCCAGTAACGTACACAAGGTTTTAATTTGGAGCTCCAGGTCCAGGTCCCTGCATACGAGATCTGTAAATGAGACACGTCGCTTCCTCTCGCTGGGAAGGGCTAGGCCTCCGCTGAGAACAGCTGTAGAGCTGTAATCCAACAAAGTCAGCTCCTGAGTCTGATAGGAGTTGCTGGTTCCGTCAGAAGCCCCCCGCAGGCTCTTGCATATGGCCTTTGGCAGGAATGGAAACGCAGCCCCTTTCCCTCTGCCAGGTTTGGTTAATAACGAGCCTTCATTCTGCATACCTTCACTTATGCCCCAACTTCCTTTCCCTTTGTTCTTATGCTGACTTTTCTCCTCAAGGCCCCAGAACCAGCACCTGGGCGGGGGAGGCCAACATCTCCTGTGAAACGTTTGGAGCGAGTGTAGGCAGAGGACGACCCTGGGAACACGGGAGGATCTTGTACAAATCCTGGCTGCCACACCGTACCCCCAAATCCGTGAAACGGGAGGCTCTGGGAATGGGATCAAGGCATTGGCATGTGTTTGTAAGCACTACTGGGATGCTCTTGCCCGGTCAACATTGTTTTACAGTCGATTGTTACTGGGTGCCAGTGGCTTCTCCCTTACACCTCGCTAGTAGTCAGCACGTGGTAACTTGGAGGATCAAGGCTTGAAGTCAGTCCAGGTAGAAAAGCTTCTTGGACTCCATCTCCAAAATAAACAGCAAATAATAATCAAGGTTGGAGGCATAGAGCACCAACCTAGCAAAAATGAGAACTTGAGTTCAAATCCTAGTACGGCAAAATAAAATAAAATGAAATAAAAATACAGTGAATTCTGCCCAGAATGTGAATAGCTTTTCCCCACTATTCTCAAATAATGTATGGGTCAAAATACTTCCTTCTTGAAATTTAAGTTTATGGACTAAACTTTGGGTCCTGAGACCAAGATTAAGGCAAGCCAGAACCTTCTGTTCTGGCTTTTTGCTGGTTAATGAGAAGTAAGAGTCTCTTGGATTTATCGGTCTGGACTGACTCCAGACAACCATGTCTGAATCTCAGCTTCCTGGGGAGCTAGAATTTTAGCTCCCGGCTGGTGAATGTTTTGCCTTGAACCATGAGCCTCCTAATCGCTCTCTCCCAAGTGGCTAGATGGACAGGCATTGACCCTCCATGCTTGGCTTTATTATTCTATTTTTAAAACTTTTTTTTTCAAATCCCTCAAGCCTACTTCTCCTTTCCCATGCCTGTAGCTGCTGCCAGGACCCTGGTCTTCTGTTCTTAGGAGAAGCCATGGACAGGCAGGCAAGAGAGGGAACGCTACTCAGTGGTCAGTCAAGGTAGAGGGAGTAGCTTGAGAGTCCATTGTAGTTCGGCGGAATCATTCATTCCCTAGAAAAAGAAAGGATGAGCCACTCCCATCCTGACTCTTTCCAGAACAAATAATGCCTGTGGAGCATGATGCTTGGTGCTAAGGACAAATCACCCTGGTCTTGCCTTTGTGGATGGATCCACGCAGCAGATGAGACCCAGGAAGGAAGTGACCGTTTGGAAAGTCTGGGGCCCCACGCTTCCATATTATACTCATTAAGCTCCATGTGCCCTTGAAAACCGGTATTAGTATCTCAGTTTGACCCATGAGGAAGTTGACTCTGACCAAAGCCACGCAGCCACGCACAACACTAACCTGGTGCCCAGATTTCCTAACACTCAGCCACGTGTGCTTTGAACTGCACCCCCACTAGGCACCCTAAGATTCTTTTGTGTCCTGTCTCTTTCGTATTCCTGCCCTGTGGCATGACGGACAGACCGCTTGTCTGCGTCTCACTTTGGATCCAAAGGCAGGTACAGCACAAAGGCTGGCTCTGGAGTCTGAGCAACCCCGCGTCTGATTTTTGGAAGCAACCACCGTGGAGCCTCAACCTCTTCACCTGCCACCAGAGGACAGCGACACCAGCCAGCAGGGCTGCTGGAAGGTGACAGGACGACCCCATGAACGCCAGATTCAGGTCTGCTCTCAAGCTATGGAGGCCGTTTTATTCTGCAGAACACGCAGGCATGAACTAAGCCACATCCAGCAGAGAGGAGCTACCTGTGGCTCAGGCACCTACCTGGAAGGAAGTTTGGCATGGTTTCACAATCCCCCTCATCACCTCTGAGATCATTCTTCCTACTTCCTGTCCTGCGGCTGAGGCCACTTCCTCTCTTGTTGTGAGGTCACTTCCTGTCCTGCGGCTGAGGCCACTTCCTCTCTTGTTGTGAGGTCACTTCCTGTCCTGTGGCTGAGGCCACTTCCTCTCTTGTTGTGAGGTCACTTCCTGTCCTGCGGCTGAGGCCACTTCCTGCCCTGTGGTTGCAGTCACTGGGGAGAAGGCCCGCCCTAGCGCCTCCCCTCCTGAGCTCATGGCCAAGCTCAGAAGAAATCCTTGTGCTCAGCTCCTTTGTCCGGGAGGGTTCTGTTCCGTTTTCCCCGCCTCTCCCCTTTCATGTAGAATGAAGAAACCTGTGAGTTGCTGCTTACCTCATCACCTCCCGCCTTGCATGTTAATGGGATGCCTCCAGAAAAGACCTCATTGGTATTCGAGGGGTGTCCATGTTTGTTTGTCTCTGGGGAGAACTGGCTACCAGTCTTCCAGGTTCCATACCAGCATCTCCACAGCTCAAGGCTGGTTCTCTCCTTTGTGTAAGCAGGAAAAAAAAAATGGGGAATGGTATGAATACATTTTTTTGCATCCACAGGAGATTGTAAATAGAACGTTTCCAGAGTCTCCATCTGAATGTATGCACAAAGGGGCAGGTGACAGCCGGGAGGCCTTCCCGGGGTTCAGGGCAATGCTGAGGAATAATTTGAGCCCAAAAGCTCTTTAAAGGACACAGTTACCTGGCTTTCCAGATAATTAGAAACCCTGACAAAAGGGTTTTAACCTAATTTAATCAGATAATTAACCGGATCATACAGGAAAAAAAAAAAGCCAGCTTTTCATCCCATCTAAAGTATCCAGGGTTTCATCATTATTTGGTAACTGACAACCTTCTCCATTATCAACAAACTCTCTACTCAGAGTTTCCATTGTGGAAGGAGCTGAATCAAGCCTGGCGTTAACAGGTGAAGAACGCTCTTACTAAACCAGGTTGCTCTTTTTAAGGATTGCGGAACATGGCAAGCTCCACACAATGAACTACCAGGAGAAGGCAAAAAAAGAAAGAAAGAAAGAAAAACTCCTTCCTATCCGTACTACTAGGAGCTAGGGTGGATACACTATTTTAATGACATTTTGCAAATGTTTCATTGTTTAAATTATTTAACAGCTTGCTAATCTATTAACACTGAAAGACAGGAGTCGAATCTTTTATCTGTTTGGCAACATGACTATTATCATAGCTAATGAAACTTGTTCATTAATTTATCAGCTCCTATTTCCTATTGTCCACTGGCACCTATGAGGTGTCACCCATGGCTGGTGGTTAAAAAAATAAAATCGTATCATGAGTAAGTGCCAACTGTTTGTCTGGTCTCTAACATGTATCACTTTACTTAAACCATGCCCCCTCAGGGTAGATTTTGTTCTTCCTGGTTTACTGATGAGGAAACTGAGACTTTGAACATTAACTAAACAGAGAGCAACAGCGATGGCATAATGGGTGCTGACGAACTTGCATGCCGCACTGACTTTTAACACTGCCTACGCCACGTCTGTCCAAAGTCTAGGCCAGGACAGTAAGAACAAATCAGCAAAAGATGGGAAACCAAATTTATTGTCACTTCAAACTCTTCACAGGCAAATGCTGGAAGAGAGCTTTGTGATAAAAACCCAGCTCTAAGGAATGGACCTGGATAGAATTCTAGATTGACTATTGGTTCGCTGTGTGGTCTTGAACGTGTTCACTCTTTCTGATCTCTGAACTCTCCTCGGCAAAGAAGAGAGCCATGGTAAGTATCGGGACAGCTGGGGCGTGCTCATCAACGGGCACGTGGGAAGCCTTTGGTGATTTATGACGATTAAACTCAGAGGAGCACAGGCACGCGTGGAATGCAATGGTGATCGACCAGCTCTTCATCCGTCACCAACCCTCGCACGATTCAACCAAGACCAGTTCCCATTTGATATAACCACACACGGCATACGTCCATTTGTTTAATTAATACTTGCAATAACCCGCCGAAGTAACCAGCTATTAAGCCGCTGGCAAGCGATTAGAAAGTTCCTTTAACCTCAAGAACAGAAGAACGTCAACACACTACGTCCAAGATCTCACAGCTAGTAAGTGGCAAGGCGTCTAAGCACCCATCCTCCCGGACACCATCGCCTCCGGATGCGGTGGCTCTAGGCCATCCCTTCCCCGCGTGGTTCTCGCCACGTGCCGAGTTCCTGGCCATCACGGTCCCATTTGCCTTGACCTTGCCTCACCCTTCAGGGCGATGCTGTAGTGGGAATCTGTTAACCATCGTAGGCCGACCTACCTTCTACTGACTGAATCACTCACAAGAGAAACAAGTTGCTCATCCGTGTAACCCCAAAGTCTTCACCCCCTGCGGGTGCTGGACAACCTTTGCCTTCACAAAAAGTTACAGGAGAGAGCCAGGCGCCCCATTGCAAGTCCTTTCTGAGCTAAATGAGTCTGTGACGGTGTGAGTTTATATGGAAGAGGACAGACATAGCGTCGGCACTCTTCCTCCTCCAGTATGAGCTGCTCCGGGAGAACTAGGCATCCGAGGAGGCTCACGGAGCACCGGGGGCCTCTACGCTGGCAGGGCAGAGGTCTAGAGTCCTCCATACACACCCCAAGCCCCACTCCACTCCACCCAGGCAGAGGCCATCCCAAAGCAAAAGAGGCTAGCTTCGCTTCACTCCTGTAGACAAAACATCTCGGTGCGTTTCGAAGCCTGGATATGCAGCTGCCTGGCTATATCCTGCGTCCTTGTGGTGTGTTCTTCTCGCTCAGTCCTCTTAAGACTCCACCACCCTGCAACCCCGAATTACTCTTCTGCACGGTCACTCTTCCTGCCTCTGCTCTTGAGCCACATAATAAACTTCATTCCCAAGAAAAGTAAAGGTGAAAAGCAAATCCTGCTAAAGGTCAGTCCCATGTTTTTGTCTAAGGATGTTATTTTTCCATCGGTTATTTATTATTGTTGGCCTTTGGTGGGGGGGGGGATTCATTATGGCGCCGGTTTGGTAAGTGGCAGCGGCGATCTGTCACCCGGAATCACGCGGCAGACCACCCAAGCGCCATGCCGCCTCTGATCCCGATGTAAATCAGTGTAACTTGCAGGGGAGCATGCCACAGCGCCCGATGGCCTGCCATCCCTGTCACAATCAACACAGTGCCCACGGCAACCCTCTTCTCGCCCCCCAAAAACCTTCTCAAAGAGGATTTGTCCAGGAATGGCCCAGCCTCACAGTGAGCTGACTTTATAAAGAGGCGAGGTGAAGTAACACTTTTCTTTTTAATACCCCGTGGTGTGGAACTGGAATTTCAGCCTGCTCCTATTTTCAGAGGCCTCCTTGGTAAGAGAATGTTTTTATCTGCAGATACAATGACTCTACCCCGTGCCCTGCAGTTCCCATGAAGCCCTTGCCAAAGCCTATGAATGCCTGCTTTATGAATTGGTCTTGCAGGTGTTCAGGGGGGTATGTAATCACTAATGAATAGTCGAGAAACACAGCGACTCTCCGCAGCCTCTGGCACGGAGTGCTGCTGGGCTTTATAATTCTGTGAGAAAACACACATGCAACAAAAGCTTTCGCTGGGCTCCAGCACTGCCTGAGGCCAAATATTCGTCACAGTCCATCCCCGGGCTGGTGGTACGTTCCAGAAAGGAAGAGATCTGTGGTCACCCTGTAGGCTGGGAAGTCTGTGGCTCTTTCACAGTTTCCCTGTCCTGACTTGGGGTGGGCATTAGTCTGGCCTTTCAAAGGTACCACTTTTTATGCACATGCTATTTATGGAGCTCCGTGGGCTGGGCAACTGGGGGTTTGGGGGGAAAACCTTAGGGACCCTGGCCAGGTGCCAGAGGAAGGGAGGCACCCAGAGGTCATGACAACATGATTTGGGGTGATTTACACAGATCCCCGAGCAGGGAGAAGAGGACAATGGAGACTAGAACTACGGGGAGTTACAGAGTCAGTGCTTTTCTTAAGCAGGCTGGATATGGAGGAGGAAAGAACAGGGATTGGGACAGAGCAGACGACCTCAAACCTGCAGAAAACCTACTGCGTCACCCCTGAACAAGGACAGGTACCCGATAATCAGGGACGGAAGTGAAAGAACCCTTCATAGCCAATCTTCCTTCCCAGCTTGCGCCCAGGGGGCAGCCAGACTGACACATCACAGGTGTGTGGGGGGGGGGGAGCTGCCACTGTGTCCCCTCTCCATGCACCGTCTGAGCTCCTAACTGGGAAAATCTTCACGGCACTGGAGAACCCGGGGGCTTCAAGGGATGTGGGGACTTGAGAAAGGCTCAGGTGGAAAGAAGTGTGAGGTCTCTTCACCAACAGACTCCGCTCTCAGGAAGGACAAACCAAACGCACAAATCAAGGCACTGGAAAAAGATGGCAGCCTGCTCTGGGTAAAACCCAGTGGAGGACAGTGCGATCTGGAACCTTGTAGCAGCCTCCATCGCTAGGAACATCTCAACGCCCTCACTCCAAGACCCAAGGGAGAGAAAGAGGGAGCTGGGTGTCCCAGCGGGGCTGCGCCTGTGAAGGAGGCTTCCTGTCTAGCAAGCCGTGGCTCTGAGTTCTCGTCCCTGTCCTAGGCCAGCCAGAATGACCTCAGAGGCAGGCAGGACAAGAGGCTGAAGTGCGCCTTCATTGGGTTGAACCCAAATCTTGAACTAACATAAACAATTCATTCAGCAACTATTTACTGAATGCATTTGTGTTATGCTCAGTGCTGGGCATTAGATAGATGTCTAAACAACATGGACAAGATTTCGGCACTCGTGTACGTACTCATACCAGTCATGCAAGGATGAGTTATTGGATGGAGGTCATGGCTCAAGCTGTAGAGTACCTGACTAGCAAGCATAAGGCCTTGAGTTCAACACCCAGTAACATTGTTTTAAATGAATCTGCCCAACGACTTCCTGAAAGCACATTGTAATAGAAGAGGAGCTGAATTGGGAATGGGCAGTTTAAATGTTACCTGCCCATTCATTCATTCATTCACTCATAAATTCATTCATGCATCCACTCAGTATGTATGTTTTCACTATCTCTTAAGAGCAAGAGGCTAAGGATGGCTAAATGAGCAAGACAGGCAGGACCCTCGCCCTCCAGAAGCTCCATATAGTGTGGGAAAAGTAACTAGATAATTCCAGTAAAACGCTTGTCAGGGCAGCTGATGCTAAGGGTAATGCAGACTTGGGGGTGGGGGTGGGGGGGCAAGAGAAAGCTGCATAAAGAAAGCAACGTCCTGGGACCGACTCTGGGATGTTAGTGTTGTGCCAAGTCGCGAGAAGACCGCCAAGAAGGCCACTGAGAGAGACTCAGACGTTCCGAAATGCAAAAGCAAGGCTTTACTCAAGTGGGCCGTGGCTCGGGCCTTGGAGGAGCCCAAGCTGCGATTGCACAGGGCTTATAAAGGCAAAAAACAAAGTTACAGCCATCAGGTGTTCAAGCAAGACAAAAAACAAAGTTACAGCCATCAGGTGTTCAAGCAAGCAAGATTAGGACACGGGTACAAATCTGATTGGCTCAGGGCTCGAGGCATTCTGGGGGCGGGTAGAGTTAAGCATTCCCAGCGCTTAGAGTTCTAGACCGGCTGGGCCCTAGTAAGCCTGTCCTGGGTCTGCTCACAGGACCTGCTTATCTCAGGTTCGCGTGGTAACGTGGGGCCTGACTTCAAAATGGCTTTAGTCTGGCTCTTCAGTTAGGTGTTTCTCAGAATGGCTGGGGAACAGAAAATGCACCGTGCCTAGAACAAGAGGACGGTAGCCGCTTCCTCCCGTCCACAACTTCATTCTCCGAGGCTTCAGCTACGTGCAGCCGGCCACGTGGACCGCGTCACTAGAATCCCGCAAGCCTTCGCCTCACCAGCTTTGTGATGAACCGGACCCTGTGGGCAGTGGCGAAATCACCCACCACCCGGCCCTCCCCATCCCCTCGGTATTGGCCTTTCCACACTGCCAGCCACTTCGTGGTCTCCACTAGCTGATCATGTGTGGTACTGCGGTGCTGTGCCTAAGACGTGGTCCTAGAGGAGAGGTCTGTGAATACAACTTATTCTTTAAGGGACTATATATTTTAGATACAAACAACTTATTCCTTCCTTCATTCATTCCCAGAGAACCATAAACTCAGGGGCCCTGAAGAAGAGTACAGGAAAGGAAGACTGTGTTCTATCCCGTCTCTGGATTGTTCCTTTGTTGTTGTGAATGTCCAGCACATATGCTTTTTTTTTTCTCCTGTCCTCTACTGACTTCTGCCCAGGCACCAGGTTTTCATAAAACCTGATCCACGGCCAGCACATCCTTCCATAGCCACTGGAAGCTCAGAGAGCCCCAAATACGAATCCACTTGTCACGCCTCCAGCCAGGCGCCCTTCTGTCCAGTGACCTAGAGGCGGAGGAGTGCGATTGGGCCACTCTATGCAGGCCCACAGGCCGCCCAGCAGTTTCCATCCCAACGGCCAGGAGAAAGAACAAAAGGTGGGAAATGCCAGAAGCTTGCGTCTCTCCTCGGCCAATTCCATGGCCTTTTTCATTCTGATCTATTCGCATTTATTCTCGGACCTGATCATCTGAGGCTAGTTGGAGGCTCTCAGAACCGCTGCTCTTAACTCTTGGGAAGAAAGTCTTCCATGGTTTTCTCATCGCGCCAAGTGAAAGACGAAGAAGAACCCAACCCCACTGGATTCTCAATTGTATGTGGCAGTCACTACCTCTAATCATAATGGCTTCTTCCAGCCACACTTCAAGATGGTTCCTCCACCTGTAAGGTTCTAGGAGAGACAGCTAGCATGAAGTTAACAGAACCTGATGCTCTGTTAACATCTGGTGCGTGTTCTAGAGCTGAGGGTGGTTCGGTAAGTCACTGGCCAGGGCACGCTTGTCACCCAGGGACTGGAAGTTGAACTCTATCCCATCTTCCCGACATTGATGGGTGTTTAGGAGAAATCAGCATTCTGGAGAGAATAACTTGGAGCACGTCTGCACTGACCGAATTATTTTAAGAGGAGAGAGATTTGCTTTGGCTCACCATCTCAGAGCACCATGGCCGCGTGATTAAGCCAAGTTGCTCACTGCATGGCAGCTGGGAAGCGAGAGCGAGGAAGGGGCTGGCTATACAGTGTAACTCTCCAAGGCACGTCCTGTGGCTTACTTCTTCCATGTCCTAATTTCCACTGCCTCTCAATCATGCCATCAAAATGGACCTGTCAGTCCCTGCCGTCACCTGGCAGTCCCTGATGATGACCGCGCGGAGCAGGAACTGCTGGCTTAGAGGAAGGAAGAGGAGAAGGAGAATGGGTTGCATTGACAAGTCAAGGACAATTCTCTCCTCCCTCCCTCCAAAGAGGAAACCAGAAATGGAGCAGAAAAAGCCAACATCCACTTGTCTAGCCCTGCAAAATGCAGAAGCCAAGGCTCTGATACTGCATCACCTCGTGGGCCACGGGGGAAATGAGAGCTAGCCGTCACCAGGAGAAGCAAGGCCCAGGGAAGGTTGTGGAGAGCTGGGCTTTCTGGGATCGAGGCAGCAACAGACATCCCGGGGGCTTATAAAGCCTCTGTCAATAAGAAACCAGGCTCCACAATAATTTGCAACCACAGAGAGCCTGACAGGAAACTGACCTAGTAAACCAGACAAATTACTACTGCTGCCTGGCCAGCCCGCCTCCCACCCCATCCCCCAGTGAAACCGGAGCTGGCTGGAAGCTGCTGCTGAGCCTGCTGCAAGGGGAGAGAGGCTCACAGAGCCATGCACAGCCCGAACCATTAGCCCTAGAGTTCTAGGTCAATGTCACAACCAGCTGAGAGCCTGTGCAAGGACAGGCCATAGAGGGACAACCAGTTCTGTCTTGCTGAGGGCCTCTGAGGCTGGTGTGGTTTTCTTCTCCGGGCTTGGGAGAGAGCGACCGTGAGGACGCCTCCTCATCCGGGGCCTCTCCCGAGAAGGGGATGAGCTGCTCGCGCAGCCAAGGGCCCTTCATTGCCGCCCTGTTTATGGGACGCCGGGGTAGTTTATGGGATGGCTCAGATGGGACTCTTTCGGATTGATTGCTGGCAAGGAGGCTGGAGAGACGCAGAATAATCCACTGCAAAGCAAAAGCCATGCTATCCGAGTCGAAAGCTTATGAAAGGGATCCTGTGTGAAAATAAACTCGAGAGACTCCAGCCAGGCCCACGTGGGTCAGAAGGCGACTCTGAAGCCGAAGTCTCCCCTCCTTCTGACCCCTGCGCAGGCAGGAAACCTGGGCCCCTGCTCGGAGATTCTGAGCCACGAACTGCGAACTGCCACCAAGGCCAAGTTTAGAACAAAGTCTATCAGAATCGGGTGCCTGGGCTCATTGCCGCAGCGCTAGGCTGGTTAGGTAGCAGACATCAGGACCGTGCTGGAAGCCTGCTTGGGCTTGCTCAGACCGAGTAAAGACGCCTTCTACTTCCGGTGTCATTGGGATCTACTGGTGACGCCTCGGCACCTCGGGTGACTGCCACAGGCTCTTAAACGCTCACCTACTGAACATCCTGGCACATTCCACACACGACAGCCAGACACCGTCGCCGTGGGGCTCTCCTGGCTCTCGCGGATCATGCCAAGGCGCCATAGACCCGCGCACTGGATACAGGAAAGCAATGCCAGCTGGAAAGGAACGGAGCTGAAGAGTTTTGAGGAACCCTGCAATTTTGGGTTCTCAAAGCCCTGCACCCCAACTACAACCCTCCCGTTTCCACCTGCCCCTGGGTCTCGGGCTCCAGAAGCAGGTTCCTTCTCTATTTGTATCCGCTCCATGTGTGGAAATTCTCAAGTGCTCTAGATTTTTCTGGCTGGTTTAACAGCCTTATGGAGGGGTTCAAACTCTTGAGTTTAAACTGTCCAAGATATTTAAGGTCTCACAAAGCCTCAACAAGCTGAAATCAGGTTCCTTTCAACAATGGAATATAAGTGAACACCACAACCATTTGTGTTTGGCAGCTTCCCCCTTTTGGGTAGACGATAGAAAACCCTGGGATGCTCTTACAAAGTAACCACACATGCCAGAGAATGCATTCCTGGCCATGCCCGCTTCAGCCACGCAAGCTGTCCACGCGCTGTGTGGAGCGGCACTGTGCGCTGACCAGCATGGTGCCCTGCTTGGGAATCTGTTAAGACACCACCTTCCTCCTGTGTCTTCACCGAGTGCTCATGCCCAGAGCTTGGCCATCATCTTGAATCTCTGAGTCTCACTCACTTTTGCCATCTGTAAAATGGAGAAAACAGCCAACTTTGCTGCCTAGTCAGCTATCCTTCTACTACATCAAAGGTAACTTGAACTGGGAGAAAAGTACCCCAGGAGCAAGGACGTTATTAGACGTATTCATCCATTTTTTTTCTCTTTTTGTATTTTCCAACAGTTTTGAAAAATGATTACATGAGTCTATGTAAAGAAAAAGATAATGTATTACAGAATTAAAACAACGTAACTGGACGAACACCAGAGAAGAGCAAACCTTAGCCAGATCTTAATTTCTCACATACTACTCGTATGCAGTCAAGTCTTAAAAAATCCAAATGGAACCTCCCCCACCCCCTCATGAACAACACCTCAATCAGGTGTTCCTGCATGTGTGTGAACACACACACACACACACGCGCGCGCGCATCACTCTGCTACACAAGTTAGTGAAGTAGGGATGCTGAATCTAACCAGCACTATCTTGGCCACATGGTGGATGACAGGGAATTGGGTTTAACTGGCGCCATCTTGTCTTCATGGTGGAGGCAGAGAAGTCCCACCTCCCAGGTGATGGGCATGCTTGAATTCCTAGAGGCAGGGAAGTCCCGCCTCCCAGGCGATGGGCGGACCTGAATTCCTAGAGGCAGGGGTGGGGACTTGCATAATAGGTTACTAGACCTTCCAGGCTTGGGTGGTGAACTCTCAAGCTCCCTGTGACCCTGCCCCCCGACCTGACCCTATTTAGGCTGGGACCAGCTTCAGGCCCCATTATACCTCCTGTCCTGCTCCATATCTCTGTGTCTCCTGGCTCTTTTCTGCAGTCACCATGGCGTCCCTCTTCAGCTTCTCCACTGAGCTGGTCTGGGTTGTTGGTATTGTTTGTCTGCGTTTTCTGTCCTCTCCGGCTCTCATGGCTCAGTTTCCTGACAGTGTTAAGTGTATTCACGGGCTGCCAATCTTTGGGACGAGAGTCCATCTGCACGCTGCCAGTGCTGTAATAAAGGCTCCAGATTCGATCTCTCTCTTCTCACCCTGTAATATCAGCACTGTGGTTCTGTACCCATGGGATAACGCAGCACCTGCCTGGTGTCCCTTTGCTCTCCATGGGCCTCCATCTTTGCTCGGTTCTTAGACAGGCCGTCCCTCCTCTGTAAGGGCCCTGCTCTCCATCCTCTGTGTTCTGTGTCTTCTGCCCCCACACTAGACCACATCCTTTGGTCTTCGCTCCTACATTCCCTTAAGAGCCTGTCTCTCTGACTCTCCAATCCTCCAACGCACTCTGCTCATCACTGTGAGATTAATCCCTCTCCACGGCTTCTTCCATTTTTAAGCAAGTACTGCTTACCATGGGCTGCACTTGGTTGTTGCGTAAGATCCTGAGAAAATGTTTTCTGAATGTGTCCAATAATTTATGCTCCACCTAAGTGTGCAGGTACTAAAGTCTACTTTGACCCTGCTGATTCCTTGATGATTCATAACCCTTTAAGGATTCCCCACAAATTATTGAACACAGGACACATGCAAATTAAGAAGTTCTAGAAGTCATGCCCCAGCATGCTGTAGAACACCAGCCTTTGGTACCATCCTCCTCTTTAGTCATCCTCCTGCTCAGAACACAAACTCTCCTGCCTGACTCTGCTTCTGTCGTTCTTCACTTTCTTGCAATGCCTTCCCTCATCCATTTATCCAACATCTATCCACCCTCTGAAGTCTAGTTCAAGGCCCGCTTCTCCTGCACAGACTCTGCAAATCCTACCATGCAAAAATGAATGCTTCCTGCTCTGTCCCCCTGCAGGTCTTACTGTTTGCAGAAAACAGTAGCACTCGGTGACATTTACCCATTTGCACATAGCTTACCAGGCCTTGATTGTACCTTGTCATACTTGTATCTTCTCTATTGAATTCTATTGTAAACTCTCTGGAAGATGAAACTAGGATTATCTGAATGCTGTATGCATGGATCATATACATGTTGAATTACCAACGGCCAATTCTGTGGTGTCATGTCTCTGTGTTATTATACATATCATTCCATTCACCTAGAATGCCCTCTCTCTAGCTCTTAGTATTCCCATCCGTCAGGCAAATTCTTACACATCTATAAGTAAACAAGCCATTTCTGATCTATCCCTCTTTTGAATCCACTGATTACCCAATACAGAGTACCTGTCTAGCTCCTAACTTCATGGCTCTTTTGTCTGTCTTATCTGGCCAAAGATTTCATCTTGTAAAAACATTAATAAGGGGCTGGGAGTGTGGCTTAGCGGTAGAGTGTTTGCCTCGCATGCTTGAAGCCCTGGGTTCGATTCCTCAGCGCCACATTTATAGAAAACGGCCGGAAGTGGCGCTGTGGCTCAAGAGGTAGAGTGCTAGCCTTGAGCAAAAAGAAGCCAGGGACAGTGCTCAGGCCCTGAGTCCAAGCCCCAGGACTGGCCAAAAAAATTTAAAACCCACCAATAATAGCCTAAGAAACATTTAAATATTTTAAATATATTTTACGTTCTTCACAAGGTAAGCCACTGTCCTACCAAAATCATCTGTGACCGTTAGTAAACATGCCCATCACAAGCCCCATGTGGGTCTGCTATTTGCTCCCCTTCTTGCCCATGACGCCCACTGGAGGTTGCTATACAGCACCCACTACCACCTTGCACTGGCACTAGAGTTCTGTGGGCTTGTGTTTCTGAGGTCACCTCTCACATTTTTCTATTTACCAGGAGGGCCCCAGACATAGAAAGAGGTTAAGTGAATTCACGGATAAGACACACCCATGATACACTGCGGGCCCTGCACTGATGCTCATAGCGTGTGTTCTTTCAGCACCTTAATTGATATTTAAAAAGTGAAAAGGTAAAGTGAAGATGTTTGGTGATCATAAATCAAATTCTGAGAAACTGTGAAGATTGAAAGAGACGGCCCACTGGTTAAGTTGGCATTTTTCAAATCAAACTGCCTTCACACAAATTTCAACTGCAGTCTTCCCAGTTGTACACTCTTGACCACCTCATCTTGCATCTCTAAAACTTACTTTCTTTATTAAGTGAAGAGAATAATCAAACCTAAGTTATAGCATGCTGATGACTCAAAAAAGATGGCAACCCCAAAGTTCTTGCTAAGTACTAGCACACACAAAGTCCCTGTAAGTAAATAAAGGCTATTGATAAGCATTGTATCGAAATGTCAGAAGTAGACAAGTGTTTTTACATTAAAAAAAAATCCAATTCTGGGCTGGGGATATGGCCTAGTGGCGAGAGAGCTTGCCTCGTATACATGAGGCCCTGGGTTCAATTCCCCAGCACCACATATACAGAAAACGGCCAGAAGGGGCGCTGTGGCTCAAGTGGCAGAGTGCTAGCCTTGAGCAAAAAGGAAGCCAGGGACAGCGCTCAGGCCCTGAGTCCAAGGCCCAGGACTGGCCAAAAAAAAAAAAAAAAAAATCCAATTGTGAGCCAGGTGCCAGTGGCTCACACCCCTGTTGTCCTAGCTGCATGAGAAGCGAGATCGGGAGGATGAAGATCCCATCTCCCCTGAGAAGGCTTGGTGCGGTGGATCATACTTGCCATCCCAGCTACAGCAGCAAAGAGAAACTAGGAAGGTCCTGGTCCAGGCAAGCCAAGCACAAAGCAAGGACTTGTCTCAAAAATATACTAGAGAAAAAAAGGATGAGAGGCATGACGGTGGTAGAGAGCCTGCCGAGCAACCATGAGGCCCCTTGAGTTCGAATCCCAAGTGCCACTGAAAGGAAGACATCAAACGCAGAAAACTACTTAACGCAAACCTTACATTATCTCACAGAACCCTTAACTATGTCGCTAAGCAACCGAGTTAGGATGAGAAAGAGGTGATTCCTAGAGGCTAACGTGGGTTCATGATTACTAAACCAACCCCCCGATCTCATTTCCTATTTGGGAAGGATTGTTAAATAGGTACATTAATATATCATGCATCTTCATCTTTTTTTGTTAGGTTCTATCCTCTTTGCTGGCTTCTCTAGAAGAAATGTAGACAACATGAGAATTGCCTTATCTGATTTGGTTATTCGTACCTTACTTTCTACCATGGCATGCATCTATGGTCCTGAGACCAGGTCTACCCTCCTGTGATTTAAAAAAAAAAAAAAAAAGAGGCTGGGGATGTGGCCTAGTGGCAAGAGTGCTCGCCTCCTATACATGAGGCCCTGGGTTCAATTCCCCAGCACCACATATATAGAAAATGGCCAGAAGGGGCGCTGTAGCTTAGGTGGCAGAGTGCTAGCCTTGAGCAAAAGGAAGTCAGGGATGGTGCTCAGCCCTGAGTCCAAGCCCCAGGACTGGCAAAATTCAATAAATAAATCATACATTGAAAGCTCTTATTACCACCTTTGACATGGTTTGTGAGATCAATAAATTATCCTTAAAAAATGAAACTATTGTTTTCAGACATTGCAGAGCAAGCAGAATTGACCCGTAAGGCCTAAGAAAGAAGATGATACACAGTCAGCCCTACAGCTGGCTGTAATGCTGCCCAAAAGTATGGACAAGGCCACGAAACAGGGGAGGCAACCCCCGCAAAGAACAGGAATCTCTGGAAACTGACAAGGCAGAAACCAACATTTGAGCAGGCTGGAGCAGCTAGGGAGAGAACACCACAGGAAAGGAATCTACCCAAGAAGGGACTCCAGAAATACTTGGGAGTAAGTACAAAGTGTTTGTGAGGCTGCACACTAACAACGGCAAAGGAAAAGAATTCCTTGGGAGAAATTAGAGAAGACTCAAGCAAATGCCAAGACACGCCATGTTTATGGATTAGAAGAAGACTAAATCGTTGTTACGGTATCAGCTTTCTCCCAGGTCAATCCCCCAGAGTTAATGTAATTTGATTCAAAATTTTAAACGATCTTGGTAGAATTTGGCAAACGAATTCTAATATCCACACAGAAATACAAAAAATCGGCTCCTCGTGTGTGTGTGTGTGTGTGTGTGTGTGTGTGTGTGTGTGTGTGTAGTATGATTCTGGATAAAGAACCAACCTGGAGGATGATGCTATCTCAAAGGCACTGTGACCCTCAGTGTGGAATTGCTGCAAGTACTAGGCCACAAACCAAGAAAAAGCGCAGTGACCTCATACGTACAATATTTGGTCTCAATTCAAACAGTTGAAGTTACAAGATAATATTGAAAACTAGTCGTTTCAAAAATTCATGTTGGAATCTCTGGATCTTTGTGGGGAAATCATGAACCTTGATTTTTCACATAGGGAAGGTAACTCAAAATAGGTCATTAAATTTCAGCTTAAAAGTGCTTGGCAGGTGCTGGTGGTTCATGCCTGTAATCTTAGCTAGTCAGGAGGCTGAAATCTGAGGATCAAGGTTTGAAGCCAATTTGGGCAAGGAGAGTCCATGAGACACTTATCTCCAGTAAAGCACTCAGAAAAAGCCAGCGGTAGAGCTGTGGCTCAAGTGGTAGAGCACTAGCCTTGAGCAAAGAAGTTCAGAGACATCACCCAGGCCATGAGTTTAAGCTCACCAGTTAAAAAAATAAATTTACAAATGCAACTTCAAATGATAGGAAAGAATAATTTCTATCAGTCTTGGAGCAAAAAAATGACTTCTTACTGCAAAGAAAACATTAGTCAGAAACTGAAAGAGGGAGAGTTAAACTCCACTCTTTAAAAGATACTATACATAAAGTAGGAAGAAAAGTTGAAAATTGGACGTGGAGGAGACAAAAAAATTTCAGGAAAAATATATCCAAAATAGAGCAAACAAATAAAAACAAACCTTTGTCATCTTGGCAATATTTTGTATATTTTGGGGCTTTTTTAAAAGAATATATTGAGAGAGACTCAGCAAACTTTCACTGTCATTTTTTATTACCGATTTATCAAAAAGCCATCTATCAAGAGACTATAAATCTCTTCAGTCTACTCAAAGAGGTCTATCAAAATTCTCCAGGAAAAAAAAAATCTCCCTTCTAGATTCTTACATATTTTAAAAAGTCTACCTCCTAACTCCCCTCATTTGTTGCTGAGCAGATGATAATTACAGGAAGGAGGGTAAGAACTCTGTGGATGGACGCTATGAGACCGTATCATTTAGCTGTAACTTGGTGACTGGCTGGGATAGCAAGTTGTAAGTTCTAGGTGGGTCTGAACTATATAGTGAGCTGAGGTGGTTTTACTATGAGGGCAGCTTGTTCCCAGTTGATCTGGGATGATACGTTGCGCGGAAATGACAGCACTGCCTCTTGACCTGCAATAAATGTTGAAAGTATACTTAAAAAAAAAAAAACTTCTGTAAGTATCTGATGTAGACAATATTTACTTATTATCTCAAAAATGATACCTAAATAAGAAGAGAGCCTGGAAATAGTTGAGGTAGGGGTGGGGTGGGCACGAGATCAGAAAGGGGCTGGGAGTCTGTGCTAAAGAAACGAATTGTATTCTAGGGGAAATTGAAAGTCATTGAAGACTTAAGAAAAAGACGCTCCTTTACAAATTAAAAAGATTCGAGGAGGCACTCGCGGCACAAATGCAGGTGCTGAATGGCAAGAATACACATCCAAGGAGCCTCACCTCTTTAGTAATCACAGAAGTAGAAGTTAATTGCACTGTGAGATATACTAAAGACAATTCCAAGTGTTGACAAGTACAGAGAACCACCAGAACTCCCGGTCACTGCTGGGGTGAAGGTAAAACTGGACAAGTGCCTAGAAAACTACTGGATGAGTTTCTAATCGTGCCATTTGTGTCCTTACACAGAGACCTAGCAATTCCACCCACTGGTATTTACCCAAGAGAAGTAAAATATACATCTTCACAAAGACGCACACACAAATACCTGAGACAGATTAAACTAGAGGATGCCATCGCGGCACAAAACCAGACATAACCCAAACATCCATCAAGAGTGAATGAATAAACATGCTAGGAGAAATTCATACAGTGAAATACTTCTCAGCAACTAGAATGAACTGCTAATATATGTTTTGACATTTACCTCAGGAGTACATCTGAAACTTTATGCTGAGTAAAAATATCCTGATACAAATTATACTTATGGTATGATTCCACTTGCATGAAATTCTAGAACAGACAATATTATACTGGGTAAACACACACACACACACACACACAATGGAGTGACAGAAAGCTGACTTGTGGCTGCCTGGGTCCACTGAGGTACACTGAGGTAAAGATGGCATTTAATGGGGCACAGGAGGGAAACAGGAATGTTCTGGTGATGCTTGGTAGGGTGGGTGCATTGTCCAAGTTCATCCGATTCTACCCCAGCCGGCTCCATTGCAATGCATGTCATCTATATGTGAATCCTCTCCACCGTGTTGCTTCTAAATACTTGTAATTGCATAAATAAATCTGCTGGAAAGTGCAGGGCCTAGGAGAGAGCTTGGAGAATTTTAAGACTTCCTGGGGAAAGCAGACTCCATGAAGAACAAGAAGGAAGTTGTAGCAATGGGGAGGGAGGGGGGGAGGCCCTGACAAGTGTTATCCTCAAGAAGGCAAGGGAGAGCTCGCAGAAGGGTGTAACGGGGGAGTGGAGGACTTAACTGAGTACTTAGCTAACTGTGCCTGTCAGTACTTCCAATCCTCGCCCATCCTTGCTCCCTCCGTGGCTGGGCTGGAGGGGGTCACCCCGTTCTACGCCCTGCAGGCCCACTCCCCTCCGGGCTAAGTGACCCCAGGTCTCAGGCCCCTGGGGTGGGATGTCTGTGGGGGAGAGCTCGAGTGTTTGGCCCTGGCGGGGGGGGGGGGGGGGGGGCGGTCTCCTCGGGCCCGCCTGCCAGTGGACCCCCTTGGGCAAGCAAGTCTCTAGGCCTGGGGCGTCTTTGCTCCTGAGAGCCTGGGGCAGTGCCCTCGCCCCCCACCTCCGTCCCTCCCGCCCCCCCCCAACAGCTGGTGGCACAGCTGGGGCAGGAGGAATGCCCGCGCGTCCTGGAGGGGGGGGCAGAGGGCGAGCGCAGCCCCAGTCCACCCCGGCGCCCCTCACCCCGGCTGCCAGGCAGCGGGGCAGTGCGGGGCGGCGGAAGCCCCTGGGAGCCCGGCACCCGCACCGCGGGAACACCGCGGGGGACGCCCGGGCCTTTCCCTGGCCCCCGCGCGCCCCCAGCCAAGCAAGGGTGCAGGGTGCGTGGGGGCGAGCGCGGGGCCGGCTGGGCACTGGGCAGGCTCGGGGTCGGGGCACTGGGCGTGTTTGGGGGGCTCGGGGTCGGGGCACTGGGCGTGTTTGGGGGGCTCGGGGTCGGGGCACTGGGCGTGTTTGGGGGGCTCAGGGTCCGGGCAGTGGTTGTATTTGGGGGGCTCGGGGTCAGGGCAGTGGGCGTGTTTGCGGGGCTCGGGGTCCGGGCAGTGGTTGTATTTGGGGGGCTCGGGGTCGGGGCACTGGGCGTGTTTGGGGGGCTCGGGGTCCGGGCAGTGGTTGTATTTGGGGGGCTCGGGGTGCGGGCAGTGGTTGTGTTTGGGGGGCTCGGGGTCCGGGCAGTGGTTGTATTTGGGGGGCTCGGGGTCAGGGCAGTGGTTGTGTTTGGGGGGCTCGGGGTACGGGCAGTGGGCATGTTTGCGGGGCTCGGGGTCCGGGCAGTGGTTGTGTTTGCGGGGCTCGGGGTCCGGGCACTGGGCGTGTTTGCGGGGCTCGGGGTCCTGGCAGTGGTTGTGTTTGGGGGCTCGGGGTCCGGGCAGTGGTTGTGTTTGGGGGGCTCGGGGCACTGGGCGTGTTTGGGGGGCTCGGGGTCCTGGCAGTGGGCGTGTTTGCGGGGCTCGGGGTCCGGGCAGTGGGCGTGTTTGGGGGGCTCGGGGTCCGGGCAGTGGGCGTGTTTGGGGGGCTCGGGGTCCGGGCAGTGGTTGTGTTTGGGGGCTCGGGGTCCGGGCAGTGGTTGTGTTTGCGGGGCTCGGGGTCCGGGCACTGGGCGTGTTTGGGGGGCTCGGGATCCGGGCAGTGGTTGTGTTTGGGGGCTCCAGGTTGGGGCATTGGTTGTGTTTGGGGACTCGGGGTCCGGGCACTGGGCGTGTTTGGGGGGGGCTCGGGGTCCGGGCAGTGGGCGTGTCTGGGGGGGCTCGGGCACCGGGCAGTGGTTGTGTTTGTGGGGCTCGGGGTCCGGGCAGTGGGCGTGTTTGGGGGGCTCGGGGTCCGGGCAGTGGTTGTGTTTGGGGGGCTCGGGGTCCGGGCAGTGGTTGTGTTTGGGGGGCTCGGGGTCCGGGCAGTGGTTGTGTTTGGGGGGCTCGGGGTCCGGGCAGTGGTTGTGTTTGGGGGCTCGGGGTCCGGGCAGTGGTCGTGTTTGGGGGCTCGGGATCCGGGCAGTGGTTGTGTTTGGGGGGGCTCGGGCACCGGCGCGCAGGGCGCACGTGACCCCCCCCCCCCCGCCGGCAGGTGCGGCCGCCCCGCCCCTCCCCTCCCCTCCCCTCCCCGGCGCCGGGCGCGCGGGGCTGCGGCTCTTTGTGTCTGGTCTCGGGCTCCCGTCTGCGCTAGACGGCGGGGGGGGGGGGGGGGGGCGGAAGCGACAAATCAGCGTCTGGGTCTCGAAAAAGCTGCCTGGGAGGAGGAGGAGGAGGAGTAGGGGGAGGAGGAGGGGGAGGAGGAGGAGGAGGAGGAGGAGGAGGAGGAGGATTTCATTAGGAGCGCGCGCGGGGCGCAGCCCCAGCCCGCCGGGCGGCGCCCCCTCCCCGCCCGCCCCTCCGCGCCCCCCCCCCGCGGGCCGCAGCTCCGCGCCCCCGCTCCTCCCACCCCTCCCCAGGCATCTGGAACCGGTTGTCCGGCCTCCCCAGCGGCGCCCCGCCCCTGGGGCGGACGCCCCGCGCGGACCCCTTAGGAGACCGCGCGCCTTAGTAGCGGCCCACGGGGGCGTGGGGGGCGCGGGCAGCGGGGACCCCGGGAAGGAGGGCGCGGGGGGGGGGGAGGCAAGGAGACCAGAGGGGGTTGCGGGGGACGGGGAGGGCTGGGGGGGGCAGGGGGACCAGAGGGGGGTGCGGGGGACGGGGAGGGCTGGGGGGGGCAGGGGGACCAGAGGGGGGTGCGGGGGACGGGGAGGGCGCGGGGGGGGGCAGGGAGACCAGAGGGGGGTGCGGGGGACGGGGAGGGCTGGGGGGGGCAGGGGGACCAGAGGGGGGTGCGGGGGACGGGGAGGGCTGGGGGGGCAGGGGGCGTCCTGGGTGGTTTGGACGTCTGGGCTGTCCTCAGCCTGTGTTCTACCCGCAAATATTCTCCGTCCAAGCGCCCTGGGGAGGAGGGTGGGGAGGAGGAGGGCAGGGAGGATGAGGAGGGTGGGGAGGGAGGGTGAAGAGGGCAGGGGAGGAGGGGGGAGGAGGAGGGGAGGGAGGAGGAGGGCAAGGGAGGAGGGGGAGGGGGAGGAGGAGGGCAGGGAGGACGGAGGAGGAGGGCAGGGGAGGAGGAGGGGAGGGTGGGGAGGAGGAGGGTGAGGAGGGGAGGGTGGGGAGGAGGAGGGCGGGGAGGAGGGAGAAGGAGGAGGGTGGGGAGGAGGAGGGGGAGGAGGGGAGGGTGGGGAGGAGGAGGGCGGGGAGGAGGGAGGAGGAGGAGGGTAGGTGAGGAGGAAGGTGAGGAGGGAAGGGTGGGGAGGAGGAGGGCAGGGAGGAGGAGGAGGGGAGGGTGGGGAGGAGGAGGGCAGGGAGGAGGAGGGAAGGGGAGGAGGGTGGGGAGGAGCCCCGGGAGCAATGCGCCTGGCCCGCGTCCCCCGCGGGTCGGGTCTCCTTTCCCCTGGCCCCGCGTGCGGGCCGTGTGAGCCACGCGCGCGCGGGGAAGACCTGCGGGCCCCCCCCACCCCCCCCCACCCCATCGAGGACGGGGCGGCGCCGCCGCGGGCACCGGGGCTGAGTCCCCGCGCGGAGGGCGAGGGAGCGGCGGCCCGGGAGGTCACCCTCCCCGAGGTCACCATCCGGGTGTCCCGGGCGGGAGGTCACCGCCGGGAGTCGCCGGCGGGAGGCGGGGCGCCGGCTTGTTGCTAGGTCATGAATGGAGAGGAGGAGCCTCATTGGCCGCCGGGGCCTCGCGGCAGCCAATCAGAGTGCAGAGGGTGGGGGGCGGCCCCCCAAAAAAGAAAGGGGGAAGAAAAGGGGAAGGAAGGCAGGCAGGGGGGGCGGGCTGCACCCCCGCATGCGGGCGGGACGCGCGTGGGGTCCGGCCTCCGGGGCCGGCCGCCTCTCCTCCGCCTCCCGGGCGCGCCGAGCCCCCGGCCGGGGCAGCCCAGCCCGGGGCGGGGTCCCCAGGCTTCCCGGCGGCGGCCCCCTGGGGTGGGGGGGCGGTCACGGCGCGGACCACGGCCGGGGCGGGGCGGGGGAGGGTGGGGGGGCGGGGGGCGGGCACCCTTTACTTTTGATGAACCCCAAGCGCCTTTTGCAATGCAAGTGACGGGGCCTCTGCGCCCCGTGGGGTGGGGGGGTGGCCGGCGTGGGGTGAGGTGGGGAGGGCGCCCGACTACCCTCCCCTCCCCCCCTCCCGCTGCCCGGGCTTCTCCCGGTCACATGGAGCACGGAAACCCTGATTCTGAAAACGTCCAGAGAGAGCATCACCCACCCACCCACCCACCCACCCACCGGGGTTTGGGGGTTTGCACTCCCTGCCCGCAGTGTAAGCGGTTCCCAGGGTCAGTGGTACCCAGCCACCTTCCAGAAAGTCCCCCCCCCCCCCCCCCAGCAAACCTGGGCCAGGAGGGAAGTCGTGGCCCCGCAGGGCCCTTTCTTTTCCTGCCTGGACTCAGCAGACCCGACAGCCCACCATCCATCTCGTGTCGCCTGGGGCTGTAACCCCACACCTTTTCTCTAATAAATAGGCGAGGCTTAAGCAGAGTGACTGGAAACACACACAGTAAATGGACTTGCACTGGGTTCTGGACCTGGCTGGTTCATTGACACCCTGGAGGGGGCTCAACTTTTGCCAGATTCCTGACTTCAGAGATTTTTGTGGCTGGATTCCAGCAACATAAAAGGATTTCTCCTTGTAATCGGAGCACTTCCTAAAACCGCAGGCAGCTCCAATCGATTACGTCTCTGCAGGACAAAAAAAGATTTTAGGAGACTCAAAAAGACCAGGAGGGGGTGTGTGTGTGTGCGTGTGTGTGTATTTCTGTTTTGTTGTTTTTTACCACAAGTCTTTTGGGAACCATCTCAAGAATTGATCTGATTATTGATTTTTTTCTTGCTGGTTTCTGGGACTGCTCAGGTTGTTGAAGATTTGGGGTGTGGTCAGGAAATGGAAACATTAAATATTTTTATGAAAGACGGTTTTCAAATAAGCCTCTCCTTTTCCTTTTAGCCAAATAAGCGCCGGGATCTGCTCCTGTCCGCCCCTCAGCTCTGATAGAAAACACAGCTCCAAGCGCAGACCCTAATTGCTCCCTTCAGGTGACAGGTACACGGGTGTCGAAGTTCAAAGCCAAAGTCCTGGCTGAATAAGTCTGATGTCAGGCAGCCAGCATTTCAAAATAAAAGCTCTGTGCCCGAGCTACTGCAAGGAGACACTCTCCCTGCCGTCTCCCCGTGGGAATCCTAGGTGAAGCATCCCGTCCCGGGTCGCAGGTCAACACGGGGAGACAGGGTCGGTTCTGCTCAGGGTGGGGAGGCTCTGGGGACTGCGGCCAGGCTGTAAAACACGCAAGAACCGCGCCGCAGGCAGCCATCCTGCACTGAGAAAGGAGGGGACTAGCAAGGAAACACAAAGATGCCAGGAAAGAGGAAGGAAGGTGTAGAGAAAGGGGGCTTCTACCACATTCCCATTACACACACGCGCGCACACACACACGCGCGCGTCTCCATATGTATATTTCAATGTGTTACTTAACGGGGGATCTTTTATATTTACTGCATGAAATGGATGAAAAGACTCCTGAGAGCCGAGCTGTCCTTTTCTTCATGGCAGTACATACACAAGGCCGACTGAACAGTCAACACGCAGCAAACTTGTGTCATCGAAACCACACGCGCTGCATTCAAAGCCAGTCTCCAAGTATCAAAGTCTTCAAATACTCAGCTTTTGGTTTATTAACTAAAAACAAAAAGAAAGCAAGAAAGCAACATTGCCACTGCTTGGCACAAAGTCCTGACCGAACCCTCCAGAGTTTAAAGATCCGCTCAGTCATCGCCACTGCGGCTGGGTCAGGGCCCAGAGGGGACCCCACGCTGACCAGGAAAGGACCCTCCTTCCTGCCAGCTGCCGGCTCCAGAACGGGGGTGCACTTGCATCGCTGCTGCACGAAGCACAAGCTGATCATGTTTTCTTGCAAGGGAAGAAAATTAGATTGATCCAATACAAGCTATGGCCGTTCATCATGACTTAGGAAGATGAAAAAATATTGACTTGCTCTAAATAACGTGTTACTGTTGTCTCCAAGCAGCCAGTGTGTGTGTGTGCGCGTGTGTGTGTGTGCGCGTGTGCTGACACGGGGCCTGCTTTCTCACTTAGCTCCAGTCTGGTGCTCTACTGCTTGAGCCACACCACCATAGTGCTTAATTGGAGGTCGGGGCGTCACAGACTTTTCTGCCAGGCTGGCTTTGAACCTCAACCCTCAGCTCTTGGTCTCCTGAGTAACTAGGATTCCAGACAGGAGCCACCAGTGGTTGGCGGAGGTGGCAGTTCGTTTTAGAAATAGAATTCTCTTGTTGTGATTGAGGAGCTGCCAGGCACAGGCTGACCTGTGATGCCTTTGTCAAATCTTTGCAGGGAGGGGATCGCAGCGAAGAGACGGAAGGGCTGAGCGTGGCTGTCCAAGCGCGTCAAGGCCCCTCGCCAGAGTCAACCTGTGTGGTAACATAGGCATTTTTTTCAGTCTGGAAAACTCCTAGCAGCACCTACAGTAACAAGAAAATAATGAAGCCCACTGACTTCTCTGAAAAGAAGGTGATTAATTAAAGTAATTAGGCTGCACTGAATTATTGAAAGTGAAGTCTTATGCAGGGACCAACAAAAAAAAAAGGCAGAACATTTTTGCAGCTAAAAAAATTAAAGCCATATTCTGGTTCATTAGCGGAGAGGGGAACTCACACGTTTTGGCCTACCATCTTAGTCACGGTGTGCAAGTGTCTAATACTTCACACCTTTGTAATGGCTCTTGTGAAAAAAAGAATACGAATCAAAGAGGGGAAACAAAAACCTGACCAATTATTTTATTGCTCGTAGAAAGGAGATCTCTATATACTTTTTTCTTTTTGGAGGAGGGATGGCAAGAAGCCTTTTGGGGTTGGCTTGGAAAGTCTTCCCAGGCTTCGAATGGCGCCGTGTCAGCTCATGGCTAGTCAGGCTGGGAAGTGTACAAGGCAGAGACATCTCCTGACACGTGTGTTCGCCACGGTGACTTCAAAGCCCGGGTGTCTCTCCTTTCCACGGAAGCAGACGCGACTCTGCGGCCCGACTTTAGTATCCATCCCTCATTCTTGTGTCCCCTCTCTCCTCGTCTGTGAGGTCCGTGTCAATCGGGCAAACCCCACTACTCCTTCTGCACCCCCAGTTGACTCACCCCTGACTGGATCCCCCCCTTATTCCCCTGATGGGCCATAGATTCAGCAAGATGGAGAACCCAGCTGCTTCTCATCTCTCAGGTCTCCATGTTTGGCCACGTGGGACTTCTGCCTGCAGAAGACAGGCTCAGGAGAATGTGCCAGGCGCGATGGAGCCCCCCCCCACATACCAGGTGAATGAATGAGCTTGAGTCCCAGTTGAGACAAGAGACTATGGAGGTGCTTCACTGAGTCAATGCAGGTGAAGCACTTAGTCCTGGGCCTCCTGCGGCCTCCCCACGACTGCCTTTTGTGTTGTTATCCTTATCCTGGCTCTGCCCTAAAGCAAAACGACTTTTATTGTATTTTGTTGTTTTTTCACCAACCCCTCATTGATCAGAATGTGTAGCAAAACCTTCCAGGCATCCGGTTTGCCTTATAATGCCAAGATCCCCAAAGCTTTGTCTAGAATTCAACTCTGCCAGTCTTCCCAGCCCCTCAGTGTCCTCGGCCTCCCTCCCTCCCTCCTCCCTCCCTCCCTCCTCTCTCTCTCTGTCTCTCTCTCTGTCTCTCTCTCTCTCTCTCTCTCTCTCTCTCTCTCTCTCTGTGATAGTGCTTAGCATCATCTGCCTCATAGCATGGTGGAACAGGAACCGAGAGGAGAGACTCCATCTATCTTTCTATCCTCAAACCCCACCCGGCATGTCACGCCCCCCCCCCCCCATAGCTACAATTACAGCCCTGGGCCCTCTGCACTCAGCCCAAACCTACTCTGTTTCAGGAGTGCGTCTAAGTGTTTACGTTGCTCAAGACAGCCTCAAGGACTTTATTGTGACTTTTCACCCACAAGTCACACCCCATTGCCGCAAGACCCGTGCACAGTGTCGGGCCTGTGCTTAGGAAGGCTTCCCGGCTGATGAAGAGTCTTCCTCAGTTTACCAGAGCCTTCACGGTGAGAGACGGCAGGCCACTAGCGAAGGCTGCAGCAAGGCAGAATCCCGGGAGCTGCTTCTGACTCTGTGTGCCAGCAGGGTGCACTGAGAGGTTGGGGTGCAGGTGGGGTGCACTGAGAGGTTGGGGTGCAGGTGGGGTGCACTGAGAGGTTGGGGTGCAGGTGGGGTGCACTGAGAGGTTGGGGGTGCAGGTGGGGTGCACTGAGAGGTTGGGGGTGCAGGTGGGGTGCACTGAGAGGTTGGGGTGCAGGTGGGGTGCACTGAGAGGTTGGGGTGCAGGTGGGGTGCACTGAGAGGTTGGGGTGCAGGTGATGTGCACTGAGAGGTTGGGGTGCACTGAGGTTGGGGGTGCAGGTGGGGTGCACTGAGAGGTTGGGGGTGCAGGTGAGGTGCACTGAGAGGTTGGGGTGCAGGTGGGGTGCACTGAGAGGTTGGGGTGCACTGAGAGGTTGGGGTGCAGGTGGGGTGCACTGAGAGGTTGGGGTGCAGGTGGGGTACACTGAGAGGTTGGGGTGCAGGTGGGGTGCACTGAGAGGTTGGGGTGCAGGTGATGTGCACTGAGAGGTTGGGGTGCAGGTGATGTGCACTGAGAGGTTGGGGTGCACTGAGGTTGGGGGTACAGGTGGGGTGCACTGAGAGGTTGGGGTACAGGTGGGGCGCACTGAGAGGTTGGGGTGCACTGAGGTTGGGGGTGCAGATGGGTGCACTGAGAGGTTGGGGGTGCAGATGGGGTGCACTGAGAGGTTGGGGTGCAGGTGGGGCACACTGAGAGGTTGGGGTGCACTGAGGTTGGGGTGCAGATGGGGTGCACTGAGAGGTTGGGGTGCCGGCAGGTGCACTGTGGTGCCAGCAGATGGAATCCGTGCAGCTGGGAACGCTGTGCACTGTGCTCATGCTCTGTGTGAGACGCCTACACCCCAGGCCGCCAACCCTCAGAAGGAAAGGGGAGATAAAAGAAAAACCGCCAAGCCAGGTGCCACGGCTCGCGCCTGTAGCCCTGGCCCCTCAGGAGGCTGAGATCTGAGGATCGCGGTTCCAAGCCAGCCCGGGCAGGAAAGTCCGTAAGACTCTTACCTCCGATGATCGACCGGAGGGCCAGAAGTGGTGCTGTGGCTCGACGTGGTAGACAGAGCTGTAGCCTCGAACACAAACGCTCAGGGACAGCATCTAGGCTCTGAGTTCAAGCCCCACGGCCAACAAGAAAGCAAAGCAAAGCCCTGAGTGTCTCCAGCGAGACCCCGCTGAAGAACAGGCGTCACCTGGGCTGAGGTGAGCCATTAGAACTGGCGTCTACAGAGCTAGGGACGCAGACAACTGCCCTCACTCCAACCCGGAGAGCCCGGCCTGGCCGACGCTGCCACCGGCCCCCCACGTCTCTCTCCTGCCCGCCTCACCGTTTGCCCCTCTGCCCGCTCCTCTCCCACGCTCCCGATGCCAGCTCGCCCCGCGGGGCCTCGGGCTGCCGGGGCCCGCGGAGGTCCGTCGGCTCGGAAGCGCTCGGCGGGCAGGGCTGGGACTCACAGGGCCCGGAGCTGGCGGGCGCCGACCCAAGGGCGTCTGGGCCAGGAGAGCCGGGCTCCCTTAGCTCTGCGGAGCCTGGCGGAATCAGGCCCAGTAATTAAGAGGTGAGTGCCCGGGGCCGCTGGGCAGATGGCCGGCCTGGTGGTGTACGGGTTCCCCAGCCAAGTGCCCGACACTGCCGGGCTGGCCTCCTAACCGGGGCTCCGGACCCCGCCTCCTGCCGCGCCCCCCACCGCCCGCAGGAGCGCAGCACGGCCAGAGGGGCTCTGGCTCCCAGGGCTTCACTTTTCCACTCGGCCTTTGCTCCCCCTCACACACCCGTTCCTTGGACACAGGACGCGCACCGACGACCTACCCCGGCCATGCGGAGGGGGTAAGAAGCAACTCCCGTGTCGCACCGCGCGGCGGGAAGGCCGGAAAGCCGCACGCTCAACCTGTGTGGCGTGAACTTGACACCGCGGGCCACTGCGCTCTCACGTTAATACCGTTACCTCGGTGACTGCTCCGCCTCAGCCTCTTCCCCATCCGCCACCGGTGGGGCAGTTCCCGGCTCCATTTCCTGCCCCCCTTCCTCTGGATGACCCAACTCGATCGTGCACTGCCACGCCCAGCGCACGCCCCGGGCCAGCCTCGTGCCTTAGCTTTATTCCACGCGACAGAGCGCTCGAGCCGGCCCCCCGCCTTCCTACCGCTTTCTCCTCCTCCCGCCTGCTCCCGCCCCTGCCACCACATCATCTCGGCACAGAGCAAGGCACCCACTCAAGTGGGAAATCCGGGCACGCTCTTTGTTTCTGACCCTCCTTTCATGGCCTTTAGTCAATCAGCGAATGCATCCAAAATGAGATCCGGCCTCTCCTGCTTCTCCATGTGTCTTTGGCTCCAAGTCCATCAGTGACTGCGTATCCCCCGCCCTGGTTCCTCACATGTGCGGTGCTTTCCAGAGAAAGCCAGAGGGTTTGGAGACTCCGTCACAGGGCATTGGAGAGGGCAACTGTCAACAGACTCTAGGTGAAGAGCCCAGGCCAGTGGCTGCCCTGAATGACTGTTTATATCTGTTTAATCGTTTTAGATGTTAAGCTACTTAGGGACAGGGATCCTCCGTGTAATTATCTCCGTAGGGTGCCTGGCACAGTGCCTCACACAGCTAATCCCTTAATTAAGCCCTTTTCAATATCATAGGAAGAAGAAAATTAACCATTCACCCATAAGCGTTTATTGATCACCTACTAGGTGCAGAGCCGAGGCCACGGTCCTGCTGAACACAGCGATTGAGATGACACCAAAGGAGCCAGTCGGCCAACCGCACGAGGAGCGGGGGGCTCTCCGCCAGGTCTGGCATTCACAAGGACGGGGGGATGGAAGAAGACGGGGCAGGCTTGCTGAAAAATAAGGCCACCCGCCCGGCCAGCACGGAGGGGGTGGTAGGAGGGTTCGGGGCCAGCGTGGCCAGGAAGCGAAGAGGCGCAGGAGCAGCCCTGCGCCGACGCCCCCCAACCCGGCGGGGGCCGTCACGGGGCACGGGTCGCAGGCCGCGCGTCGCCCCGACCGCCCGATCGGGGCCGGGCATCGCCGTGCGTCGCCGCGCTCCCGCTGGGAGATGGAGGAGGAGTGGGCCTCCGCGGGGCCTCCAGGGCCGGCAGAGGGGCCGCGAGGGCCGGGTATGGCCGTGGCCGGGTCTGCGCGGTGACCGCCTTTGAGTGGCAGCGATAATCCTGCCTAGCACGGTCACAACAGAACCGGGGCAAACCCGGAGGCTCCGCACAGGCGTCTTCCTTCCTTCTTCAAGCCTCCCAGGGAAGGAGCCGCCACGAGCCCGTCGCACCGGGAGAAGCGGGAAGCCGTGCATGACAGGAAGAGGGGACCGGGGCTGCCGAGTTTCACCTCCGTCACACAGTCATCTACATTGCACCGACAAGTCACACAAGCCACATGAATACTCTCGATTCACTGGCACCGGCGTTCCGAAGCCATCACAAACAAAATGAAGGCTGGTAACCAAACGAGTGACAAAGGCCAGCTCGGAGGATGGGCCATTCGCACCAGCCACGAGTGCCCTGCCCGCCGCCCACCGGACATCCGGTGACACACTTGGAATCTGTGCAACGGTGAGCGGCGGAACTCTCCAGAGTCACAGTGACTCGAGACAGGGCCCTTGCAGGAAATCACTGCAGGAAAGTGGAGCCAAATCACAAGCTTGCCCATCACGTGTCGAGTGGGACCTACACACCCCTAGGTGAAGCGTGCTAGCCTCTCCTCCCAGCCGCTCTGCAGATGTTGCTGGGGGACACACCCCTAGGTGAAGCGTGCTAGCCTCTCCTCCCAGCCGCTCTGCAGGTGTTGCTGGGGGACACACCCCTAGGTGAAGCGTGCTAGCCTCTCCTCCCAGCCACTCTGCAGATGTTGCTGGGGCGTCTGCTGCGCTCGGCTGGGCCTTCACCCAGAGTTGAACAGTCCTCAACGGAGTTCTCTGTTTCAGAGCTGTCGCCGCTTGCTACCCAAGTCCAAGGATGACAAGTATCCCCGCAGAGGCTTCCGCTTCCTAGAGCCCCTCTGCCGTCTATCAGGAGCACAGCATGGTGCCAGGCTCCCACCACAACACGGAGGTGGCGAGGACGGTCTAGGATGTCCTAGACCGTGCGGAGCGCAGGACCGGTGTCCAGCTCAGGCTGGGCCATCCGTGAGCACCGCCCCACAGAGCCGCGGCCTCTGCCTGGGTTCAGCGGAGCCACCGTAGCCCTGTAGAAGGGCTGCGTCATGGGACCGGTCACCAGCTTTGTCCTCGCAGGGGCAGGATCCTGGGGCTTCCGGGTTGAGGAGGTGGGACAAAGAAATGACAAGCCCTTACCCCCATGGGTAAAGACCCTAGCCAGTCTAGCATGTCCCTAGCATGTCCCTTCTTGGAGCGTGGAATCCACCACCCAAGCCACTTCAAGTTGTCCTGCGTGGGATGTAAGCTCTCACCTGATCCACTATCGGCTTTTTCTTTTCTCCCGGACTCCCATCCGCCTTGGGGGAGTCACCGGGGGGACTGTTTCCCTCACCTTCAGAAAGAAGGATTGCCAGGACAAAACTCAGAGCCCAGCCAATCCCCCACCATCTGCTGCATGGCTGGACGGCTCGTTAGTGATCAGAGCCGGCCCCAGGGCTCCTGGCCCGAGCCCTTCGCGGCGTCTGCCCTGGGCTCTGGTGCTGGCACCGCTGTCTCTCGGCACACAGCGCCGCGGTGAACCGCCATGGCTCCGGGGACGGGTGGCGATGCCTTTCCTGGAGGATGGCAGGGCTTTGACTCGGTGGGAGCTCGCGGCCCTTTCCGTGGATTGGCCGGTGAGAAGGGCCACCTCTCGGGGCCAGGTCCTGCTCTGCCCTGTGCCCCAGGCCCACGCCAATGCATTTCCAAACCCGCTGCCATGTCGAGGGCAGCTGCGACCTCTCTCTGGGTCTCTGTGGCTCCAGCCGCCGGCGTTCCAGGCGGGGGAGCCAGCAAAGGCCCTTGCTGCGCGAGGGCTCACGGAGACACGCGGAGGTGGGCTTCCACCGCGGGGCCCTGCCGCCGGGTCACAGGGGCTGGTTCCTACGTTGGGTCTCAACTGTTCACTGTGCATCCATCTGCACGGGTTTCAACTTCCATGCAACCGCTGGCCACTCGTTATTCCAGTGAGCACGTACTGAATGCCTGGTGCTCAGTGCCAGAGACTCTCGGCTGCCTGAAGGTCCTGCCTTGCAGAAGCGCAAGGGAAATGGGCAAAATGATCATAGTAGAAAGTGCTAAGTCTATAGGTAAAAAAAAAAAACAACCCAAAAACGTACACCACGATTATTTGAGGACAAAGAGGAGGACACGCTCTGGTCTCCCTGCTGGTAACGCTGTGCTCACAGGGGTGTAGCTGGTGAGAGTCTCCAGGGCGCTGGGCCAGCAGCTGGGAGCGTCCCCTGCAGGCCTGAGCCCGGAAGTGGGGGGGGGGGAGCGAGCCAAGAGGAAGAAGGCGAAGAGCCCTTTGATCAGTGGTTGCTTAGCCTGGCGAAGCAGAGCTTGAGGGCAGCCTGGGTAGCTGAGCGAGGGAGCCCGAGGAAGGCCTGGGAAGTCAAAAGGGTAAGAAGAGAGCGGCTGATTGGCTGTAGGGCAAAGAGTTACAAGAGGCCATGGCCGTGATGGGCCCCCCGTGTTCCCAGGCGACTTCAGGAGCCATGAGCACGAGTGTGGGCCCAGACAATTCCCCCAGAGACACAGGTCTGTGGACTCACTGCGCCTGCAGCCAGAAAGGAGAAGGCAACCTTGGAGAGAACCGTGGTGTGCTGGCTCTGAAGCTGGAGCTCACCACGGACCATTCGTTGAAGGTCATGCGGCAGCTCTACGCTTGTGTTCAAAGCCGCCGTGAGACCCCTCGCTGGACCTCAGCACAACCCCTCCGCAGCTAAGGCCGGCTCCCGTGGGCCCGTCTTCAGTCCCTGCACAGCTACAGGCTCTGCCCCGGAATGCCGCTTCCGGGGTTCTCTAGGTGAAGTGTGGACCTTGCCCTCTTAGCACTCAACCTGGGGGTCCTTTACCTTTTTATACCCAACTCAAACCCTGGCCCGCCTTGAAGTCTCTTCTTGACACCCCACCCCCCCCCGTGCCTTAAAGCTGAGCTGTTCTCTCTTGGGCACCTCCGAGATGTCCCACTCGCCCCTCCAGACCCACGTCTCTCTTCTCGGTTCTCTCTTCAGCTGTTGGCGCTTTGTGGGTTTGCCTCCACCCACAGCGAATGGAGTAAAGCGCACCTGAGTAGCGGGGACCCTCCGCCCTTGCCCTGTGAGTAGCGGGGACCCTCCGCCCTTGCCCTGTGAGTAGCGGGGACCCTCCGCCCTTGCCCTGTGAGTAGTTGGGACCCTCCGCCCTTGCCCTGGTGTCTGTGTCGACTTGGAGCTCGTGAACAGGTGACCTCCGGGCTCCTCTCACCGACCATGAGCATTCTGGACGAGCATTCTGGAACACCTGCCCTCTTTCTTGTTTGGTCCGAATCATTTGAAGGTGGGTGGTGAAGAACCACAGCCCCGGGCCTTCACCCTTCAGAAGGCCTCCCCCCCCTTCAGAAGGCCTCCCCCCCTTCAGAAGGCCTCCCCACCTTCAGAAGGCCTCCCCTGACAGGACAGACTCACCCCCAGAAAACCACAAGGCTGTTCATACATCTTAAAAGGAAACCATCAATGGCGCATCGGGAGATCCCCAACACCGTCTCCAGCAATGTCCAGGCGGGATTCAAACGCTGATTTCGTTGGACTGCGTGTGTCTCTAGCGCCTTCGTTTGCACCTTAGCCATGGCCGGGGCCCCGGGCCACCCAGGGGAGGCGGGGCGGCAGGTGATTCTTCCTGGGTGGGGTGGGATGTCTGTCTGCCTGTCTGCCGGTGGGCTGGCTCTGTCCTCCGGGCCAGAGCAGGACGCCTGCCCCTCCCTGCTTGCCTCGCTTCCTCCCTTCCTCTGCTCCCAAGCCTGGGCGCCTTCTAGGACCCGGGTGCAAATCCTGCGCAGGCAATCCAAGGGGACTCCGGGATTGGGGACTCCGGGATTGTGCCCTCCCCCCTTTTAAGGAGGATTCTTGAGGCCAAGCTCCCTACAGCCATTCTGGGGGTGTCTGGCCAGCTGCTTGCGCCCCCTGATGCGGGCCCCGCACGACCCCCCACCCCCAGGACTGAGGAGGCGGGCGCTGGGCTGGCGTTGACGGCCAGGCGCGCGCAGGGCGGGGGCCATTTGAGTTCCCAGGCGCGGCGGCGTGCCCCATCTCCGAGGCCAGGCGCCCTTTTGGGGGCTGGCGGGCGAGCCCCAGGCCGGGGCTGCGGGCTGGATCGGGGGTCTCAGAGCCCAGCGGGGGACTCAGGCCACAGGTGGGCCCCAGCCTGCTGTCCGCACCCCCAGCGCAGCCCGGGGTCCCGTCTCCTCCAGGCCCCCAGGGGCCCCGGGCGTGGTGAAGGGAGGGAGGCCCCGAGGAGGCCGGGCCAGGGGGCGCGGGGCCCGGGGTCACGGCGGCCGTGACCGGGCTGGGTGACCCACGGCTGTGCCCCGGGGCCGGCCCGCCTCGAAGCGCAGCGCCCGGCACCCTCGCCCCAGGCCGGGCACCCTCGCCCCAGGCCGGGCACCCTCGCCCCAGGCTCCGCACCCTCGCCCCAGACCGGGCTGGGTGACCCACGGCTGTGCCCCGGGGCCGGCCCGCCTCGAAGCGCAGCGCCCGGCACCCTCGCCCCAGGCCGGGCACCCTCGCCCCAGGCCGGGCACCCTCGCCCCAGGCTCCGCACCCTCGCCCCAGGCCCCGCACCCTCGCCCCAGGCTCCGCACCCTCGCCCCAGGCCCCGCACCCTCGCCCCAGGCTCCGCACCCTCGCCCCAGGCCGGGCACCCTCGCCCCAGGCCCAGGCGGGCACCCTCGCCCCAGACGGGCACCCTCGCCCCAGGCCCAGACGGGCACCCTCGCCCCAGGCTCCGCACCCTCGCCCCAGGCCCCGCACCCTCGCCCCAGGCCCCGCACCCTCGCCCCAGGCCGGGCTCCACCTGGGCTCCCCGCGGGCTTTGTTTTATCCCCCCACCCCCCCCGGGGCGGGCATGCGGACGCCCCGCGAGCCCCGGCCGCGCCCGGGCGCGCGCTGACGCAACCGGGCGGATGGGGTTAAACCAAATATTACGACTGCGGGAACTCATCTGGAACTAATAACTGGGAGGCCGCGGGGCGCGCGGGCGGCGGGGCGGCGGGCGGCGGGCGGCGGCCGGGGCGATGCTGCCACCTGCCGGCCGCGCCGGGAACAGCGCCCGCCCCGGGCCTCCTCCCGACCCTCGTGCGCTCGCCCCCGCCGGCGCGCCCCGCCGGACGGCTCCTTTGGGCCGGGGACCGTGGCTTGGCGGGGGGGGGGGGGGGCGGCGCAGCCCCGGGCCGGGAAGGAGGGGCACCGGGGTTTCTGCTTTCGGGCGCGCCGTGCCCCGCGGGCGGGGCGGGGCGGGGCGGGGCGGGCGGCCGCCGCTCGCGGGCGCCACCTGCCGGGCCGCCGGGGGAGCGCGGGCGCCCGGCACAAAGCGGCGCGGCGGGCCGGCCCCGCGCGGGGCCCAGCCACAGGTGGGGCGCGGGGTCGCCGCCCGGCCGGGGCCGCCTGCGGGGGGTGGGGGGCTCGGGCCCCGCGTGCACCCCGGGGGCCCTGCGGGGCCGCGCCGTCCCCGGGCGCTGACAACAAAGAGCTTTGTCTCTGGGGACGGTTCTGGGGGCCGAGGAGGAGGGAAGAGGAGCCGCAAATGAATTCCCAGGTTGGGGAGGAAGGAGGTGAGCGGGAGGGGGGGAGGGGGGAGGGGGAGGGGGAGGGGAGCGGCGCACCGGGGCTTTGCAGACAGGAAAATTTGCTATTCCTTCTGGCTGAAATCTACCAGAACAAAGGAAATCGTGCGTTTCCTCCAGCCAGCCCCCTCTTTCCTGCCTGCCATGGTGGCTTCCTTCCTTCCTTCCTTCCTTCCTTTTTCTTTCTCTGTCTCTCTCTCGCACACACACACACACACACTGCACACTGCAGGTCTGAGAATGTTCTAGAATTCACAGATTATTCTGGTCAGGCAGGACTTGACCAGCCAGCCCGTAAGCATAATTCGCCCATCCTCAAGAGCCCAGGAACAGCAAGCCCCCCCATCCTTCAGCCTCCCTGCCCTCCCAGGTGCGGCTACCCACCCGGCCCGACGGTTGGTCAGATTCTCAAAGCAATAGAAATGTGTCAGAGGAAAGTGTGTGCAGGAGACAATGGCAGGTGCAAGTCAGAGGGGAAGGAGAGACTCACACACAGATCCCACGGAACCCTTCCTGGTGTTTGGGGGGTGCACTTTGGAGAATCCTCATCCTCGCCCCAATCATGGGGTGAAAAGCCGATTGGGGGGAGCTACCGATTTCGGTCACCCGGTCACCTGTCGCCTGGTTGGATTCCCAGGCCTAATCGTGAGGTGCGTCCCGGTGAGCTGCGCTTCAGGACAGATGGTGAGGGGTTCGTCAAAGGAGAGAGAGGAGAAAACCAAACACGACAACTGGCCACATGGAAAGATGCAGGCTTACAGAGCTCACAAGGGACCTCGGCCCCAACACAGACTCAGTTTCCACTCCCGGCATTGCAGATTACGCCAGCCTCCCTTCCTGACCTATCAGTGGCCATAGAGGGAGCGGCTCTTCTCCTGAGTCTGAAACCTCAGTTTACAGCTTGGACAAACTGAGTCCTTGCGACTAGCTCTATCGCCGATGACCGCGTGTCTCCATGTTCTTAAATTGTTAGGGTACTCGTGAACCCTCAGTCACCGGGAGTACTCTGCTCTGGTGTTGGCTGATTACCACGTGAGAGGGGACACAGGCCAATCACCGTGGTCACCTTCACTTCTTGTTTCGGACCTCACAAGACGGTAACTGGCCTAGTGTGGAGAGTCTAACGCGTCTTCTTTGTTTTATACACGGCCCCTATGACTCATTTCTTTTCTGGATTCTGGGCACCTTTTCTCATCTCTCCCTGATTTTGCAACAGGTCTGTGTGTCTGTGGAGATTGGTTAGGAAGGTTCTGGAACTCGGTCGACCTCAGTGAGCTCAGGGATTTGGGGTGCTGCTGGTAACTCAGCAGAATGAAATCTGGAAAGTGCACCCCAGCACACCGCGGGCCGGGACAAAGGCGTGGCGCGCGCACGGACAGGTGCTTCTGCGCTGCTAGCCCTCCAAGCCGTCTTTGCGGCCCTCACCCGGGCTCTTTTCCTCATTATAAAAATAACTCCCACCGCCGCCGGGCTCCATCCATTCCGGTCACCTTGGCGCGACTCTTCCTGGTGCAGAGACGCCACCCTCGCTCCCAGCCCGGCGCTCCCAAGCAGAGGCTTCTCTCCTCACACACGACCAGCGCCAAATAATCCCATAATCATAAAAGCTGCTCTTTTAAGTAGAGGTTCCTTTTATGCTTAAATTCCTAAATAAAAGAAACATCGATGCTCCTGCTAGTCTCTTTGGTTAAATCCGATTTGCAGGAAATGCTGCATGCTCAAAAAAAAAAAAAAAAATCTGGGTGTGAGCCGAAGTCTGGTCTCGGGGAGCAACGTTTGGGATTCTGCAGCCATTTTCTATCTGTGGGGCCCTCCAGTGGCCAAACACGTACCTGGCATTGAACAAAGACCACCAAAGCAAGCACTCTAACAAAGACTGGGTGGGCCCCGGCCTGCCCGTCAAAGGCTGCCGTGACCCCCACCGTTTGCTCCCTCAGAGGTGTGTCTCCTTTTAAGGAAGGCTTGGTGGGGTGGCCTCCCAGAACGGTGACATTATTTGCATCACAAAGAGCCCTTCACTTGATAAAAGGGGGCAAGTCTGAACTCCATTCACCCACCAATTCCCCCTAATTTCTTTCCCATTCTGTTGAATTTGAGAAATAAGCCAGACTGCCACGCCCCGGGCATCTGCTGAAGACTGTGCTCATCCGAGGTGCTCCACCACTCAGGTCCCTGAAAGCCTGGTGCGCAGAGCCCCTGGGGAGGAGATCCCAAGGTGAGGGGCCACATCAGGGCCCCTGGGAGCCCAGAGCTGCCTCGCTCCGGGGCCGCGCGAAACGCAGGCCGGGGCTGACGGACGCCCTTCACCGTGGGGACGAAGGACGCCGTCCGGCCTTACCGCGCCACCTCCCGCAGACGGCGTGCCTCGCTTTCTCCTGGGGGTAAAAGGAGAGGCTGGACACGCAAGCCGTCAGCTACACAATTGTGGACCCAGTCCTCCTCCCCTGAGCCACTAGAAATCAGGGTCTTTGTTCCCCGAAAGCACTGGAGGAGAGGGAAGGGAGGTTTCCTTCCAGAAAGTTCCTTTTGTGCTTCTGACTTTCCCTGAACCATTTCCTCTCCCTGGCAGCCCCAGATTCTGACACCCTGACACACACCCCACCTTCACCCCACGCCCTGACACACACCCCACCTTCACCCCACGCCCTGACACACACCCCACCTTCACCCCACGCCCTGACACACACCCCACCTTCACCCCACGCCCCACCAGCAAACTCCTACTCCGTCCTCATAGCCCAAGCCAAACGCACACTGCATCCTCAAGTGGCAACCAACTTCCCCAGATTGGCATGGACACACTTGTACACATGCGCATGTGTGCACACACACACACACACACACACACACACACACACACACACACACCATGTTCCTAGAGTTGAGTGCTCACCTTTGGCCCAGCCCTGGTAACCCAAGTTCCCCCCCGGCCTCAGCGTTACCCACAGTCGGCGCCCTTGCCGTGGGTGTTAGGAATGGCGCTGGGAGATGACGAGGGAGCGAATGCCGACAGCAGGGGCCCCTCCCCCTCCCCCTGGAGGCCAGGTGGTGCAGGTGCAGCCCCGGCTAGGACTCTGGCTTGGCAGCGGTGCTGGCTCTCCTGGGGCAGTCATGCCAGCCCTGTGCTCAATCCCCCCGCTCAGTCCTGCATGCTGTGTCTACCCCAAGGTGAGGGTGTTCAAGGCAGGCCTTTCCCACCGGAGCTCAGCCCCCTCAGTAGCTGGGATGAGAGGTGTGAACCATGCCAGCCCCAGGAGGGACAAAAGAAAACAGTAACTAAACAACAACGACAACAAAACCTGGGCCTTTGAGAGGTGACCCAGCCAGGAGGGCAGAACCGGGAATGGGATTGAAGCCGACCCCACCCTATAAAGGAGCCCCCCCACCCCCCCCCAAGTCCATCCAAAGGATATCTGCCTCAGATGCTCAGATCTGGAGTCCCCAGTAGCAGGGCTCAGGGACGTGTCAGAGACCCTGCTTCCCCCCGGCCCCCCACTCGGGCTCCGCCTGACTCCCGGCAGAACTGCAGGCGGATGCGACGGCTCCTCCAGGACCAAGTGATAAAAAGACACCGCAGATGTGCGCAGCGCTTATCTCCGGCATTACCAGGGAGTCTCATTTTCCTCTTGAGGCTTTTATTTCCCCCGGATTTCTGGGGTGGATAAGCCCATTCCTTGTCGAATCTCCCACCTCACAAAAGAACGTGGGCTAGGAAGGTAGCCTGGCTGGTTAAAATAAAAGCCAACGTGGACACCCAAATCTGTGCCACCAGAAGGGTCACGCGGAGGCTCTGCAGGAAGGGGTCTCCGTCCAAGGAGCCCGAAGCCCCGGGGCCGGTCCCCAGTCTCCCTCCTACTGGCAAATGGCTTCATCTTTCCTTCCTTCCCGGTCCCTCTCCGGAACTTAAGAATGCTAACGCCGTTCCTAGAGGGTCGTTGTGAAGGGTGAATGCTGCCTAGCTGGTGCGTATTGGGGATTATTACTTGTTGTAGCAGTAACCACATGGCTTAGAAGATCTTTCTAGACTACCCGGCTTAAGCCTTCTCTTCCAGTCTTAAACACTGTCCCCTGTATCGCCTCACTGTAAAGACCACTGCACTGCACCCTCCTGTGAAAGCGTGCTGGTTTTTGGTAGCAGTCAAGCCATCTGGGTTCCAAAATGTGGGGGGTGGGAGTAGGGGGGTTACTTATGGAGCCAAGAGCTCCTCCCTCCCTCCCTCCCTCCCTCCCTCCCTCCCTCCCTCCCTCCCTCCCTCCCTCCCTCCCTCCCTCCCTCTCTCTCTCTCTCTCTCTCTCTCTGCTTCTCCTCCTCCAGGAGCTTGGCCGCCCCTGCATGGCCATTGGCTGCCTTCGAAGGCCCCCACTGAGCACGTGGGGCACCTGAGGGCGCCCACCCCCCGCAGCCCCCCCTCCAGGGCTGGGGCCGTCCCATCCCCACACAGCTAAGGGCTTCTGCCTCCACGAGGAGGAGACCGACCAATCCGTCTCTAGTATGGGACCTCTCCGTGGGGTCCATCTCGAAGGCTTTACACACCGGCGCAGGACCAAGGGGCAAATTTCACAACAGGCTGATTTCCATTTCAATCCAAGCCTTCCTTTCCCGCCCTCAACGTTTGCCGAGGCCCAGTTCCGAGGCTGAACTTGTTGTTGACACACAGACGTGCCCAGCATCGCCCCTTGTCACCCCAGCCTCCGCTAGCTAGGGTGGCTGGCCACAGTGCCACGGTGATGTTAGTTCTTCTGTAGATGGTCGCGGGCCCGCCTCACCCCACTCCTAAGCGGGGTGAATGAAGGAGGCTGGATGGCAAGTCGGCGCCATCTTTTTCAGAGCATGCTCCTGGACATCTCCTCCCAAGACGCGAAGAAGGTCCGTCCCGCAGCTTCGCTGGGGTGCAGGAAGGCCGAGGAATCCCGTGTTCCAATTCTGTAACTGCTCATGAAAACACCTGGCAATTTGTTTTCTTTTCACGGAAGAGTTCACCCGTGCCTCGCACAAATAACTTGCAAAGGAGTTAGGAGTATGTCTCCCTGTCGCTAGAGGTCCTTTGTGATCTTTCTAGTGGGAATGCATTCATACTGTATCTCCCGTGTCCCGGAGCCAATAAGCTGAGGGTCATGACAGTCCTCTAGTACTGGAGTGACAAAAGAGCATGACGAGTAACAGAGTGCGAGACGGGAACTCGTCTAGCTTGACTCCCTCTCCCTGTGACGGTGGTGAGAATTTACTCAACCTGGGCTTTCTTCTTTTTAAGGCGAACAATACCTCGGATCAGAAGATGGCTTTCAGAAGATGCGTGTGTGTGCGCGTGCACGTGCGTGTACACGATTGAACTCAGGCCTTGTGTGCTCACCTGGCCTCTCCCTTCAGTTGCCATTCTACCTCTGGAGCCATGCCTCCAGTCCCAACTTTTTCCTGGTTAAGCGGGGATAAGAATTTTGCACATGTGTCTGCCTGGCTGGCTCTGAACCTCAATCCTCAGATCTCAGCATCCTGAGTAACTGGGAGTATAGGCGTGAGCCACCAGCGCCGGGCCGGATTAAATACTTATAGTGTAGCGTAGAGACTAGGAATGAATGGGGGCCACAAGAAGGGAGCTAACGGCACCGGTTCTAATCACGAGATCTACGTGGGACCTTTGGTCCTAGGCCAGGCTAGCGGGCTGTATTCACTGGCGTTCCCTGAGCACAGTTTCTGACAAGTGGAACCCTCCGGTTCCTGACTTCTCTTCTCGATGTTAAGAGCGATTATCTTCAGCTTCTCTTCCCTGGTTTTCACTTGGACAAGGGGACCAGAGTCGTAGCTGACTGCAGTCTGGATCCCGAAGTGACACTGGCTGTAACCTAGGACTCAGGGGATGTCTCTCTGCCCCAGAACTAAACAGCAAAAGCTGCACCTAGCTGGCAGGATCCTCTGACACCCGGAAGGTTCCAGTCGGGGCGTGTGGCTGTCACCACGCTTGGGAGAGGGAGGGGCTTGCTCCGCGACCACACAGAGCTGAGTCAGAGTGGGGGAGTCAGTGGCGGGGTGAGCAGGGCCCTGTCCTGGCCACAGACGCTGTCTCCCATGGGCCTCTATGCTTGGAGCCCACTGGCAAGCCCTTCTGAACAGAAATGGGCACTGGAAGCTGTCGACCCCCAGGTGCCCAACACGCGGAGGTGCGTCCAGTGACGCGTGCCACCGCCCCCCTTCCTTCTTCCCCTATATTCATCACGCCGTCCTTAGCTTAGGCTGGCCTCACCGGTGGTGCGGTGGTGCTCCCGCCCGGAGGATACGCTGGTCACGTGACGCCCTGGGCATTCCGTCTCCAGGGCTCGGTTCCAATCTGCCTGCCTCAGAGAGTTCAGCTTGCTAGCCCGTGTTACACAGGATGGCTTTATCCGGGTCTGAGCCTCGAAGGCTGGGCAACAAACAGGTCAATCTTCCCAGGTGGTTTTTCCCCTTGGGATCTTTCTTACGGCGATGAGTTGGATCCATGTTTTCATTCAGAGGCAGAACAAGGGATACGCAACAAGACCCAGGATCAGAAATACTTGAGCTAGAAGGCCAGTTTTGCCCATCTCTCTCTGGTTTCTCCTACTCAAATTACTCAGTCACTGCCTTTTGGCTTCTCCCTTATCTATCCACCCAGCGATAATATTCTGAGTCTTATTTTGCCCTTGCTATCTACACAAAAGCAATACACCGGAAGAACTGTCCAAATGGCACATGGCTTCCCACCTGGTCCATCACACATGGAGGGTCACCAGACTGCGCTCCGGGGAGAGGCTCTGAGCCCCTGCTCTTCTGCACAGCCAGGCTTTGATCTCTTGCACGGGGAAATCGCCTGCGTACCAGCTGGTCACCGCCCACTTCCAAACAGCCCTCATGCACCCCCCCCCACCGCCCCCCACCCACGACACTGTGCTCCATTCGTCCCGGACCACCCTGTTCATAACAAAACCACTGCGAGTGTGAGGTTCTCTCATCCTCCTCACGAACACCCTTTCCAATGAGACCAACCAGGCGGAGTTTGGAGACTGAGTCTGCCATCTCCGTCGTTAAACTCAAAAGAACAAACTACTCAAGAAACACAGAATTGATAGTCAAATAGCTGGGGTTTTATTTGACCCAGTTAGATTTTCATTCAGTGAAAAAAGTTGACAGACAAAAAAATTACTTTCAAATTGTGCAACAATATAGTAAAATCTTCAGCAGAAACCAGTGGCTTGGAAACTTACCAAGGCTATTGAAATGATAAATACCGAATTTCACTTTGGAGAGAAACAAGTGTACAGTGTTTCACTTGAAATAAGAGCAGAATAGGCCTCATTTTGCTGCAAATACTTGTGGCTTTGCCTAAAAGTTTCTAATAATTCTTAACACGAGTCTTTACATGAGAAGTAACATGGAATATCTGAAGAAAACGACCCACTTCAGCATTCAGGAAACTAATACCATCCTTGGGTTATGACTTGGTTGGCTCTGATGATTGGATTCATAAGATGGCTGCTCGGAATGAGTGGGCAGAAACCTATGCGCAGCCTACCCGCCCGCTCACACCACGTTTGCTAGTGGAACTCCTCCTGAACACACGTGTACTCCTCATCCGTGGACCCAACAGTACACACGCACATCTTCCTATCCTTTTGCATACCTCGGTCTTGCATAGAAAGTAGTCATATAAATGTAATGCACTGGCTTTTATTACACACACAAATATATACCTGAAAGGCAGCACACGCTCCAGTTAAGGGGGGGGGATAATGTAGCGGGAATGCCGAGAGAGGATCCCAAAGGAAGAGCGAATTCTGCATAGAGCTTCGAGTGCATTCCCGGGGGGAGGGGGCTCCGCTGGGCGCAATGTCTGGGCCTCTGCCGGAGGACGTGAATCCTAAGGAACTCGCTGTGACCCCCTTAAGAGAGGGCGGGAACAGCCCAACTCGACGGGAGGGAGTTTAGGCCCTTAGGAGAGTTCTGGAAACAGGCTCTGAGGAGACAGTGACCTCCGGGTGGCCATCTAAAGGTCGGATTCACCAAGGAGTGGGGGATGCTTGGCTCCAGGGGTCCCCGGGCATTGCTCTCCCCAGCTCCCCACGGCTGCCCAGTGTTCTTCTTGGAAGGGGGTGTCCCCTGTGCTGGAGAGAACAGGGCCGTGTCCTCACCCCCCTCCCGGCAGACAGCCCTAGTGACACAACCAACCGGGGTGGAACCCCAGGAACCACTCTTCCAGAAGTCACAAGTTCCATCCCCCGCCCCGGCACAATACCCACCCCAGCGGGCCTGGGATCGGGCCTGCGCAGACCTGACCCGCACGGAGTCCCTCCAAGACCCCGGTCACCGCGCCTCACAGGGCCCACGGGACACACACAACAGCAAAGGGCAAGTCCGCTCCAGAGACGATGCACACGCAACTCTGCCCGCCGCGGGGGTCGAGCACCTGCCAGCCAGGGTGGGGGGATTCAAGCGGTCACAGTGAGCAGTTACCCGGTCACCTTCAAAGGCTTCACACTTCCTGTCCTCGCCTCCATCCCTGATGGACGCTTCAACCTCCCCCGCAACGCTACGCGGAAGGAAACGGGGGTGTGTGCTCCGGAAGTTCATAAAAACAGACGATTGACACGTCGCTGCATCCATCATCGGCTTAGGCTCCGGGGCCTTAGCGCGTCTGTTCACAGCAAACACTCGAGCACTAAAAGGCCGCTTGGCATCGGACAGCACAGTGGCACCTTGCAGGAGGGGTGCGGGCAGCCCACACGGCCCCGTGCCGGCGTGCCCTGAGCTTGGGGGGGCCCCGGGCACGAGCGCGGCTGTCAGCTACCCCTCAGGTCGTCAGCCTGAGACGTTCGCTCGCTCCGTAATGGAAAAGGAAAAGAATGCCCCAGAACTTCCTGCTTCCGCCTTTGCAAAAGCCACGGCGAAGCTGGCAGAGAGAGGAGAGGAGGGAACCGGACCTCCCGAGGGTGTCTGCCAACGAGGCCCCCTCCCCTCCCACCCACCTCCAGGGCGCATCAGAGCGGAGGCGGCAGCAGGGCGTGGAGTCAGGAACCAAAGGCTGGGCAAGTTAAGGTAAAGTCACAGGCGTTCTAGCGTGGGGAGAGAACTCAGCAGCAGGTGGGGGAAGAGGAGGCTCGTGGCGCCCGAGCTCAGTGTCCTGTCAGGAACTACAGCCCTGCCCTGCAGGGGGCGCTAGGCTGGAGGGAGGCTCAGCGTCACACGCCAGCCCTGCCCACAGGGCATGGGACACGGGCAGGGGTCCAAAGACTCCTCTGTAAAACAGTTAACAATAAAAAACAAAAACAAGTCCTCAGCGCCTACGGCTCACACCGATAATCCCGGCAACGCCGGAGGCTGAGAGCCGAGGATCACAGTTCCAAGCCAGTCCAGGCAGGAAAACGTCCATGAGATTCTCACCCCCAGTGAACCATCAGAAAACCAGAAGGGGTAGAGCGCTAGCCTTGAGCACACAGAGGCTCAGGCACAGCACCTGGCCCCGAGTTCAAGGCTCGCAACCAAAACACAAACGAAAAACGCGTGACACAGTTAGGCGAATGCGACCGTGTTCACAATGCCTGGGTAGGATGAGCTCTGCCACCGCCCAAGAAGGAAAAGCAGCCCAAACCCAGGCGAGAGCCGTGCGGCGTGGAAGGGGGGACGGCTGTACAGAGCTCGCTACCGAAGACGTGCGGAGGCGGCTCTGGAACGTTCCCCGCGCTCACCGCGGCCCCACCAGGAGCAGAGCGGGCAGGGACGCCGTTCACACCGCACACGTGGCAGCCGCGCCAGACGCCGCGGCGCCCGCCACCCGGGCTCTCGGGACCGGCATCGGGCCGGGCGGCCGCACCCTCGCTTTCCAGTGGGCGCCATCTGAGTGCAGGCGTGGCGCTTTCAGGGCAGAAAGATAAAAACAAGAGCAGCTTGTTCAGCAGAGAGGAGAGAGGGAGAGAGAGGGAGGGAGGGAGGGAGGGAGGGAGGGAGGGAGGGAGGGAGAGAGAGAGAGAGAGAGAGGAGAGAGAGAGAGACTCCAGTGTTGCCGGTCATGTAAACAGGAGAGAGTGTCCCATGTTCAGGTGAGTGGACTGCACTTCCTCTATAGACTGGGTTAGAGCAAGAGGGAGGAGGGAGGGAGGGAGGGAGGGAGGGGGACAGAAGCACTGACCCAATTCACACTGACCGCACGTCTCCTCAGTATGGATTTTCAAGGACAATTCAGTGGCCACCTCCACCGACGCATAAAACTTGAGAATTGACATTTCTTTGGTGGTAAATGAAAACAAAACAAAAAAACCCGAACGATGGAAAATAGAGAGCGACGTGCTGTATTTGCCAGTGTGTCTGTCATGACGTAGATCCAGAACTTTCCTCCCTCAGGCAGAGTGAGTTTGTTGTTTTTACAATGACAAGGGCCCCGGGGTGTGGGAAAGCAGGGTTCTCAACTGACCGCATCCAAAGCTGCTCCCGGGAGCTCGGAGAGCCAGGATCGCCCGCCCGAGGCCCCGAGGTGAGGGCCAGCACCCCCACCGCCACCGCCGCCGAGGGGTGACCTGGATCCCGGTGAACGGCAGCACGACGCTTCTGTTCCCAGGCCCCACGCCCTGTGGCCGCGCAGGGTCAGCTGACCACGCGTGCCCGCGGGCACAGGGCCGGACCCCCGACGGCACTGCAAGGGGGCGGACTCCTGCGGGAGGAGCTTCCCGCGCACCGCGCCGCTCCGTGAAGCTTTCTATTAAATACGTTTCTGCGTCTTAGAAAAATAAAAAGAACGGCCAACTGGGCGAACCAAAATGACCTCGCAGACTCACAAGCAAGTCCGGGAAGCACAGCCCTGCGGACGCGAGACTCGTTCCTTTCTTCCTTTTTTGTTGTTTTTTTTTCTTTTTAAGTGTTTTTTTTTGTTTTGGCCCATATAAAAATAACATATTGCAACTCAAAGTGCATCTCTTAAAATAAACCATCCACTATCTTTATCAAATAAAATATTTACACCATTTGGTTTGGAGGGAGGAAAGCTCGTTCATGCGATCACCATTGGGACGTCGTCTGAAAATCCAGTGATCATGGGGGCGTCTTCGTCGTCCTCCCCTGGAGACAGAACCAGCAGCCTTAGTCAGCGCCGGCACCCGCGTGCCTGGTCCCGGGCCCGGCCACGCGTCCCCCGCCCCCCCCAGCTAGCCAGCACAGCACCCCAGTCCTGCCACTCCGCTCAGCCCCCCTCTGCCACTCTGGGTCACCCCCTCATCACCTGTCGTCCAAGCTCCTGTCCAGGGTCTTTTGAACTAAGCCCAGTGGGCAGCTGGGGTTCTCTAACGCGCCTTTGCTGTGTCTTGCGTGAATACACTGAACTTCCGTGTGGACTTGCTAATCTGAATTCAAACTGCTCTGGAGAAAAGGCTCTTCAAAGGATTTACGATTTGGGGGACAGCTTCCCAGATTAAAGGCTGTCCAGAGCCCCGTGGCCAAGGGCTGGTCCACATTTAGTGATGGTTGAGTAGCAGCCGAACAGGCAGGCTCGTTTTGACTCAACAACAGAAGGCAAAGAAACCTCCCCCCCCCACCCCTGCACCCCGCTGGGCACAGTGGTCCAGGTTCTTGCTGACTAAGCGAGAAAAGAAAGGCAGAAAAGGGGACGCGGCTGCACTCACTGGAGCCAGGCAGAGCGGTTCAGCAATGTGTTCCGAATCGAAGAAAAGCAACGGGAACGCGTTCACAGAGTGAACACAGAAGCTCACCCCTAGCCTTCAACACACCCCTCCCTTCTGTTCCATTAAGTGGTCAACTAGCTCCCTTCCAGGTAGCATGCCAAGGTTTCTACCCCTCCTGGTCCTGCATTGTGTGTTACGCAGACGCTGGACCTCCAGAGGTTTATGGACATGTCCAGAATTCTCAAGATGGCGTTCTTGAGAGAATTTCCTGATCTTTGGGGAAATCTCTGAAACCCAATCCGAACTCCTGCTAGCTCACCTCGTCCCCTGCCGGACTCTCCCGCAGAAGAGGGCGTGACACTTGAACTTGGGGGCCAGGTACAGGCCGAGCGGGAAAGCCCCGGCTGCAGCCAGTCTTTCTGGATCAAGTCTTTGTGAGTGCCCCCCCCCCGCCCCCGCAGCCCCCATCGGCGCCCGCTTACCCAGGTCGTCCCCGGAGGAGAAGATGGCGGAGCCCAGCCTGGAGCTGTAGTGGCTGTTGGCGAAGGCCGTGAAGCTGCTCTGCAGCCGGCGGTGCTTGGTGTAGAGGACGGCGAAGCCCGCGCCCAGGCTCAGCAGGATCAGGAACAGGATGGGGACCACCACGGCCGCCACGTCCGTGGGCCTGGAGGACCGGGAGGCCGCCACGGCGCCACCTGCCGGAGCCAGGCCCCGGGGGTGAGCCGACTCTCAGGCCCACCCACCCCACAGCCCGGGACTGGCAACAGCACCCCAACTGCCTGGCTGGGGGCGGGGAGGGGGGGCACTGTGTCCCTGTGTGCGGCGTCACGGGAAGCCCGCCTTCTCCGACTCCTCGCCGGGAGCCGACAGACCACGGGCCTCCGGCACTCGCCAACACGGTAATTACATCACACTCCTAATCGCTGCCTTGTTGCTTATTGAGATAATCTCTTGGAAGGGAGAGCTTTGTTGGGGTACCAGCACTGATTTCATTAGCATTATTACTCAGGACCACGGGCTTGCCTTCCATAAGAGGATGTGAAATCAGACCGCTAATTAACGAGACTGGAATTATTTCCCCCATTTGGCACCAGAGTCACTCTGAACTGCAATTACCTGAAGCTCCATTAAGAGACACACCGAGGTTCCCTCACTACAACGGTGACTTAACAGCTCGTGAAGTTTTACGAGGTTCTTGGGTTGTTGTTGTTGTTTAATAGTTAAAAAGAGAGAGAAACCACCTCCCCCCATGTATTAAAGGGCTCCTCAGAGCCGTCGATAACCGAAGGAAGGTGCTGCCTTCCCGCGCGTGAGATTCACGTGGGCTTGGTGGTGATTTCCTGACAGACTCGCCATCGCCACCTTCCTCCCCTTGGGGTGGAGCCACGACCTTGAAGGCGGATAGTCTTTCCAAGGTCAAAAGCCCGAGGCAGGGGCCCAGGCTCCAGCTCAAGTGCCAGCGTGCTTGTCTCCTCTGCCTACAGTCTTGAGTTCAATCCCACCCCCCACCCACCGAAAAAACAAATCCTGGAGCAAGGCGAGGAAATGGAGCTCAGGGGGAGCAAAGGGAGAGAGGAGCCTTTGCTGGCCCGGCGTCTCGGGGCTCTGGGGGGGGGGGGGTTCTGTGGTGGGGGAGGGGCGTGCGCGGGGAGAGCGGACGCGGCCCGACACTCACCGGACCCCAGCTCGTCGTACAGCCGCACGGCAGGCTCCCCGCACAGCTGGCTGCCCAACAGGCACCGCGCCTGGACGGTGAACGTGTAATTGTGGCCCAACTTCAGGTTGGAAACTTTAAAGAAGTTGTCAGTGGTGTTCCCCAGGTGAGCTGTGAGATTCAGGGCACTGTCGAACATGCGGATCTCGTAGCCCTGCAAACACACAGGCAAGAGCACCGCAGCCTTTCACCGCCGCCCAAGGATCAAGGGCTTCTCACTCTTTCTTCTGACGTGACCCTCGGCGTACCGGACTCGGGGAAACAGGAGGGAGGGCTCCCGCCCCTCTTCCAGTGGCCACCAGGCCCCCCTCTGTGCTGCAGAGAGCTGGGGCCCAGAGCCTGAGGACAGAGGGCCACCTGAGTCCAAAGATCCGATGTGCGGTCCCTGGCCACAAGCAAGCCAGACCTCTCAGCAATGCCGGGAGTCAGGGATTTGGCACATCGGAACCCTGGTCACCGTGTAGGCAGAGACCCAGGACTCTCAGCAGCCACGGCAAGGCCGGGAAGTCCTCATCACTGTGAGGATCCCCTTGCGTTTCCCAGACTGACTCGGACGCAACAGTGCAAAGGTGGAAGTCACAGAGGTCACCGCCGAGGCACCGCGTCCGGCTTCATCCCGCGGCCGTCCCCAACGCCGGCCCGGCTCCACCCGAGGGAAGCCTGACAGCCATTCGCCAGCGGCCCGCGCCTGTCCTCCCAGCCACTCACCAGGCTGAGATCTGAGGACTGGGGTTCAGAGTCAGCCCAGGCAGAAAAGTTCATAGGAGACTGTTATCTCCAACTAACCGCTCAAAAACGAGAAGGGGCGCCGTGGCTCAAAGTGGTAGAGCGCTAGCGTTGAGCAAAAGAGCGCAGGGCCAGCGCCCCGGCCCCGAGTTCAAGCCCCAGGAGCGGCAAAACAAACAAAAGAACAAAAATAGATGCTTGTCCTTGGAAAATCACCAAGGTCAAACTCTCCTTCCCGGCCTCCCAGGATGTCTACAGTAATGGCCTATGGATAGCGGGTCAAAACAGGACAAAATAAAGGTGTTTTTCTTAAATCAGCTGCTCCCCGATTCTCTGGGGAGGAAGGGAGGAGGCACCTGTTTGAGCCCGCTGGCCCTGGGCGGGCGTGGCAAGGGCGGGGGGCTCTCGGTTCTGACCCAGCCCCCATCCTGCCCCAGGAAGCAGAGCAAGGCTCCCTCCCACCCCTTCCCCTCTCTCCCGACAGCCAAGCGAGGACTGGAAAATGCTTACCGCAGAGATCCTCGCCTTTAATGGGCAGCACAAACATTTCGCTAATTAGCAATCCCACCCCAAATGGCCCTTTAATTCTCAAGTTTCACCCCCCCACCCCATTCTTTCTTTTTTTTCCACGATCTGTGTCAGCACGCTGTTAACGAGCGCATCTCCAAAGCAGATTTCAATTTCCAAAGCCATTGCCAAGGCGCGAGGAACTCACCCTGCTTTCATTAAACTGCTTCTCCTTCAAAGCTAGACTCTTCCAAAACAGAAGGACGTGGTCATTTTCCGTTATGATTTTTAAGGCATCGGGTGCCGATAAAGAAGCTGAAAGGAAAGATGTGAAAGCTTGCAGTCAGCAGACAGACCCGGGGCCTCTGCGCCGGGCTCTGTCGGAGAAACAGACGGTGAATAATCCCAGCCCGGGAGAGCCGGGTTTAGGAAGAAGAAAGCGTCGAGTGGGGCACCCGGTCGGCGCCCTGTGACGGGCATCGCACGGTGGGATCACCACACTGTCAACCAAGAATTCTAGACGCTATGTAACGTGACAGCTCCCAGCTGGGCGAGGGGGCTGGAGAAGACGGGAGCAAGGAGCTCTGCCAGAACCAGCAGCCCCGGGAGACAAGACAGCACGGCCCGGCTGCCGCGGCCTCCACAGAGCCGGGGCTCAACTGACCGGCCCTGTGACACCGGCCACGGCTCTCCCAGGAGTGAGCCCACTGCCCACTTCCTGAAACCCAGGGCCGCCATTTCTCCCAAACCCTATGCCCGGTCTCTGTCCATTCCCGCATGGCGGATGACTACAATGAACCCTGGGCGCTCCGATCCAGACCTCCAGGTCTAATGCGTGGACTCGGGGAAACTCCTCTCCATCCACGAGCCAAGGGAGAAGATGGCCGGAGATGCTGAGGATGATCTGGAAACGGGGGCTCTCCCTAGCCTGCTCCCTGACCTCCCCACGTCACCCCCCACCCAGGAATCCCTGCACCGCTGTGCCAGAGCGTGGGGGGGGGGGAGGGGGAGGACCGCCCTGGGGAGAGGCCGTGGGGTGGGCCGGCTTCCGGTGCCCTGGCTCTCACCCGTGGTGACTCTGACGCTGGCCTCCTTGCTCATGTTCCCCAGCTGGACCAGGACGTGGTACTTGCCCCCCGGCTCCAGCCTGCCGAGGGTGTACTCCACCGTGCTGTTGCGGGATCGGACGCGGTAGCTCCTGTCGGTCTTCCTTATGAGATCTTTCACTGCGATGGCATAGGACTAGGACCCAAAGCAAAGCAAGGCGCGGAGCTAAGTGGCAATCCAAGCGAAAGCCCCGCACGGCTCCTCCTAGCTCAGGGCCGCCCGAGCACGACAGTCCCCGTGTGTGCCTGCGGGGTTCGGTCCCCGGGGTTCACTCCTTGCAGGTGCCGAATCCCTGATGTAAAATGGCACTGCACATACCCTACACACGGCACTCCGAATACTCGAAACCATCTTCCGCACCACTCCCTGCCCCCACGCCACCCAAGCGAAGCCAGCCGCTCGCATGCCTGCCGCTCACCAGGTCCTGGTCGGGAGAGTCGTAGGGCGATTCCCACTTGATGACGGCCGAGGTTTTGCCTGCGTGGACCACGTGCAGGTGGCGGGGCGGGAGCCTGCTGTCCGGAATCATCTTCACCACCGCGTAGTCAGAGGACGGCCCTTGGTACGGCACCAGCACCCGGACCTAGGGCCCAAGCAACGCTCAGCCAAGAGAAGGCCGCGTGGGCCCGGACGCCGTTCACCGGAGGACTGTGGACGGCAGGCGTCCGCAGTGAAACTCCACGAGAGCGAGATGGAGGAACGTCACAGGAGCCCCCCGCCACCCCGGGGAGTTTGCCACGGGTGACAGCTCCGTGTGCTTCCTCCTACGAACGTCCTCGGCGTACAGAAGCAAGATGTCTGTGCACAAACAAGTTTGCACGCGGTATACGTGTGAACGTGCCCTGCCTTGCACGTGTGGTGCAGGGCTGAGAACACAGGCACACGATGTCTTCAGAGCCTTACACTTAGTAACACAGCTGGGAGACTTTCGCCTATCGGGACACCCAGTGTTGTGTCTCTTCCCACGGAGGGGCCGCGGTGTGGTGAGCATTTCGTTCCTCTTGGACACCGAGGCCGCTGCAAACCTTTTGCCATCCTGACAGACCACGCATCCCTTCCCCACCCGCGTCGTGGCACATACGCAGAAACGTACGAATTAGAGTCCCCTAAGCAAAATCTGAAGAGAGGGCAATTCACGCGGGTGGGTGCCGGTGACCCCTTTGTCAAGGCCTTCCGTCCTCCAGCCTGGAGCCGCGGCCAGACGCCGAAGGCGACGCGAGACAGAAGCTGCCTCCCGCCACGCACACGCTCCCGACCCGGAGCCCAGCGGTCCAGATCCCAGGCCCCGCCCGGGACAGCCCGGGAGCCAGGACTTCAACACCAAGCCCCCTCCTCCCCCTTACCCGGAACTTACCAGAAACAGATACTGCTCATCCCTACCCACAATGACCGTCTTGTTGTGCAGCGAAGTAGTCAAGCTCTGTGGGTTTCGATAGAGGTCAAGAAAAGACGTAGCATAGAAAATGCCATAAACCTAGGAAAAGCAGACAGTGGAACGGACGTCAGCTCATGGGTCCACGACCTCGTTTCTCAAAATCCCGTGTGTGTGAGTGTGTGTGTGTGTGCCAGCCAGTACTGGGACTTAAATTCAGGGCATTAAACTTGGCTTGTTTTTTTAAACTCCTCGCGGGTGCTCTACCACTTGAGCCACATCACCAGGCGGGCCTTTTCATGGATTCCCTGGAGACAAAGAGCGTCTTCAGGCCTTGCCCGCCCGGGCTGATCCGCGCCTCCTGAGTAGCAAGAATGACGGGCGTGAGCCACGGGCGTCTGCAGACATCCCTAACCTAGCATGGTGGAAGGACTTGAAAACGGCTCGCAGGAGTCGCCCCGGATCTGCACGCAGCGAGGCCCCGGGCGCTGGGAGCGGCGGGCTCTCCGCAGGCCCCCGCCGCCCTCCGGAGCTCGGCGCTCCTTCTCAAGAGCGAGGGACAGCGAAGGCAAAGGGGCCTTGCTACCACTCCCAAGTACAAAGGCGGGGAAGGCGAGTGGGCCCTGGGCCCTGGCCATGCCTGAGGACCCCTGAGGCTCCCTGGGGTAACTGGGAGTGGGGGGGGGGGGGTCGGCTTCCTCCAGGCTGGCCGTGGCTGCCCCTGACTCAGTCGCCTGAGTATAAAGTGCAGAGGCGCTGGGCGCCCAGGGGCTCGGGCCTGGAAGCCTAGCGGTCAGGAGGCTGAGGTAAGAGGATTTGGGGTCGAAGCCATTCTGGGCAGGAAAGTCTGTGAGACAACAGCTTCAAGATGACCAGCAAAATGCCCTACTGGAGGCGTGCCTCACAGGGTGGAGCACCAGCTGCTGAACAAGCGAGCCGAGTCAGGACGCGAGGAGCCGTCAATGGAAAGCTTCTTGCCAGGATGACCGTCCCAGCTGGGGACCTGGGGACCCCGCGCCCGCGTGCGGTCTGATCTACAGCAGCCCGGGGCAGGACGCCTCGGACGCCGGGCTGGCGGGGACGCGGGCGCCCCGGAGCTCATCGGGTGGGGCGGAGCTGGCCGGGAGGGAGCCCGGGAGCTGCGCGCCAGGGCAGCCCACGGTCCCCCGGTGCCGGTCACTCTGCCCCACTTACCACGTTCTTGGGGCCGGTCCAGACGCATTCCACGGCAGTCTGATTGATAGCCTTGGCTTTGAGGCTGGGAGCCGGAGGGCGAACCCCTCTAGTTGTGACATGCTCAAAGGCCAGGGGACTGTCACCCAAGTCGGTCTTGGCCCAGGCAGAAATCTCGTAGGACGTGTGAGCTGTCAGATTGCCAACTGCAAGGACAGGGAGAAGAAGCTGGGGTCTGAGTGTAGAAACCAGCGGCACGCGCTCTTCTACAGCAGCTTCTCGGTCTATGTAAATCCTGCACGCACCTTGGAGAAGCTGTTAGCTGACAAGCCCCTTGAACACCCGTGTTCTGATGACTTGTGCACACCACACACACACCTCATGGGTGCTGACCATCTGGATATAAAATTGGTATAACACTTCTGCAGTTTGGCCTTCGGTGACAAGCTCCCTGAAAATCACGCCCTTCAATCCGACCGTCCCATGCAATCAGAGAGGGACTCACACATCTGTGGGCAAAGGTATCTACCCCAGCGTCGGTTACAGGAGAAACCGTGCGTGGGTGTGGCACGGGGCCACATGTCCGTCATCCCATCCGCTCAGGAATTGCAGATCAGAAGGAGCAAACCGGAGCAAAAAGTGAGCGAGATCCAAGTCTCAACAAAATAAGCCAAGGCTACTCACACCTGACACGGCGAAGTGGAGCCCTTTGCGCAACTGCTTACCATGAACAGTAATTAAAAAACAACAGGCATCGTGGTTCACACCTGTAACCTCAGCTATGAAGCACAGCTAGGAGGATCTAGGGAAAAATCATTTAACCTAGCAGACCTGGCGACTCAAAACCCAGGTAATAACAGAACACTTGCAGCTATTTGGTAAGCCAGAACAAGGGGTGCAAGTATTTTGCAAACAGAAGCCGGGGAAGAGAACAGGAGCAAGCTCCCGTGTTTGCACACATTCATGAGCAGCTTTGGGTATTGTAGGCTTTGTACCAGAGATTGATTAAAATCTGCCCACTAGCCCATTTTCAGAGAAGAAATTCCATGGAGGCTCGCTCCTTGCTCAGATGGGAGACTGGACCACCTCCTCCCCGGCTTCTCTGTTTATTCGATTGGCAAATATTGACTAACACCAGTGCCACACCAGTGCTACCTCAGACTAGCCAAGAGGGAGTGAGCCAGACTAGAGAGGAAACAGGTAACCAAACCCAGGGTCTCCTTAGGGAGTGTAAAAATTATCTTTAGCCAGGTACTAGTGGCATATGCCTGTAATCCTAGCTGAGTAGCCAGGGGGCTGAGATCTGAGGCTCTAGGTTGGAAGCCAGCCTGGGCAGATAAATGTGAGGGCTTCTTCATTGCCAATTAACAAAGAACCAGAAGTGGAGGCAGGGGTCAAGTGGAGGAACTCCAACCTTGAGCAAAAACGTGACAGAGTGCGGCCTGGGGTTGAAGCTTCAGTACTGGCCCATGTGTGCGTGTGCGTGTGCGTGACACACACACACCACCTTTAGAGCTAACCTGACCCCTCTCAGCCTTCCTCCTCTCTGCTCTCTGACTTCCACCAAGGACCATTTGGTGGAGGAGCCAATAGCGAGCCTTCCTTCCGGTAGGCAGGGAACAGGTGTGGCCTCCTTGCACCCCGGATGGGTAAGAGCCTGCCACACCCACCCTTCTTTCTCACTCCCCTCCCCAGCCCTCAGCGCTGCTGACAGGAAAGCACAGGCCCTCCTCTCAGTCCTTCTTGCTCCCACACGGGCCGGCCAGTGCCAAGGCCTTACCTTTGTACGACACAGAGCTCCCTCGGAAGCTCAAGGTTTTCTTCTCTTGTTTGTGGGTGTCAAAGGCCCAGAAGAGATTCACCACGTAGCCGTTCACCTGCCAAGAACCAGGAAACACATGGCGTGACCAGCTCACCCCATCAGAGGACTCGGCAGACACGCCGGCCCGGATGGAGGGCACGCCTTTTGTCCGTTCATCAGGTGCCTCCTTTCTTTGCACTCTTTTGCAGATCTATTTGTGCTACCATTAAATAACACCTAGTTATAAAACCAAATGGAAAGTGATTAGTCATCTAGGACACCCTCAATGAAAACCAAACAAATGCAGGACCAAGGGATAAAAGCCAATTAACAGAGGCCAAATGCGGACTTACTGAAGGTACTTTAGCCTGCAGTAACACATCTCGGCCCATCTTGTCCTGCAGGCAAGGCCACAAGGTTCATGTGCATGAAGCCCTGGGTTCGATGCCTCAGCACTACATATACAGAAAAGCCAGAAGTGATGCTGTGGCTCAAGTGAAGTGGCAGAGTGCTCACGCCCTTCGTTCAAGCCTTGGGACTGACCAAAAAAAACCCCACAAATCTGGCTGGTGTGGTCTTCAGACAGCCCAAATTACCCAGTTCTCAGCTCAGAGATTTTGGGCTGAAGCGCTCTAATGTGGGACCACAAGTTCAACACCAAGTTTTTCAAAGCCGCAGACCGTTCTAGACCTGAACCGCAGGAAGGCCAGTTCTCGTTTCCATCTCTCTGGAAGAAAGAGCCCAATGCTAAGTTACGGTTCAGTCAGCGGCGCGGGAGCCGTGAGGACGTCCGCCTCACCACGGCTGACGGATGGGGCGCAGGCAAGGAGGAGCCGACGCACAGGTGGAGGGGTGCAGGAGAAGGCCTGTGCGGCAGAGGGAGGGGGCGAGGCGGTGGGCACCCTGTGCTCACAAGAGGGTGGCCCTTCCTTCCACCATGGGAAGCTCTGCATTAGCATTAGCAGTAGGGAATCCAATAAAGCTGAAAATTACAGGGCGCATATATTCTGTTAACACCAACTCTTTATTTGCACTATAGCTGTGAACCATTTAATTACATGGTTACAGGGGGAAGGAAAAAAAAACAACAGGCACCAGGCTGAGGCAGAATAATTAGCTGTGGAGACTCATGTTGTGTGTCCTGGGGGATTGAGCTAGCGCGAGCCAGGAATCAGAGCTTCCATAGAGGAAGGCATTGGTTTATCCTAACCTTCCTGCACCGCAGTCCATCAGTCCCCACCACCTCTCTCTCTCTCTCACACACACACATACACACACACACACACACACACACACACACCCAGCTGCATGTTTACTATGTGCACCTTACCTTGGTGTCGCCGCCCATGGTCAGGGTGAAGCTGAGAGAATTTTCGCCATAGCTGTCGATGTGGATGTCGGGCGGCGGGATCACTGCGGACAAGGGATGGAGAGGGGGAGGAAGAGAACAAGCCATGAAAACGGGGAAGGCAGGGTGGCGGCGTTCTCAGTGGGACAGGCCAAGCCATCTGTCACTCGGGGCAGAAGGGCCATGTCTCTGACTGTGGCTGGCTGGTCTGTCTCTCCCACCACTGGGTCCCGGAAGCCCAGTCTGGGCCCATCAGGGTTGCTGAGCGCACAGCCAGCTTGGCTCCGTCAGCTGGCCTGGCAATTCGGTCGAGCAGACAAGTTCCGTGGTGCCCACCTCGGCCTGGCTCTTAAAGGGGCAGGGCCCACCTCAAGTGCCCTCTTCCTGAGTTCTCAGCTGCCCACAGGCCTCCAGTCTCTCTACAAGGAGGGCAACTCACGGGGGGGCCATGGGCTGTTATAATGGTAAATGACAAATCAACAGGCAGCAGCAAAATGGGAAGAAGCTGGCCTCCGAGGCCCGGTAAGCTTCAAGTTCCAATTCCTGCTTTCGGTCACGCCACACTCGTGCAACCAAGAGCCAGCTGCTTGTCTAGCGCGTTGAGCCTAGAGAGAAGGACTTCTACACTCTGCCCAGCTGGGAAAGCTAAGGAAAACAGCGCGTGCGCAGTGCGTGTGCAGTGCCTAGCAGCACCTCAGGTTCTCTCTGCTCCCCCTTTCTGATCAAGGTTCCCTCACAGTGAATTCAGCAGTCAATAAGCACCTGGTGTTCTCCCAAGGACGAGCGCTCAGGCTGACAGGGAGGGGCCGGGAGGGCGAGGCCGGGAGGAAAGCCCGCTCCATTCACCTGGCCACCGTGAAGAGGTGCCCGCAGGAGGGCGACGGCACTGGGCCTGGCATACCCCACAAGAGGGGTGCACGGGCGTGGAAGGCACGCACTATTCCCATGTTGACCCAAGTATTAGACTCCTAACACACAAGGGCCTTTGGGAAAAGCAAGTCGTGCTTAACACAGTGGGGAGAACCGGGGACCAGGGAGATACAGCAAAATCTAGGGGTGTCTCTCTAGGTAGACAGTACCAGAAGAAGGGCCAGGCGAAGCTCCCGACAGCCGACCCATATAGCACTGGTGTGGGTGTGAAACCAACCCAAATGAGAAGCACGGTGGCTGGAGCCAAGTTCTAATTCCCTCCTAAGCCTGCTTCCTCGGCTACAAAGCCAGGGTGCAAATACTCCTAGGATTCATGGAAAACGAGAAGCACCACGTCTTGTAGACAAGAGGTGGTCAGTGAATGATGGCTTTTCTCCCTGCTGCCGATGAATCTAATGTACACAGCACTACAAGCTGGAGGCCGGGGCCACGTTATTAGACAGTCCCAGGTAGAGGATGATGGCACTGCTTGGTCACATGGTCGCCTTCTGTCACCCAGTGAAAGGCAAATGAGGAGCTCAGATGAAGCAAAACCTTAGAGAAGAAGGTTCTGGAAAGTAAGCACCACACGAGATTTGTGTCCACAAAGCCCAAGGAAGACAAGGACACTTGATCACCGAAGCAACCTCGAGTCTACCTATTTTGATCATTTTTTTTTTTGGTAAGGAAAGTGAGTATTTAGATCATCTGGAATGGCTATAACTAAGCGAAATCAGGGAAAGAAGTATCACTGTGCGCTTAGAATTACAAAGTGATTGTGTCCGAGGTTAGAATGGAGCTAAAGCCAGACACGGCCGCCGCTGTTAGGCGTCTGCCAGTGGCCGTGTAGTAACGGTGACCTCACGGGGCAGCTACAGGCGGCTGTGTGCAGCCGCACCTCTGCTTCTGGCTCGCCCTCATGTCTATGCAAAGAGCGGAACAAGTCGAGGGACGCACTTGTCCTCAGAGCAGGCTTTGTCTTTCGGCTCCATCTGCAGGTCTGCGTGACGACAGGGAAGTCCCTTTTGACTTCACTGTATTACTAACTTGGACATCCTGCGTGGATGGTTCCCGTGGCTTAGCGGGCTGAGCCGTCTTTGCAGTAGGTAAGTTACTTATAAACATTTTAAAGTCTGCCCTCTATTTCTCTTTCCTTTCTCCGTGGTGAGATGGAGACTGGGACTTGGCGGGGGTGCTTTGCTCACTGGCTGGCGCTCTACCGACTCCAACGCCTGGACGTTCTGTAGCTCCGGAGACACTGAACTACATACACGAAGGGTGGGGCTGGGAGGGTGACGGTGATCCGAACGCGCTGTACTCATGGCCCGACACGCAAAACTGAAAGCTCTCTGTGGAACTACGCAATAATTTTTACAAAGACAAAAAAAACTTGCATCCTAAGAAAAGGGGGGAAAAAAATGTCAAGGAACCCACCGGCCTACCCAAGTCTCTCCTTGAGGGCACGGACGGGGGTATGCGTTGACGCAGAGTGCATATGGAAAAGAATGGCTAAGCCCATAAAGACACGCGCGAGTGAGACGTGGAAGCAGTGTCCAAGGCGTACCAGGACCCTTCCCCGAGCTGCTCCAGTCCTCTCTCGCGCTCGCCACTCCTCTAGACGCCAGCCTCAGCGCTAGGGAAGCAGGCCAAGCCAGCCCCGGGCGGGAGCGGCGACCCGGCCGGCAGAACGGCGGGGAGAGGGCGCCTCGGCCCCGGGGCCAGCCTGCGGCGGGGTGGTCCGGGGGCCAGGCTCCGGGGCCAGGCGTGCTGGGTTCCCGCCCACGGTGCGGCCCGGGGCGAGTGGCCCACCGCTTGGTGTGATTCCCGAGGGTCCGCGCAGGCGAGCTGGTGCACAGGCAGGGAGCACGGGCAGGGAGCACGGGCAGGGAGCATGGCAGGGAGCACGGGCAGGGAGCACGGGCAGGGAGCACGGCAGGGAGCGCGGGCAGGGAGCACGGGCAGGGAGCACTATCAGACCTGGGGCCAGACAGGCCATTGGTCGGTGCCCCTGGGGAACTGGCCCAGCATCCGCAGAGCTTTCTGTAAATCACACACAGCCCAGCCTGCGCAAGCCGCCGCCGTCTGTATGGCGAGCGCTCCCTCTGCTTCCTACGGCACGGTGGCCCCTGAAGTCCCTTCCGTTCCAGGAGGAGGAATCCACCTGCAGCTCACCCGGAACGACTCCCTACCGACAGCAGCAGGGAGAGGCCCGGGACTGTGCCCGCACACGGAGGAGGGGGAGAAGGCGAGCAGTTCGCCAATCGGGGCCTCTCCTTTCTGGTCTTATCAAAGGTCATGTCCAAGGGGTGTCTACCTCCTCCAAATCTGCGCATGCTGGAATCATTTACCTTTTCCTTTTATGGTGGTAATGGATTTAGAATCGCTCCAGTTTCCTATTCCACGACTAGTCACCGCAGCCACCTTTTTCAAACCAGAGTGTGAATTAGCACGGAATAAAGGCAATACACTGTACAGCAAGAACTCTGAGGGGACCTAAAGGGGGGGAGGGCTCTGGGAGGACAGGGAGGGTGGAAAGCACATTGCTATACAGAATGCCCCAGAAACCTCAGAGGCCCCAGCAAGGGAGGCGAGAGCGGGTAGGGCAAAGCAAAGGAGCTTGGGAAACAGGGATTCCGTCCCAAGATTATAGCACATCTATTGGTTGACAGACAGTGAGGTTCTGCAGAAGGGGAGGGGCATATGTGTGTCCAGACATAGGATCTGGAGAGAGTGCGAGGCGGAGAAGAAAGCAGAGGAACGGAGAGAGGGAGGGAGGGAGAGGGGAAGGGAGGGAGAAAAGAAAGGAGGGTGAAAAAGGGTTTGGGGGGGAAATTATCAGAGCAAGGGGTCTCTGGAGGGTGTGAACTTAATGTTCACAATAAACGCATCATTTTGCACGCAATCTCTCTCCTTTCTGCTAGAGATATTAATACTACATTTCATAAGAACATCACAACACCGGTTTACAAGTATAACTTATCATGGATCTGCATGGTCTTGCAGCTAGAGAAAAGCAGAAGAGAAGTGGCTGCAAATGTACAGGGGCCAGAAAGTTGGCGGGGGGGGGGTGTATGGGTTGCAAGCTGGGAAAGCTGCATTGGAAAGCCATTGGTTATCAGAAAGAAGGACGATTTCCCTTGTAGGGCAAGGAGCTGGGAATTCTGCAGGATGCTAAATAAGCATCTCTTTAAAAAAAAGCAGAGCTGGGTACCAGCGGCTCACGCCTGTCATCCTAGCTACTCAGGAGGCTGAGATCTGAGGATCAGGGTTCCAAGCCAGCCCAGGCAGGAAAGTCTGCTAGACTCCAATATCTCCAATAAGTTAGAAAAAAAAAAAAGCCAGAAGTGGCACTGTGGTTCAAGTGGTAGAGAGCTCATCTGGAGCAAAAGAAGGTCAAGGACAGTGCCCAGGCCCAGAGTTCAAGCCCCAGAACCGGCAAAAAATAAGAAACTAAGCAGCGAGTTCTTTCATGAAACAGAGCCATCTCCCTAAGTTCTAAGACGGCCCGTGTGGCTGGGTGGGAAAGGAGCACTCACCCTGACGGTGTACAGGGTGCTGGGCAGTAAGTCCTTGATTTCTGTGGAGTTACTCCCAGCCCTCTGGGAGGCCCACAACTTAGAACCGGTCCTGCTGTATTCCACCTAACGTGAGAAGGAAAAGGAAAAGATAACCCATAGTGCTGGAGCGTCAGATGTTCTCACAGCGGGGTCATTCTCCACAAAGCTGTAGGAAGTGTCCTCTCCCAGGCAGCACCCCGGCACCCAGGCCTCGCTCTGGAAAGTACTCACAATGTACTCACGGATGAAACCGTGAGCGTGGAGGGGAGGGGTCCAGCGGCAAACGACCACCCCCTCTGCTTCGCCGTGGACGGACAGCTGGAGGTTCCCAGGGGCATCGGGCACTGCAAAAGAGTGGACGGGGGGGGGGGGGGCGTCGAGTCATCCTTGCCTGCCGACGACAGGCTCCACCAAAGCCGGGGACACTGACCACGGAACTCAGTCAACGGGCAGGACTTAAGACCTGTCTGTGTTCAAAGACCAGGAGCACTCCTGGATGTTCCTGAGAGAGTAGGTGAGGGAGAGAGAGAGACAGAGAGAGAGAGGAAGGAGGAGGAGGGAGGAAGGGAGGAAGGGAGGGAGGGAGGCTGAGAAAACAATCCTATTGACAACTGTCACCAATGGGGCGGGAGGAACTAAGCAAGGGAGGTACAGAGAAAGACAGAAAAGTGAAATCACACACACACGGATAACACCACCATAAAGCCACTGTGGAGACCACCTGCAATGGGGCACTAAGTGCCTGTTCCGGGGCTCGATAGCCATCCTCCCCCGCTCCCCCCCCACCGGAGCCGGCCACACTCACGTCCTTCGGGCGTGCGGAGGGTCACCACGTCGTTGGTGCTGTGCGCCCGGCTGAGGCACTGGACCTGCACTTTGGCGTGGTAGGTGGTGTCGGGCTTCAGGACCTTCAGCACGGCGTTCGTCTTGTTGCTGTGCGTCTCCAGGGTCTTCCACACGCTCTCTCCCACCACCCTGGCCGAGGGGAGCGGGCGCCGTCAGGGCGAGCGGCCCGGGGCGCGGCTCTTGGGGGTGGGGGTGGTGGGCCGGGGCGCGGCTCTCGGAGGTGGGGGGGGCGGGCCGGGGCGCAGCTGGGGGGGGGGCGGGATTGGGGCGTGGCTCTGGGCGGGGGCGGGCCCGGGGCGCAGCTGGGGGGGGCGGGCCCGGGGCGCAGCTGGGGGGGGGGGCGGGCCCGGGGCGCAGCTCTGGGGGGGGCGGGCCAGGGGCACGGCTCTCAGGGTTGGGGGGGGCCGCCCCGGGCCAAGCGGGCACGCACCTGTAGTACACGTTGTACACGCAGGAAGCGGCGGGCATTTTCTTGGGCCGCGTCCAGGTCAAAGTGACTGCCCCGGAGAAGTCGGCCGTCCACTGGAGATTCTGCACTTTGTACACGGCCATCTCGTCTGGGGAGAGGAAGGGCATCAGCCGCGGGTGGGGGCGTGGCGGGGCTCACCTAAACCCAGCGCGCCGGCGGCGGCAGGGCGGAGCCGCCTGCGGGCCTCGCCTCGCCTCCGTGGGCGCGCGGAGGCGGAGCTCACACACCTTCCACGTCCCGATGGAGCAGAGGCGCACGGAGGCTCCCACCGGAAATCCCCACGGCAAAGGAGCCCCGCCCAGCACGGCCCCGCCCCGCCCAGTCCTGCGGAGCCCCGCCCAGCACGGCCCCGCCCCACCCAGTCCTGTGGAGCCCCGCCCAGCACAGCCCCGCCCCACCCAGTCCTGCGGAGCCCCGCCCAGCACGGCCCCGCCCCGCCCAGTCCTGTGGAGCCCCGCCCAGCACAGCCCCGCCCCACCCAGTCCTGCGGAGCCCCGCCCAGCACGGCCCCGCCCCACCCAGTCCTGCGGAGCCCCGCCCAGCACGGCCCCGCCCCGCCCAGTCCTGTGGAGCCCCGCCCAGCACAGCCCCGCCCCACCCAGTCCTGCGGAGCCCCGCCCAGCACAGCACAGCCCCGCCCAGCACAGCCCCATCCCACCCAGTCCTAAAGAGCCCCGCCCAACACAGCCCCACCCATCCTGCGGAGCCCCGCCCAGCACAGCACAGCCCCGCCCAGCACAGCCCCGCCCCACCCAGTCCTAAAGAGCCCCGCCCAGCACAGCCCCACCCATCCTGTGGAGCCCCGCCCAGCCCAACCCCACCCAGCACAGCCCCGCCCAGCACAGCCCCACCCATCCTGCAGGCCCCACCCAGGCCCATGCAGCCCGGTCCAGTCTTCCCAGCTCCGCCCGTCCCAGCCTGGTCCAGCCTCACCAGGCCCGCCTCACCAGGCCCGCCCCGCCCGGCACAGACAGCTGCGGGGCTGGCACTCACCACTGCAGGCCTTCTCGTCGCTCTCGTCCGAGCAGTCCAGGAACCCGTCGCAGCGCTGGGAGAGCACGATGCAGGCCTCGCCGTCCTCACACCCGAACTCCCGGCTCGTGCAGGTCAGCGTGCTGCGTGTGGCTGAAACACAAAGAGCCGCCTCAGCCGAGCACTGGGGGCGCATCCCGGTCACCCTAGCCGCTCAGGAGGCTGAGATCTCAGGGTCCTGCTTCGAAGCCAGCCTGAGCAGAAAGTCTGTGAGATTCTTGTCTCCAGCTAACCACCAAAAACATGGGCGTGAAGGTGTGGCTCACGGGGTAGCGCCCCGGCCCTGAGCCCGAAAGCTCAGGGACAGCCCCAGCCCCTGAGTAGAAACCCTAGGAAAGACACCCCACACACACAGCAAAGTCTTAGAAGGGAAGGGAGGGCCATGTGGTATAAAAGGCTGGATCCAGGTGGACCCATGCTTAGGAGAAGCAGTTTGAATCATTTGATCTAATTGGCATCTGCTTGTAATCCACCCTGAACGCGCAATGGCCCGGCATTGGCCTTGGTGAATGTTAGAGCGGGGATCCTCCTCCAGGAGAAGTGGGAGTGTGAGGCCAAACACTGAGTTCAAGTCCTGGCTCTGTGTGTGTGAACACGTGCAAACTGCTTAATATCGCCTAAGCTCGGGGCTCCTGTACAAAGCCCGGCTTGCTGAGGGTCTCATGAGGTCAGGCCCCTGCACCAGCACGGGGCGCCGGCCGCCCCTGACACCTACGTGACTCCGCTGTACGGACGGCCCCGTGCAGAGCAGCCTGTAATCTAGAACGATGCTCTGAGTTCTGCTTTGAGCTGTACAAACAGTGATGAGGTCAATCACAATCACACGCGTGTGCCTGCTGACTTCATCCAGATGTACGCGCTTTCAAATATCCTCACAGACTCCCAAAGGACTGGGCCACACTGCTCTGCCTTCCCGGCACACGCGAGACAGCGGGAAGAAACGCTCTTCCCGTCGGGAAGGGCTGCGGAATCAGACACCCAGCCCCGCCCCTGCTTCCCCACCTGCGGGGGGCCTGCTTTCTCCCGGTGACTCGTGCCAGTCACTCAGCGGCACATCTGCGTGACCCTGCGGACCCCAGCCAGCTCACCGCAGCTGCCCTTCCCCTTCCTCACTAGGACGTGAGGGGAGCAGGCCAGCACCCCTGGTAAGGGGCAGCTCCCCCTCCGCTCGCCGTCTCCATGTGGTTTCTCTCCTGCCAGCTAGAGTTACCCTACGGGCGGAGACGGACCTTCTTCAGAGGACACTGACGTGACATGTGGAATCATGCACTTTCCTAGACGTCCCCCAGATCCTTCCAGAAGGGTCAATACGTACGCAGAAGAGAGGAAGCGGGGAGAGGGAGAATGTAGTCCTAATAGCCAATGTCTACCCTGTGAAGCTGGGAAAATTGAATGGGTTGGGGGTGGGAGGGATGGGAGGAGGAAGAGGAAAGGAGGCGATGTGGATCAAGGAACTCATGAACGGACATGCTGGCCTGTAACTCCTCTGTACAACTACGTAGAGATCATGAAAACAAGACAAAGGAAAGGCGATGGCTTCTCCAATAAGCGTCTCCCAGGATTTTAACCGTGTTCAGCAAACATCCTAGTAAAGAGGCTTTTCTTATTCCATCCAGAAAATCTTTTCATTGGACACGCGATCCTTAACACCCAGTCCAGGGGGCGCCGCGGGTCACCGCAGCGAAGCCCGGAGAAGAGCTTCTCAGAGTTGCTGGCTCGTGGCTGTGCCGGCCCACGCTCCGGCAGGGCAGCTCCACCCGAGGCGCCACCCACAGCCCCGGGCCTCTGGCCACCCCCGGAGAGCCGCCCAGGCAGGACGGCGGGCCACTCACGGCAGTTGGCCTCGTCCTGGCCGCCCTGGCAGTCCCGGTGGCCGTCACAGCGCTTCCAGTTGGGAATGCACTTCTTCGGTTGGTGACATTCGAACTCAAAGCGGTCACATCGTCCAAGCTGGGTCAAAGTGGAGGCCGCGGTGACATTGGCTGGGGAAGGAAACAGTTCTCAAGTTCAGTTCGGTGATCCGGGAGCCGCGCTGGATTCGCGGGGCGAGGGGCGCGCGGGGCGGAGGAGCCACGGCGGAGGCCTGGAGAGCCGGCGAGCCGGGGGACCGGCAGCACACTGGACACCCTTGCTCCCCGGAGGCCCCGCCGAGCTCTCAGGAGCCAAGGGATGGTTTCTAAAGACCCGCCCCACCCGTGCACATAGGGCCACGGGCCAGAGGAAAGACAGCGGGAGTGATGGAGGCCAGGAGAAGCTGAGTCCTGGCCTCAGCTAGGGCCCTCAAACAGCCCAGAACCGTCTCTGCGGGAGGGAAGGGCTAACTGGTCGACCCGCTTCCTGCAAGCGTGCGGCGCAGACCCTGAGCTGCCCGCCGCTGGCCACTAGATGGCAGTGCTCACCCTCCTTTCAGAGGGACACACCAGCCAGCCACCATGCAAAACCAGAGAGTGGAGCGCGCGCATGCACACACACACACACATGCACGCGCACACGCACACGCACTGAGAAGGAAGCCCCGTGGAAGGCAGGCTCACCAAGGGTGGGGCAGGCTTCCTCGTCGGAGCCGTCGGCGCAGTCCCGGTACCCGTCGCAGACCCAGGCGTCCATCACACAGGCCCCGTGGCTGCAGCGGAAATAATTGGGCAGACAGGTGGAGGGTCCCGGCGTGGGGGAGGGCAGGACGTGCAGATCTGAGGGAAACAGGGAGGCGGGGGGAGGCGGGTGTTACTAGAAGTTTCTGTGTCCCCGCGGATCCTCCCGGGGACCTCCCCGCTGCCCTCGCACCAGCTCGGAGCCGGCGACAGGCGCCCCGCACTCGGAACGGCTCTGGCCATTTCACAGGAGTGGGTCAACGTTCTGTGGGGCGCTCCTGATGGCTGGTGGGGGGGGGGGGTGGGGGGGAACTGGGGGCTACACAATCCCCAGTGCGGTCCGGGGGTGCTCGAATGAGCCCATCACAGCTGGGGCTCCCTAGGGCCCAGTGTGGAGGCGTCAAGGCCAAAGGCTCTCCGTCAGGAGCCCAGGTCCCGGCCTCTCCCCTCCGCGCTCGCTCCCATCCCGCCAGGCCCGGCCCGGCCTCTCACCTCCGCACTCCTTCTCATCCGACCAGTCCCCGCAGTCGTTCTCCCCGTCACATTTCCACCGGTTGGGGACGCAGTGGCCGTTCTGGCAGCGGAACTGGAAGTAGCGGGAGCAGCTGGGGGCCTCCGTGGGGTTTTCTGCGGAGATCAAGCACGCTGCCGGTCATTTCCTCCGTACCACGCGCACCGCGTGCACGCCAGCTCTACCGCGGCCGTCGGCGCCAGGCCCACACCCACCGGGGCCGCCCGCGCTTCCCTCCCGCAGAGGGGAGAGGGGAGGAAGGAGGGAGGCAGCAGCCCCACGGGCCAGGGGACCACAGATCTGCAAACCCACCTCCTCCCATCCCCCCCAGCCCCCTACGCATCAGGCTGCGCACGATGACCCGCGTTCTACCGCTGACATCGCACTTGATCAGGTTCGGCCGTCCGGGGCCCGGCGGGCCGGCCCGGAAGGCAGACGGGCAGGCGGGCCGCCTCCTCACCGCAGTTGGCCTCGTCCGAGTAATCCCCGCAGTCGTCCATCCCGTCGCACTTCCAGATCAAGCTGATGCACACGCCGTTCTGACACTGGAACCCGAACTCGTCGCACGCCTTGTGGAACTCGGGGTCTTGGGCTACGTCAGGAGAGACATCCACAAAGCCGGGGTCGCCTCTGTGCCGCAGAGGCGAGGGCGAGAAGCAAGGGGGACCTCGGGTCCCCCGCCGAGGGGACACCCCACGTTCTCACCAGCCCTGCCGTGGCGCGGGGTGCCGAAGAGCCCATCCCGCCAAGCTCTCGTGGGAATGGGGACGGCCGAGCTGATCTCCCCCCCCCCCCAGATCCACAGCCTGGAGTCCTAACCACAAGCTAGAGGTCCCACGAAAGGCGGTTCGGGGGAGACTAATGAAGGAGCTGCACGCGAGCAGAGTTCAAGGCCAACCTGGGCCTTCTATTTATTTTGAAAAACACAAGGCGCCAAGCACTGGTGGCTCACACCTGCATTCCTAGTTGATCAGGAGGCTGAGCTCTGAGCATTGAGGTTCAAAGCCAACCTGGGAAGGAAAGTCTTCAAGACTCTTATCTCCCATGAACCACCAAAAAGGCAGAGGCGGAGCCGCTCATGCCGACAGCAACCAAGACGCCATCTTTTCTCTTTTCTTTCTGTTTTCTTGTTGAATTTTATTTTAGTACCGGGCATTGAACTCACGACCTTGAGCATGACCATACTCCACAGTCCTTTTGCCTGTGGTTTTTGTTTTCCACACAGAGTCTTGGGCTAACTTTGGGCTAGCCTGGAGCCGTATTCTCCTATGTGTGCCTTCCTGAGTAGCTGGAATTACAGGAGTACACCGCCATGCCTGGACCAGAGCAAACCTTCACGTATCAGGAGGGGCCCTGTTAACCTTTCTAGCCCTCCATTTCCTCTGCTGTCCCCAGCCCTGCCTCGTGCCGGTCATTTGGGAGGTGGGTTCTGGTGAATGTCCCCGCCCTGGTCTGCACCTATGATCCCCCGATCACAGCTTCCTGGGTGGCTGGGGTGATAGGCGTGGCCGCCACACCCAGGCCAAAGCAGCACCCGTGAGAAAGAAAGAAAGCTATCGCAGGAAGTGCAGGTCTGTGCACTCGGCAGGGCTGCTTTACCCAGAGCGGGGAGCCGTCTAGGGGGCAGGCCTGTGACCATGAGGGCCCTCCCCCTCCACGCGTGCCCTCCCCCTCCCCGCGTGCCCCCCTCCCCGCGCGCCCCCCCTCCCCGCGCGCCCCCCTCCCCGCGCGCCCCCCTCCCCGCGCGCCCCCCTCCCCGCGCGCCCCCCTCCCCGCGCGCCCTCCCCCTCCACGCACGCCCTCCTCTCCCCGTGTGCCCCCCTCCCCGCGCGACCCCTCCCCGCGCGCCCCCCGCCCTGCACTCACAGCACCCCGCGAAGGCGGCATCCTCGTCCGAGCCGTCGCGGCACTGGATGATGCCGTCGCACACCATGGAGTGGAACAAGCACTGCTGGCGGTTCTTACACACGAAGTCCATGAAGCGGGTGCACAGGGGCTCTGGGAGGTGGGAGGGGAGGGAGGGGTGAGCTCCGTGGGCGGGGGTGAGCGCCGCGTCACACCCGGTCAGGGAACGAACGGCAGTGACAGCCAACGGAGCGCGTGCCTTGTGCCCCTTGGGACGGCACGGCGGGGGGGGGGGGGGGCGAGCTGAGAGCCGCGGCCGTGGGGGGGGGGGGCACGCGCTCCTCGGCCAGGCTCCGGGGTCGCGGCGTGAACTGGGCCCTCGCCTGCTCTTGCACTGAAGCCCAGACCCCAGGGAGACCGCGTGGGGAGAGGGGGTTCGTCGGGCACGGCTCACAAGGCGCCTCCCGCCAGGCGGCGTTCCACGGGCACCCACGGGTGCCACGCGCGACGCCGGGGAGGCGCGCGGAGCGGACTGCAGCCAGCCCGACGACCTTGGACGTGCGGGTTTGGGACTAGCCAGCCTCCATAATCGTGCAAGCCAAACTCCTAGCACCCCGCCGGTACCACGACTGACGGCTGTGCCCTTCGAAGGTCGGAACCGCCGCGTGAAAACAGCCACGCTCAGTGACTAAGCAAGAAGAAAGGGCGGCTGCGCTCGAACGCGGTGTCATCGGGAAGAGCCGGCGAGGGCTCAACCTTGCCCGCTGCCGCCCTGAGCCGGCTCCGAGCACGGGCTGCACGACGGAACGGCCCGGAACGCCTCGCCCACGCGCAGGAGCGGGGAGCGGATTTTCTCCCACGGGCCGTCTCGATAGCTGCAGCACCACTGGCGGGCCGTACAGGGATGCGCAGTGCGGGCCGGCGAGCCTTCGAGAAGCGCACGGGTGCGTCCTGCCTCGGACCAAACGGTTCTGACGGCCTCTGCGGACCGTGAGGCGGAACGGCCCCGCCGCTCGGGCCGACGGGGCGTCCGGAGGTGGCGGCCCCGCGCCCGTGACCCTCAAAGCACCGAGGGCCACTCAAGGTACCCCAAAGACACACGACGCGGACCGACAGATCCTCTAAAGAAAACGGGGGTAGGAACGGTCGCCCGGCCTGGAAACGCGTCCCAAGTGCTACTCAGCAACGTCGAGCCACGATCCCGAAGACGCCGCCCGGCAGAACTGAGCAGGTAGTTCACAGAACACCCAGCCATGAAACAGGCGCACGCGCCCTCCAGATGGGAACTCGCCCCACCATCCCCTCCCCGGCCGGTCCACTCCCTCCCCCACCCGCAACACCGAGAGGGTGCTGGAGCCGTCCAAGCCCTCGGTCCCCGCGTTCTTCCCTTGCCCCCCCGAGGCCCCGGCGCCCCCGGGGCGGGAGGCCGAGACTCACCGCAGTGCTGCTCGTCGGAGCCGTCCGCACAGTCGCGCAGGCCGTCGCAGTGCTTGCCGGACGGGATGCAGGTGCCGTTTGGGCAGTGGAAGCCGTTGCACTTCTTCTCTGCAAGGGAATCCAGTGACGGAGAAGCGTGAGGCCGACCGCCCATCGGTTCCGCCCTCAGCGAGGTTGCGCCCACGGCCAGCCACGCGAGCAGCGTCCACGCGCTTAGGTCCGGCGATTCCGAACGCAGGAACGAGTTCTCCTTACAACCCGTACTTAATGGAAGAACCCTGTGACAGATACGAAACTACCTGCACGCCTGCTAGCACAGGACTATTCCGCAAGCGGCACTAGACAGCTCCGCGCGATGAGAGTGGGGTTCGGGGCAAAGGTCTATCCCAGGCATCCAGCGAGAGGAACCCAAAAAGCCAGGTGGGGACTAACACACACAGCCCGTTATTGGTATAACCTAGGACAAGGGCTCGCTTCTATTTGTCCCAACAGCTGTGCCACTTAAGACGGCAAATACGTTCCGAGGGAGGAGTCAGTGGACTCTGTCTCGTGTGACCATCGCCCAGGGCGGAAGGCTGGGTGCCACTCCGGGGCTCGAGATGGCATCCGCAGGCAGCACAGACGCGGGGGGCGCTGCTGCTGCCGGGGCACCGCCGAGTCTTCTGGAGCTTTCCTAAGTGAGAAGGGGCTCCTTCTCTATGAATGATTACAAGGCGGAGTCGTAGCCGAGTGCCGGTGGCTCACAGCGGCTGGCTTTGAACCGGGATCCTCAGAGCTCAGCCTCCTGAGAGCCGCTGGGCACCCGACCCGTGCTGCTCCTGTGGTGGGGTGACACGTTATTCCTACGAGGGACCCTGGGGGTGGGGGGGATGGAGGCTGGACGGGACGCTTCCCGACACGCCGCGGGGCGGGCGGCACGCTGGGCCGGTTCGGGGGTCCGCGGGGCGCGTGGAAAGGGCTTTCCTTTCCGTCCGTGTGTGCGGCCCCGCGGGGGCCGGGCACGCGCACTCACCGCAGCTGGCGGGGTCCTCGTCGGAGCCGTCCTGGCAGTCCGCGTCGCCGTCGCACGCCCAGCGCTGGGGGATGCAGTGCCCGTTGCGGCACTGGAAGTTGGAGGCCTCGCAGGTGTGGTAAACTGCTGCCGACAGAGAGAGGGGCACGGGTCACAGCCCGCCCCCCTCCTCCCCTGTCCACCACCGGGGAGCACCAGGCGGGAGCACCCGGTCGCTCCTTGGGGAGGAGACCAAGCACCCGAGGCCTCAAGCAGCCACCTCGGCGGGCGGACGCGGTCGCTTCTTCCAACAGCTCGGGGTCCCGAGCCAGCAGCAGGGCGCGATTCCCCAGCTTCACCTCCTCAGGCTGCCGGCTCAGGGCTCCCCTAAGCTCCGAAGGGCCGGGGCTTCATAGAACGCCAACGGAAGCGCCCCGACTTCGAGTGTGAAACACTTTAGGTCCCAGGACCACAACAGATGCATCCGAGGTCTCTCAGAAAGCAAGCAGGCCTCGGACACAGAGTGATCTGCAGAGTCTTCTAGATCAGCGAAAGCAGCGTCTGCTGACCAGTGACACGGGGCATCCACCGAGACACGAGTGGAACTGCCACTCTTAAGAAGGAACACCCTTACTGGCCCACGTGGGCTAAGGTCCCCTGGACGTCATTTAGAAACACCTCAACTCCAGCGCCTACCACGTACCTCAAACCTAACCGGCAGCACAAACACCTACACCCTTGAAAATAGGCAGCTATTTGTCTGCCTGGTGCCCGTTGTTTACCACCCACGTGGAATAATATGCACTCGTACTGCCTTCTTATCCACAGGAGATAGTATATTCTAAGAGGGCCATGGATGCCTCAGACTTTGCATAATTCTGAGCTCGGTTCATACTACGCTTTCCTCGTGCATATATGCAAACCTATACTGAGCTGTCATCATGGATACAGTAACAACTAAGACAATGACAACACGAAGCTACAATTATTGCAACGTGCCATAATAAAACTCACTTAAGAATCCTTGAGTTCTTCATGAAAATTCACAAAATGCCTATTTTCAAAGTAATATTTTCAGATAATAAGTGCTCACAGGTTAACTGACATGGTGGAAAGAAACATGTGAATGAATGAGGGCTGGGCACTGGCGGCTCATGCCTAGAATCCTAGCTGCTCAGGAGGCTGAGATCTGAGGATCGAGGTTCAAAGCCAGCCCTGGCAGGAACGTCTGTGAAGCTTTGATCTCCGGTTAACCACAAGAAAAACAGAAGTGGAGCAGTGGCTCAAAATGGTAGAGTACTAGCCGTGGGTGAAAGATTTCAAGGACAACATCCAGGCCCTGAGTTCAAGCCCCATGACCAAAAAGAAAGAATGGAGGGAGGGTACCCCATTGATTTAACAGTGTGACTAGGCATCTTTATAGCAGAAAATAGAAGAGTGTAAAAACAACCACAGTGGGTGGGTTGTTGAGAGCAAAGGCAGCTTTTTATTAAATTGACTGGAAATGAACTGCTCAGAGGTTGGGGAAATTCGCTTACAATGTCCTCTAGAATTTCTACTGAATTTGAGGCTTTTTTTTTTCTTTTTTTTGGCAAGGGTCAGAAGTACAGCAAATCTGATTCTTTGCACTACTTTAAAACAAGGAGTGATCTGTTATTTGTGTCCCTTCATCTCTCAGAAGACCAAAGCAGTGTTGGGCAGCACAATAAATAAATCTACGGGAGGTTTCAACATTACTACCTCCAGCACTCAGAATCAAATAATCATCTGTAAAAAAAACATACTTTATAACTTAGATAAGAGGAATAAATAAAGCGTACCGGCTGAGTTTCCGCCTAGGAACAACCATTACCTGGAATACTTTCAATTTATAGATGTTTGACAACGTTAAAAATATATTTTCCTCTTAAAGCATTCCCTGATTTCATACCACACAGAGTTGCCTAAACTAATTAGCATACGAATCTACTTAGGACTATTGCGGCTACACATTTCCTTTTTAATTGGAAGCAATTTCAAAGCACTAGCGTGGTTTCCAACGACCATTCTGGGAGGCATGTCCGAGATCTCCAGCTTCCGGCCCAGATGCTGAGACCAGAAGATTGATGGCGTCACACTGGACCGGAATGCAGACCACGTCGAATTTGTCTTCCGGGTGTGTCTGGTTTGCTAGCTCTTCGATTCTTGAGCACAGGGTAAATCACTGCGTTCAATAAGTACTTTTAAAATGATCAACATGGAAAGGGTTGGCTTTTAATCCAAGCTGAGGTACGGAGGGGAGAAAGCGAAGGCCTCTGACGGGCCTGCCACGCCAGCACGCACGGAGACGACACCAGTTCTAACAGAGGCCATCATCCTCCGCCTACTCCTCACACGTCAGCCCTCCCCGAGTCACCAGGACCTGCTAGAACACGGGACCAAACCCCTGAGCCACGCATCGGTGGGGGAAAGAACGCAAGGCAACTGTAGACTCCAACAAGGAAAGGTGCCAGGCGCCAGCGGCTCACATCTGTCATCCTAGCTACTCAGCGGGCTGAGACCTGAGGATCAGGGTTCAAAGCCAGCCTGGGAAGGAGACCTCAAATGAAGAGAGGAAGAGGAGGAGAACCTCTTTGCGAGGCTGCCGCTGAACGGCCAAACTCCAAACGTCCCCTGGCAAGTCCTGGCAGAAGAAAGCCAGAGATAAAAGCAGGCTTTGTGACAGCCCGCCCACGGAACCACGCCGGGGACTCGTTCAGGAAGACTGGTACACGCTGCCGGTACACGAGTGGGATCAGCGCGGCTGTGCTAACAAGATGTGCGGCCACACGGCAGCCCGCGGACGGGGCCGCCCGAGGGGACCCTGCTCCTCGATCCCCCGAGATCCCGCGGGGGCCCGGGCTTCCGGGCGGCACGCACGCGCGCTCAGGACGAGGGCAGTGCCTCTGCTGCTCTTCCTCCCGCGCTTGCCCGAGGCTCGCGACGGCGCGGGGACACGGAGCCCCCGTGGGAGGCAGGGACCACTCTGCAGGGGCGTTAGGACCGCAGAACCCGACGGCACGGACTCGATACGGGGGCAGAGCAAACCACTCCTCACGTGGGGTGGGGGGGGTCTTGAATTTCTTATTTCTTTTTTGACTAATTATAATTATCTAGAAGCATAGAACATCTGGTTCTACTTCATCCCTCCCCTCGCATTACACACACACACCACGACGCCAATGGCCGTCATGCGTTCATTCATTCATAAAAATGATGCGGCGGGCGTGGATGAACACCGCCCTTAACTCACACCCTCTACTATCCCCCTGCCATTCATGGTGGTCCCAACTTTATTTTTGAATGAAATCTCACCGCGAGGAGGCATTAGCATCGGTGACGTTTTCATCAGCTAGGTCAATCCTCAGATTTTTTCCCATCTGAGTAAGATTACCCAGGTCGTGTACTCAGATCACGAAACTCAAAAGGCTGGCCCCTTAGATCAAGAGTGAGTCTTTGAAGTGTTTGCTCCTGGTCAAGAACCGACAAGACCTGAGCCAGAGCCTAAAGCAACTCCGTCACCCAGAGCACTGGTCAGTCCACTTCTCTTAGTGAGACTTCCCCCGCGAAGGAAGCGAGGGCGTTCATTTGCATCGGGACACCCGCTCCTCATTCCAGAGCAGCTCACTGACATGGACTCAACTAGTGGGTTCCTAAAGCGCAAGCTGATTCTCAGAGTCCACGTGCTAGGACCACGCGAGGCCAGGACGCTAGGCGGAGCACGGAGGAGTTGAGGCAGTACTGACCGGTGCAGTTGGCTTCGTCAGACCAGTCTCTGCAGTCGTTGTCCCCGTCGCACACCCAGGAGGAGCGGATGCACATCCCCGAGCTGCAGTTGAACTCGTCACTCCGGCACTGGCGCATCTCTGCGGGGGAGACGGCGGATGGAGAGCTGAGGGCACAGGCTCCCTCTGTCTCTGGAGTCCGAGTTCACAGGGGTCACAGAGGGGTCCACACCCCTGACGATGAACAGCAGGGACACAGACTGTCGCGTGCGAGAAGGCGGCGAGGGAGGGGAGAGCTTTCACCAGGAGGGGAAGCCGTCTAGAGTAAGTACCACGGAGGATGCTGCGAATGGGCCCTGAGGGGTCTCATGAAGACAGACCCTGTGTGGAAACACGTCCCTAAACCTCGTGTACGGAAGCTTAATCACCAGTGAGATATCAAGAGGTCAGGCCTGCAGGAGGGGGACGATGGATACATTCGTGAGCATCCTACAGAGGACTGAGAGAAGAGGTTTAGAGAGCAGGCTAGGTGTCGAGTGTGTGGGCATCTTCAGCCTCTAGGACTGGAAGAAATAAACTTCTATTGCTTACAAATTATTACTCAGTCTAAGACATTTCATCATACCTGAAAATAACAGAGGCTCAGAACTTTCCGGTGGAATTTTCTTGGGCCACACATAACAGGGGTAGCTGAGCTCAGAGCCCAGGGAGCTGACCTAGTTGCGTTCCCCAGAAGCAGGTTGAAGGCAAAGTGAGTGAGTTATTTATGATAAAAGAGCCTGAGGTGTATGAAGAGGGCCTGCTTCAGAGAAGGGGCACAGTGGGACCTGGGAATGCATTAGGACCACACAGCGGGAGTGGCACAGGAATGAAGATGGGAGCTGAAGCTGTTAAATGGTCAACTGTGTGGCCCGCGAGGGAGGAGATGATTCTGGAAATAATGAGACTCACAGGGTTCCCACTCGGCTAGACCAAACCTCACAGCACACTTCAACCTTCCGAGAATGCTAGGGAGGAAATGGCAAGAACTAAGGGCAACTGAGCATGAATCCCAAGGACCTGTTTTATTATGGAAACAAAAAGCCAGTCTCCCAGAGGGGAAGGCTGGGACTACCATCTATGCGAAGTGTTCTCAGATGTGTTCCATTACCTGACTTTTAGCAGGGTTTCCTGAGCCATTAGTTTATCTGTGTTAAAACGATTCATGTGCACACTCTGCTCCTCTTTTTTCAGTCTCTGTGAATCCATCCACCTGCTCGTAATAAAGGAATCAGGCCGTGTGTGTGTGTGTGTGTGTGTGTGTGTGTGTGTGTGTGTAAGTGCACAAGATGGATGGGCAGGAAAGAGGGCGTGACAGAAACACACTAGCTCATCACCACGTCTGGCTTGGTGTCGGGTCTATTCTCACTTCTCGTTCAGGCCGATGGGTCTCCCATCGGGTGCACATTGCATAATGTCTCTGTCAAGAGCCAACCATGGAGTTTGGGCCCAGAGTCTACTAACCGAGACTGGGCTCGTGAAAGTGACAGAACAGCACTGTGCAACAGGAAGAGCTTGGGATGACCAAGCAGGACCCGGGTCTCAGTTCCCCTTGAAACACACGTTCACCAGGTCCCCTTGAATCGGCCCCCCAGGGAGGTCATGAGGATTGACCTCAGTCAGTGAGTGTGGAAAACAAAAGGACTGGACAAGACAATCCCTATCATTGCTTTCACTGCTAGCACATTTTTCTCCTAACATAAAAACTACCATTCAGAAGGCAGAAGCTCTATTCGATGCTTACATTACCTGCTGACTTTTAGCAGAATTTACGGAATGATACTAGGGGTGGGTGTGGGAACCAGTTCACAAAGCTGTAGCTCCAGCCTTCACTGGGCTATTCTCACACCCACTTAGAGAGTGTGGGTCAAACTCCCACCTTCTCACCGACTGCCTTGCCAGGCACTGGTTGCTCATGTCTGTCATCCTAGCAACTCAGGAGTATGAGATCCAAGGACTGCTGTTCAAAGCAAAGTCTATGAGACTCCCAGGGAAATCGATGAGACTCTTATCTCTACCAAAAACTACCAAAAAGCCAGATGCAGGGCTGTGGCTTGACTGATAACACTAGGCAAAAACATGAGGACCCAAGTTCAAGCCCCACGTTCAGCACAAGCACAAGCGTGCACACACACACACACACACACACACACTTACTGCTTGGCTTGCACCTTTCCCTTTGGTAGCATCTCTACGTGGCAAAAAGTACCCATTTTCTCGTTTTTCAGGTTAGAAAACAAGGACAATGAAAGAGAAAGTGACTGAGCTGAGTCGAGGCCCCAACTTCTCTTTCCTTACGTCTACATCCCATTAACTCTAGATCAAGCAGAAGAACTGAATTCTCATGAGACAGGGGAAAAAAAAAAGCCCTGTAAGAATGGAAGGGCAAGGAAGGCTCAACCCTGCCACGAGGATGGCGGTGGTTCCGCCACTGGACGAGGATGAACCCTGAAGTGGTTATGGGAACTGCTCCTTTTCCAACCCACCCTGCCCATACGTACTGCCCAGCCAGCAAGCACGGCCACCCCTCTCCAGAAGGGGCTCTGCGCACCACAGCCTCTTACCACAGTGACTCTCATCACTGTTGTCGCCACAGTCATCCTCCAGATCGCACTTATAAGCGAATGGGATGCAGGTTCCCGACTCCTGGCACCGGAACTGGGTGTCCACGTCGCAGACAGTGGTGGCTACAACAGGAGAGAGATGAGACACTCATTAGGTATCGCTAACCACCCCCCCCCACACACACTTCCCACTAGAAAACCAGTTAACAACAACAAAAACAGAAGGAGGCCAACTTTAATGATAAGCACAGAAACCGAACCTTAATTTCACATAAGAAACGACCTCTGTGAGAACCTGAAGACCACACCAAAGCAGGCTAGGAGCCGTCTTGCCAGGGACAGCGTCGCACAGGAACAGGGCCCGAGAAGCCACGCTCCCCTGGTAACTGATGGCAATGCCTTCATCTAGGAAACCCCTAGTAAGGCAGCGCCATTCCGCACAAGGCGCTGGAATTGTGCTGCTTAGAAAAATGCACAGATATGATTTTGTAGCACAAACATGGGGGGGGGGGCTTTGTCAGGCCAGACTGAGTCAAACCCTGGCTCTACCTCTTCCCTAGGCAGATTTTTACCCTCCCGAGCCTCAGTTTCCTCAACAGCAAGATGAAGGCCACGTGACACTTGTAATTACCGGCAGAAAGAGTGGGTTTGGACCTGGCTTTTTGCTACCTACTGAACCATTTGTGCCTCCGTCCCCTCTCCTATAAAGTGGAGTTAAGAGCTACCTGGCAGTCCTGTACCACAAAGACAGTAGACTTGGAATTAAATAAGTAAACAGGCTTGGGACCAAAGTCTATTGAATACAGGACTGAGAGATAACAGGCTCCAAACACATAACACTTTCCTTCCTCAACTTGTCACAGGCCCTTCTGGCGTCGGAAAATGAACGTTCCCTCCCTCTCCCGATCCGAAAATGTCTGGGTTTTGTAAAAAGCCCAGGAGCCCAGGAAACGCCCTCCAGGAGGGTGTGGGAAGGCAAGGTTGCTCTCCCGGGTAGCGGAGGGGCCGACAGGACCGGGAATGATGTGACAGAATACACACTGGAAGGCAGGGTGGGGGTGTGCTATGAAACGAGATGCCAAATGGCAGCCCTGCTGTCAGACAGCCCGGCAGCCCCTGCGCGCGGCTCCATCTCTCCTCTGTAATTGAGCTCGTGTAGGAGGCAAGGGATGAATGCAAAATGACAAGACTGCAGGGGACCCACGTCAACCCCCCCCCCCAGCCCGACGTCCGTCCGCCCAGCTGGAGGAGTCTGTTTAACAGGAAGGAAAATGACTGACAACGGCCCTCCTCCTGGGTCGCCCGCACACCCTTCCTCTCTTCCCTGGCGGCTGGCGGGTGCGGCAGCAACTCCTCATCCATCCCGCAGCGCCCGGCACCCGCCTGTCCCTGGCCTGCGGGCTCGCGGTGGGCGGGGGCCGCTCCGCATCTCCGCAACCTCACCTCTCCTTGATAGGGGGACGTGCGTGAAGGCCCAGACGCCCCCCCCCCCCGGCGTGGGTCCCCAAGAGCCTGGCTTCAGATCCCTGTGTCCCTCCCTCACCACCTCGCCCGTCCCCTCTGACTTGTTGGAACCTGAGCCCAGTGGACGTGGGAGACAGCAGGGTGGGGTGTCGGGAAAGCCACCCCCGATGACACTCATACCGAGTCAGGAGGAGGGCAGGGCCAGCCCACGCTTCACGCACAGAGAGAGGGAGGGTGCTTCAACGGCGTGGAAAGCCATGAAGCCAGCCACGAAGCCGGGCCTGGGGCGGGGGACGGGGGACGGGGGGAGGAAGAGCAGGCTCCTCCTCAAACATGGAGGCTGTTTTCTCTGAAAACATGAAACCAATAGCTTGTCCAGTTAACAGGAAGCAAGTGGGGGCTAAAGGGGGCAGAGGCTTCTGGACTTTCTTTTGGGGTGAAATGGCATGGGCTCAGGAGCAAGGCCTAAGCCACCCCAGCACGGAGAGGCCCCAGCAACTGTGCATACAGCACCCACGGGAGGGCCAGGCCCTGGCTGCTCCGGAGGCTCAAATCTGAGGCTCTCAGTTCAAAGCCATCCCCAGCAGGGAAGTCTGTGAGACTCTGCTCTCCACGTGAGGCAGCACACAGCCAGATATGGAGGTATCGCTCACATGACAGAGCACCAGCCTCGAGCAGAACACGTCAGGGACATTGCCCAGGCCAGAGCTCCCTCAAAAAACCCCAGAACAAACAAAAACTTAAGTAACGGCTTGTTTTTCCATAAACGCTGCTAACTAGAGTCATATGCTTTAGCTCCACCATCAAAACCATTCAGTGCGGAGACTCCAGTGACGCGGCCGCCCCCACATTTGTCACCCCTCAGTTCTAACAACCCTCCGGAGCGTGGCAGGCAGCCAACACCAACTAACCAGAGTGACATCCGTGCCGGCACACCTGCTGCCCGTCTCCATAAAGACTGAGCATTGAATATGGAAATCAGAGAACGTCACAGCCCCAAGTCACCGGGCTCAAGCCAAGACCAGAAACCAGATCACTAAACCGGCTCCGTTTCAACCACGGACGCGTATTCCTCGGTCTGTTGTAAAGGACGGCGGGCTGCGTCCTGTGAGTGGGGTACAGAGGCGATGTAGTAATAGATACGGTACAGGTGGGACATGGCGACACACAAAGACTCGACGCATGCTCTGATGCGATGTCCACACGGAAACAGGCTTCCTGTTTTCCACCCTCCACCGACCCCAGCGGGCCACGGCCGTGGTGGGTGGCCAGCACCTCACCTCCGGGGCCGGACCCCGCCTGCGACGCCATGTCGCTCGCAGACCGCCCTCAAAGGACGACCCACCCAGGACACTCACGGCAGTTCCGCTCGTCGCTCATGTCCCCGCAGTCGTTGTCGAAGTCACACCACCAAATGCTGTTGATACAGTTCCCGTTGCTGCAGCGATACTGGTTGCGGAGACAGGTGGTCTCTAAACGCCGGGGGGGGGGGAGGGGGAGGAGGAAGAAGAAGAAGAGGAATGGAACCAAGGTTGTCCACACTGCTGGCCCAGAGGCTTTTCTCTTCCGAGCTTCCTCTCCTCTTCCTCCATCATTCTGCAGTCAAGGTGCGTGGGGCAGGTCACAAGCACACATGCAAACAAGGAGCAAACCCTTCCCCTGAGAGGCTTCTTCCTTCCTCTTTAAATCACAACTGCAGGGGAAGGGGCAGCGTGGCAGTGTTTCGCGGTGTTGACGGCATTGGCAAGGTCCATCGGGCAGCAAGTACGGTACACGAGCATAAGAAAATGTGAATTAATGAAGCAACTCTTCAACCGGCTGTGTCTACACAGCACGAAAAGAGTCTCAGACTTTCCTGCCCGGGCTGGCTTTGAACCACAATCCTCAGATCTCAGCCTCCCGAGTAGCTACGATGACAGGCGTGAGCCACTGGCACCCAGCTACCCTTAACTTCTTTAAAGAAAACACACTCACAAGCAGCATTATCTTGCAAATTCAGTCTATTCAAAGACATTCTGACAGGGACTACAGGCCTCTCCACCCTCCCTTGTGGAATGTGGAGTGAATTTTATTTCTTTCCCAATAACATGAAGATGCCAGGGTCTGAAAGGAGAGGTGCCCTGTTCTAAGAAAGGTAGGCTAGCTTTTCCCCATCTGTCTTCCTTAAGGAAGATGGACTACAGGTCCCCACTGTGTGTGTGTGTGTGTGTGTGTGTGTGTGTGCGCGCGCGCACGTGTACGTGTGTGTGCGTGTGTGTGTGTGTGTGTGTGTGTGTGTGTGTCCGGGCCTGGGAGGGGGGGCAGTGAGAAGCGAGGTTAGGGCTACAGAGCGAATATGACCTGAAAGGAGAGAAGGCAGGACTCGTGCCAGCCAGCCAGGCACGGGGGGCCAGGCCTCCTCCCAGGTCCTCTGACAGAAGTGCCAGGCGGCTGGGGACTGGGAGTCGTGACAACCTGGCCACGGAGCGTGCCCAGAGGCCACCGGGGCTGGGGTGCTGGATGGCTGTACCCCCGGGTGAGAAAAAACAGCCGGCCCTGGGGTTTCCCAGGCAGGCAGGGCCCGCCCGCAGTCAGCAGGAGAAGTGGAGAACCTGAGTGTCCCGGGGAGAGGGCAAGGAAAGCAAGATGCAGAAGACGGGCCGTGACGGCAAGCCCGGTGCTCTGACGGCACCACTGTGTGACAGGCACCCTCGCTACTCTGATGGACGGCTCGGGCCTGTTCTGAGTGGGCATCCAAGTGCCGCGACGCGTCCAGTGCACGCCGCTTTCAGCTGGGACATTTTCCAATCGCCTGACACATCAGGAAGCCGCTAGCCGAAGGGAGGGAGATGGGAAAGAGGGAAGGAGAGAGGAAAAGGAAGACAGGCGAGCCAAAGGGACCCACCTTCTTTGACGCAGGTGTTGTTCTTCAGCTGGAAACCCTGGGGGCACTCGCACGTCAGGTCCCCCGATGGGAGCACGCTGCTGGCCACCCCCTCGGGACACCGGCAGCTTTTGCTGCTGTTGGCCTTGGGCAGGCAGAGCAGGCTACATGGTCTGGACACACAGGCGTTGCTTCCTGGAGAGAAGGCGAGAAGGACGCCACTGCGCGTGAACACGGTCCCGGGGGGAGCGGTGGACTAGGAGGGGGCAGGCCGCGACCTCCAGGTGACAACGACCGTGAGGATCTCCTCCGAAAGGTCAGGTGACCAGCTGAGCCCCTTCTCACACTGACCCGCCGAGGCCCAGAGCCCTGGGCAGGGGCCAGGCCCCGGCGGCCATGCTTCCCCCCCCGCAATGCCACCCTGCGGTTAGGCCCCAGAACTGACCAAACAACAACAGACACCACCGAAAGCCATACTCAAAAGTGCACTCATGCTACAGGAACACTGCTATTCGAACAGCAGATGGGGCCGGGCCCGGGACTGATGGGTTCCATCCGGATTCTGCAGCCACTGTGGCTCTGAGTCTTACTCCTTCCTACGTGGGCTCTGGACACATTCTCTCGAGTCCATCTCTCTTCTCTTCAAGCTGAGCCCGCGTGGCCTTGGGGAAGATGAGGGTCGGCTTTCCCAGCCACGGAGCCCACTAGTGTGCGTGAATGACAGGCTTCCTGAACACGTACGTACACACTAACCATTCGTTTTTGCTTGGCCAATAGAAAGTCCCAAATGGATTTAAAGCAGAAGGTAACAAACCTAACGCAAGACGAGGGGCTAAAGATGTCTGTGCGGTGGCAGAGTACACGCAGAGCATGTGCAAAGCTCTGGGTGTCATTCCAGTCTCCCCATCATCCCCTTCTCCCCCCCCCCCAAAAAAAAAACCAAGAATGAGAAAAATCACAAAGATGGCATTGAAGGGAGCTAATACGCATCCCCAATGTGCAACCAAGTCTCGGTATCTAAAGAAGCCAAGAAGCTCCTTCCTAGCCACACGGTGCGCTAGCCGGTCCCATCGCAGCTTGGACCTAACTCAAACTGGCATCCCTCCCTGTGAGACTGTGCCCGCGTGTCCCCCGGCTGCGCATCTCTCTGTGCAGGCCAGAAGCCCCCGCCCAATGCAGGACGGGAGAGAATTCCAAAAGCAAAGGGGGACCCGGAGCAAAGGGCGGCATTCACCAGCCCAGGGCCAGAGGGAAGTCACAGCTGGCCCTGCACCGCACAGACTGCGTCCTACCTTCCGGCACACGCCGCCCGCCCCAGGGGGCCTTGCCTCCGCCCAGGCCCTGCCCCGATGCTAGGATGTCCCTGGCTGGTCTCCAGGAAGGTGATTCTTGGAAACAAGAAGAGCAAAGCACACCTTCACGGAGGGGCACGGGCCCGTCGACCGCGCACAAGCAGATCGTGTGAGCACGTGCTCAGAGCCCCCCACGCCCACCCCCCCTCCTTTGGTAGGGCTACACGTTAACTGTGCTGGAATGAGAGGCACCCCAGCCAGAATCCCTTGGGAAAGTTCATGAATATCTGCAACTTCATTCCTAATCTGCCAAGAGCGAGCGTAACACCGGCCCTCCCTCTTTGGACCAGTGGTGAGGGCGTAACAATAATACGTCTGTAAGACACTTGACAGTCTTTGAAAGGTGTTCTCATGCTATCTTCCTTGGTCCTCAAGGGCCAAGAGTGGTATCTCTAACTGTATCATTTTCCTTGTCAATTTTCTCCTAGCACGGTGAGCCAAGAACCGCAAAACAATATCAACATTCTAGTTCAAGACCGAGAACTTAGCAGTTTGTCAATAAAGGAGTCAGCTGACCCCAGATACTATTTAATCCCATGTGATAAAAGAAGGTGACCCTTAAAGGGGCTGTTCTTCTTGCCTGAGCTCCCTAGAATGCAGTCTGGTTGGAGAGAAGTGAGGGAAAGCGGTACTGAAGGAAGAAAGATCAGATTCGGGAGGCAGACATCAAGAGGTCTGTAGTTCTAGTCTAGCCCGGGCAAAAAGAAAACGTTAGCAAGCCCCTGACTCCACCCATACGGAAGCTGGAGCTGGGGGTACACGCCTGCGTTTCCAGCTGTGCAAGAGGCAGGGGTAGCAAGCCTGCAGCCTAAGGCTGCTCTGGGCAAAAAGGTGAGAGCTTAGCTGAAAAATAATTGAAGTAAAAAGGGGCTGGGGGTTGTGGGGGGTGTGTGTTGGGGGGGGGGAGGAGCAGTGCGGATCAGCTGGTAGAAAACCCGAGGCCTGAGCTCCAACCTGGAGACCACAACGTAAGAGCGCTACACAGAGGCGGGTCTACTCAAGGGGCCTGGAGCCGGCGTCGGAGCACCAGGCCTACCGTGGCTCCCCGATGACGCAGGCCGGGCTTCTCCCAGCTGCGCGAGAAGCCACGCCCTCCGCCGGCGAGGGGCGGAGGGCGGGCGCAGGGCGGACCCACCCCGCACCGACGCTCTGGGCAGGCGAAGCACGCCGTCTTCCAGCTGTTTGTGTATCATTAGAAAAGAAATTAAGATGTCATTAGGAAGAAATTAAATAATGCTCATGCTGTCGTGACAACGAAGAGGCAGGCTGCCAGATCCCGCCCCGCGCGGGGGCGCTCGCCCCCCACCCCCACACACACCGCCCTTTCTCTCGAGGCCAGAGGAGGGGCCCGGGCCTCACCTGCGTTCTTCCCCTTGTAGAAGATCTTCATGTCCATCAGCCCCGTGAGCTGGCTGCCCAGGGTCTCTATCTGGGAGCCGCTGTATTTGGACGTCCGGAAGATGCTCAGCTGCGACCAGTCATCCCAGTAGATCTCGTTCTGAAACACAAGTCACGAGCCTCGGCCGCGAGTCGAGCCTCTCACTCCTTCACCCGGCATGGGCCGGGCAGAAGAGCTCGCCACGGGAGACGAGCGGACCTCGGCGGCTGAACGAGGGGCCGGACCAGAATCCCACTCAAACCCTGGAGTCGGCGGTGCCGTCGCACCTCCCCCACCACCCTCAGGAAGAGTCGTTCTCCGCCGGGAACCCCAGGCGGCCCCCGAAGGCCCGGCCCCGCCCCTCGGCGCGCCCCGCTCTCACCTTGAAGACGGCGATGGCATAGGGGTGCGGGAGGTTGTCCAGGATGACGGAGCGCTGCTGGCCGCTGAAGCTGGCGCGCTCGATGCAGTCCAGGTAGGCGTCGGTCCAGTAGACCCACCGCTCGTCCACCGAGATGCCGTTGGGCCACTTCACGTCCTCCGCCACCAGGCGGCGCACGGCGGAGCCGTCCATGTTGCTCCGGTAGATGCCGGGCCTCGCATCTCCCCAGTCGGTCCAGAACAGCACTCTGCTCAGAAGCAAGACGCAACGCACACCCACCCCGTCAACGGCGGGGGGAACACGGCAGCTCACGCGCCGATCCACAACACGGAGCGAGCCCTCCACGAGACCCAGGAACACCATCCTCCGGGATCGCTGCAGTTACAACTATTGATTCCAATACCTCCAGTAGAGGCGTTGGAATTTATCTGCAATCGAGTGACGCAAAGAGAACATATAGGAAAATACACCTATGGGCTGGTTAGACGTATACAGCGCTACGTGCAACGGACTACGCTGAAACCGAAACACCTCCAGGGGCTAGCTGACGATGGAACCATCTCCTACGTCGGTCTTTTTGTAAATACTCCACGGGTCTGAGCAATACATGCGGGAGTCTCTGTGGGTCGGGCCCTGCCTGACGGACAGTGCTTCTAAGTGGATCCAAACGCTCCCGCGTGAAACACAGGACAGCGACAATGGTAATTAGCCCCTGGGAGCTGGGATCAGACTAGAGGACGGCCAGGCGCAGTGGCTCATGCCTGTAAACCCAGCTACACAGGAAGCAAACGTCTGGAAGATCATGTCTCAAGAACATCCAGGTGAAAAGCTAAGAATCCCATCTCAAAAAGCCGGGCATGTTGGTGGGTATCTATGATCTCAGCTAAGTGGGAGGCATCGCTAGGAGGATTGTAGGCCCAGGCCAGCCCAGGAAAAACCACAAGACCTCCTATTAAAAAAAAAAAATCACGGGGCTGGGGATATGGCCTAGTGGCGAGAGAGCTCGCCTCGTATACATGAGGCCCTGAGTTCGATTCCCCAGCACCACATATAAAGAAAATGGCCAGAAGTGGCGCTGTGGCTCAAGTGGCAGAGTGCTAGCCTTGAGCAAAAAGGAAGCCAGGGACAGTGCTCAGGCCCTGAGTCCAAGGCCCAGGACTGGCCAAAAAAAAAAAAAAAAAAAAATCACAAAAGCAAAAGGGGCCGGGGCATGGCTCACAGGGTAGAACGCCTTCTTAGAAGACAAGGTCCTGGTACAAACTCCAATAGCACCATAAAGAAAGAGAGATGGAGGCAGGGAGAGAGGGAGACTTCTATTCCCTGTTAATATCTTCCATCAGGTACATAGATTACTTTTAGAATTTTCCTTTAAAAATAGTGTTGTCCACCATAAATGCAGTGAGAGGAAAGTTAACCCACCCTGTCCCTCGGCGTGATGTTTCTCTTTGTCAAGGCGTTAAGGAAAGATGGACTGAACTAAACGTGTGTCCTGCGTGAAACTTTAAAACGTCCCGACAACACGGGAGCGGATCTGCCTCGTCTACGAGGTCTCTCCTAACATCCCCTTCTAGAGAAACCTGCCACCGCCACAAGCCACCCCGAAGCGTGACGCACGCGCGGCAAAGGGGGGCTGGCGGCCCGCGGGGCCCCAGCAGAGACCGCCCGCGCTCCACCCGAGGATCCCACCCCCCTCCCCCCACTCAGGAAGAAGCTCCTTCTGCTCGCACCAGGCTGACCTCCTCCTGGAGACACACTTACCCCTCGTGGGGCACGAGGACCAGAGCCCGGGGCCGATCGAGCACAGAGGAATTGACGATCGTAAGTCGAAAGTCACCGTCTGGATTGGCTACCTGACGGGAAGAGGGGGAAGCAGGAAGGTCGGGAGGGACGAGAGCTTCCTTCACAGACCTGCTGTGTCCGTGTGTCTGCCGCCGAGGGCTCCTCCAGTCAGAGCTACCCACAGAGGCGCGCCCTCCCTCTACAGAGTGCTGAGCCCCGCCCCCACCCCACCCACCCCTCCCCACCGCAGACCGACTGGTGTGGCAGCTCGCACGTGGCCTGAAGGGGCAGCGAGAGCAATGCGTGCCCCGCTCCCCCGGGGCTTCAGAGCCAGCCCCAACGGACGCCACCATCGAAGGAGGCAGAGGCCCCTTAAACAATGCCACGTGCTTGTCCTCAAACGTCAGGGCAAGAATGGCTGCCTATTATCAGGGACCTGTATTTACACAATAAGTTATCTGTGTTTCATGTGTTTCGGCGTTAGAATGTGAGGAAGAATGAAGCACAAGCTGCCCTTTGTCCCGGGTAGAAACACGAGGAGGTGACCTTATGATGAAATGCCAACGGTAGCTAATTTAAAAAAAATAGAGAAATAATAATAGCCTTGCGTGGTGTTGGCCCATCCTCCCGTGCCCTTTCCATCGTCTCTCTACTGCTTCTGATACCCACGGTGCACACGCTACGCAAACAGTTGTTGTTGCACTGCGCTGTTTTAGGGAATAACAACAAGAAAAGAAAGTCTGTCCGTGTTGAATATCGTTCAGTTTTGCTTTGCATGTGTGTGAGTATTTTTAATCCTTGGGTGCAAAACCACAGACTCAAAGGAGCCCGTCTGTGTTCACCCCTCGATTGGCCCACAGCGCTGCGCCCCAAGCCTCCAAGGCTGTGTACGCCGCGCGTGCCACCGATCCTCCAGGCCACGGCCCGGCCCCACGGAGCCCACGGGCGGCTCTCGCCTTCGCCCTCTCCCGGGCGGCTGGACGGGTCAGCTCCTGAGTCTCCCAGCCTGGGACTCCTCCAGTCTGCCCCCCTTCCTAGCTCTCCGGAACCACCTGCAGCTCCTGCACGTCTGTCTCCGTCCTTGCGAACTCCAGGTGGGCTCGGCTCGGATGCCAAAGCCCCACAGGTCTCTCTGCCCCCTTCCCACCGCCGCCCCGGCCCCCGGCCCCTGCCCCCCCCAAGTCCCTCACAGCTCAGCCCCAGGGGAACCCGTCCCTGTCTGGCATCGCCTGGCTCTCGCCACTGACACGGCAGGCCTACCCGGCCAGGCGTTGGTGCGCCTTGCCCACTGCGCCGGCCTCAAACCTGAGAGCAGGTCTGGCGCAGATCACGTACCGCAGAGTACCGGCCGGAAGGCCGAGCGGACAAATGCATCGCCATCTTCCCCCTCCCCGCATAGGAAAACCTGAAGCTCTGTTCCGCTTCTAGTAAGCAAAAGCACAGACCTTCCAGCCAAGGACCCCTTCTCAGGTGGGACGTTCAAGGCGGAAGCAGGCATTCTGGGGGTGACCGCCCCCCCCCATGCTCCCTTCTCCACAACCTGGGCTTGTCAATCCCCTGGGAATTCACAGGGCAGGTTCCCCCGCTGGCCCCGGGCCCCCCCGTGTCAAGTGTGGCTCCCAGCCCACCCCATCCCCCCGAGTATGTGCATACCTCAATCTTTTTAAAGCCAGCATCCACCCAGTACAGCAACTGGCTGAGGGGCTCGAAGGCCAGAGCCTCCACCGTCTCCAGGCCGGAGCCGACGATCACTTCCTGCCCGGTACTCCCGTTCAAACAGAGGCGCTACGGACAGAAAAACCCGTCAGGAACACCCACGAAGGGTCCAGGAGGCTCAGGGCCGATCAGTCCCGTGGCGGGTAGCCCTTTATTCGGCTGGCTGGGCGGACAGTGATGAGAAGTTTTACAGCAGGAACCTCACCAGCTACGTTGCTCAAATCTATGGTGAGAACATTACTAAAACCTATTCTGGCTTCCTGCTTTACACAGAGTAGAAGAATTACTTCTATTACTCTGTAGTATCATTATCAACGACGGTTTCTGAACTTGGCCCTGCATCACAATCCCGAGGCTGGAGATGACCGTAGCGTGTAAGTCTGTGGTTTTAAAAGTGAATGAAAGCAGACTGCTGGTATTGTTGACCTGCGTCTTCTTTCATAGTCTTTCTTCCCCGGAGAATTCCTGGCTTGGAGACTTCAGCCTGGCACAATTACTTCCAGTGCTGTCCCCAACCCACCCCCCGCCCCCACCCCGCCATTCCACATTCCCAGGTACGGGGACTTTTACTAGGTTGGGCAATGTAGATAAAACTCATTGGAACTGCTTTCCTCAAAAGATTAAGCAGACGATGAATAAAGGTCAAGCAGCTCTCCTGTAAAATGCATGGATTCCGGTGTCGGCATTTACGGCTCTTTCTCTAGGGATCTTCAGTGCTTACGTGTGCGTGCATGCGTGTGTGTGTGTGTGCACGTGTGTGTGCGTACGTGGGATAGGGTCTCGCTGCCCCGCCCAGGACGAACTCCCCGGCCCCCACCCCAGCATCCCTACGGCGTGGCTCTTGTCTGTGTTCAGGAGGAGGGAAGTGGATAATCCCATGAGCCACGCCTAAGTCAAATGTCACCACACCATAACTTGAGAACAAAGATGCCCAAGGCAGCTGGCACAATTCGCAGGGACGAGTCACCCTACATGACTAGTTCTAGAACATTCCTAGCTGAAGTGAGGCCTCGAGGATGCAAACTTGGGGCTTCTTTGACAGGGAGGGGTGGGGAGGGGGCGAAGGAAGGAGACTGAGGAGGAAAGGAAGAACGAATAAAGACAACGTATTGCCTTCTAGGATGCGCAGGAGGAAGCAGGGAGACCCACGGGCGAGGTCTCACCCGCCGCCCCTGCCACGCGGCCCCGTGATCAGCCCGCGGCTGTGGACGCCCTCGCAGCTCGTTGGGAGGGGGCAGTCCCACGGCACAGCCCCAGGAGGAGGCAGGGGCCGGTGGGCTCACCTGGATAGAGTCCAAAGCCAGGTCCGACCAGTACAGGCAGTTGCGCTCGTAGTCAAAGTCCAGGGCCACGGCGGCACGCAGCCCGGAGAGCGGCAGCTGCTCCGTGGCTCCGGACGCGAGGTCGTAGCGGTAGATGGACTTGCGCATGGCGTACAGGATGAACTCGTTCTCTTCTGCCAGACACAAAAACGACAGCACACCCCCGGATGCTACGCGCCCCCTCGGACGCAAACCCCGGCCCTCGCCACGCAGGAGGCACGGACGGAAAGCCTAGCGACCCGGGCTAGGAAAGCACGCTCGCGGGCTCGCGCCCTCCGCCCTGGGCGGGTCCCCGCAACCCCAGGGCAGCGTTTCTTCACATGCAAGGGTTTGATCTGCCGCGTTTCTAAATCTTAGTTCCCTCAGTCAATACCCTTCAGCACCCGTACTTCTGAGCTCAGCCTTAAAAGACTTGGGTCACCCCCGCCCCCCAACATAAAGGAGACCAGGCGTCACCGATCTGCCCCTCAGCCTGGCTCCCGCACCTTCAACCCGTGCGCTAGAGACCGCGAGCCGCCGGAGACGTGGCTCCAGCCGGGACGTGTGCGATGGGAACAACCTGTTCCGCTCTTTTTTTCCCCCCCCCCACACAAGAATGCATTTGTTCTGGAATGTTCTGCAACATCGTCGACACTTTTTAAAACAGAACTTTTAAAAGCATCCTTTGTTTCTGCTTCACGAAGACACGATGCGGTTAAGTGGCGGGACTGAGATGGGACCCAGGCGGTGCGCTGTAACCAGCACGCTTTGCAGATCCCAAGGACTCAGAAACAAAGGCCCCACGGTGCTTCGGGGCTTCGTGTCATCTCCCACAGTGAGAAGACTCTGTGTTCTTTTCTTTTCTTTTCGGCAGTACGGGGGTTTGAACTTTGGTCCTCGCGCTTGCTAGGCAAGCAGCTCAACCACTTGAGCCCCCCCGGCTTCCCCGTCCCCACCCCCCGCCCTGCTCTTTCTTTCCCACCCGAGCCATAACAGGGGAGATGGGCGAATGCTCCCCCCGGCGTGGAGTAAGAACCCCATCAGCCCCTCCATCTGCAGGCGCCTCGCATGCGCAGTACGCCCACAAGAGCGGAGCATGTTCCAGAAGGGCCCACGAGGGTCCTTCCGCCACACCTCGCCCATGCACCGCCTTCGTGGGGCTGCTCATCTGCCACAGCTTCCACCATCACCTGGGGACGGAGCACCCGACCCCGCGAAGCTGGAGCGTAAGCCGCAGGGGCGAAGCCCTCAGGGATCACCACGATGCCCCCCAGAAGGGAGAGGGAAAGGAGGAGAAGCAGCAGGGCCCTGGGTGTCACTGGGTAAAGGTAAGGATGATGTTCCTGGGCTGCCTCTTGAGTCTGGTGTCCACCCCAGGCCTCCCCCAGCCTCCCGAGCCCTGCCAGTGCCCGTCCTCCACCGCCAGAGCGCGGTACGCCCCGCAGCGCGCTGCCACTCCTGACCCGGGCCTGGAAGTGGGCGTGGTGACAGGAACCACGCAACAGAAAATGCCAGGTGGAGATAGGATAACCGAAAACCAAAGGGTTAAGGTGTCCTCCCGGGGAGGGGAGGGGAGGGGAGGGGGAAAAGGAAGGCAAAGGAGGAGAAAGAGGAGGAGGAAGGAAGAAGGAGAAAGAAGAAGGAAGAAGAAGAAGAAGAAGAAGAACAACAACAACAACAACAACTATTGAACTACTGCCTTCTAAAGGTCCTTCCAGCTGCCTGAATTAACTCATCTTTGCAGAGACACGGTGGTTCCCCGCCTTCTCTTTCTGGATCCTTCCCTGCCTGCTGTTTCCTGCCTTTGATTCCTCTGACCTTTAGGGAATGGCCAACACTGAAACAAGACTTTTCTATTTCATTCACCGTTCTATCTCCCCCTACCAGAAGAGAAAAGAGAGGAGCTCTCCTTTCCTGCCGGTTCGGATGGGCCGTGGATAAACTGTTTTTGTCCCTCGCTAAATTATCTTCAGAAATATTTATTACAAAAGCATGTACTCCAGGCGCTTGAGAGCAATCACTCCAACTCCATCCACCCAAGCCCTCATCAAAACCCGCTCTCGCGAGGGCGCTGCGTGCATATCCTCTGCTCGTTTGCAGGAGGCTGCGGGGTGGAGATTATCTGCTCATTTGCAGGAATCTGCTGGAGCGGTTCTCTTTACCTCTCCACAGCGAGGCATGTTAATTACTCTGGTAATGATGGGAGATTGAATTAAAGGATAATGAACTTAGCATGACAAACAACGGGGCCAGCGCGAGCTGACGGGCTGCCCTGCCTCCCGCCTGCCGAAGGTAACTGCGTCTATTTAGTGACTCATTGGGCGCCTAGGGCAGCTCCACCCGCCTGGGCCAGGGCCACCACGGCCCTCCCTCCCGTCGTGAGCAGGACGTCAACAGGAAAAAGCCCACTGCCCTCCCTACCTGCCAGGGGGCAGGGGACCAGCTCCCCTTCCAGCCGGGCTTCCACATCTCCTCCACTGCACGTGTCCCCAGAAATCTTCCGGTAGCTGTAACACCCCAGAGAGAGACATCAAGACATATCCAGGTACAATCGCCGAGGTACCCCAACCGGGAGCCTACCGCCTCCTTCCCCACCCTGGGAACAGACTCCACCCACCCTTCCCCATAAACCTAGACAGAAGCTTCGTTCTGCTCACGACGGGACTAGGCAGGCACACTGTTCCACCGTCCGGGGAAACACTTAAAGGTACTGGAGACCATCTGTGAGGTTACGCCTCACGAGGCCCCCAGAGTTACAGAGAAGCCCCGCGACGGGTCTGTCCCCCTGGCTGGAAGAGCACAGACTGCACACATCACAACTGTCCACACCGCCGGCTACTGGAAACCCGCTGCCTGGCAGTCCCGGAGCTCAGGGTGGTGCCTCGCTCTTCCCATGTGGAGGCCCCCCCCCACCCCCCGTCGGTGGTTGAGTGATGCGTACCCTCTCGTTCTCCTGTAGGTAGAGCCCACGAGACAAGGCACCGGAGGGGAGTAGGAGCTCCCCGAAAATTCCGGGTCTGGAACACAAACCTCCAAGGACAAATCTTCACTCAGCTTGAAACCAAAATCACTGAAAGGGAAATTGGAATTGGCTCAGGTCACAGTTTTGCGTCAGCCTTGTGGTCTTTACCCTGCTACCTGTCCTTGCTTTGGGTCTATTCCATGTGTCCCTTTAAAGAACATGCTCTTTTTTTCCCCCTTTCTTGTCTTTTCTTTCTTTCCTTTTTTGTGCTGGTCCTCACACTTTCCTCTCAGCTTTTTCTCTCAAGGCTGGCACTCTACCGCTTGAGTCATGCCTCCATGTCTGGCTTTTTGCTGGGTAACTGGAGAGAAGAGTCTCTAGGATTTGTCTGCGTGGAGCTGGCTTTGCGCCATAATGCTGAGATCACAGCCTTGGAATGTCCGATCCACGCACCTGGATGTGATCTGAAAGCCCACCTCCAACAGGATTTTCACCAAGCGCTCTAATTCCAGCACTGCCAAGCCCAGCCCTCCCTTTGCTTCAGTGATCACTGGGAAGGCCCCATTTCCTCCGCTAAGGCTCCGCCCCTTTCCGTCTCCCACCAGTGATCTGTGCACAAGGATTCTTCTTCCCCTCTCTAGGCAGTGCCTGGGATACGTGACAAAAATGCGTGCCCTACCCCCCCCTCGTGTACAGATAAGAAAGGAAACACCCTGTAGGATAGGGTCTTAAGGAAAGACATTTTCCCTACAAAAGAACCTTCTTCATGGTCCTGCTGGGGCTCCTAGAGATAAGCCCCAGAGGCGCAAACCCCTAAAGCCATAGCTATGGCTTTCTGAGGTCACACAGCTCTGCTGTATCACATCACTGCAAGAACCAATGAGAACCTCAAGTAAGCTGGGCGCCACAGACATTGAATGAACCTTCTCTCCCATTCTCCCATTCAGGGGACCTGGCGGAGCTTTGTGGATGCCGTGTACGTCACTCGAGTCCCGCCCCCTGAGGAAGAACCAACCATTCAGGGGACCTGGCAGAGCTTTGTGGATGCAGTGTACGTCACTCGAGTCCCGCCCACCAAGGAAGAACCAACCATTCAGGGGACCTGATAGAGCTTTGTGGATGCAGTGTACGTCACTCGAGTCCCGCCCCCTGAGGAAGAACCAACCATTCAGGGGACCTGATAGAGCTTTGTGGATGCAGTGTACGTCACTCGAGTCCCGCCCCCTGAGGAAGAACCAACCATTCAGGGGACCTGGCAGAGCTTTGTGGATGCAGTGTACGTCACTCGAGTCCCGCCCCCTGAGGAAGAACCAACCATTCAGGGGACCTGATAGAGCTTTGTGGATGCAGTGTACGTCACTCGAGTCCCGCCCCCTGAGGAAGAACCAACCATTCAGGGGACCTGGCAGAGCTTTGTGGATGCAGTGTACGTCACTCAAGTCCCGCCCACCGAGGAAGAACCAACCATTCGTAGTCCTCCCGCGTGCAGGAGCAGTTGGACAGGACCACCGGCCTGTCAAAGTCTTCTCCATTAAAGCAGGTGGCGTGGGGGGTCCTCCGCTTGAAAACCGTCTTGTGTCCCAGCAAACACTCGTTCCCCCGCTCGTCCGATGGCGACCACAGCTTGTAGTCATTCTCTGTACAGGGAACCCCTGTGGCAAAGACAGACAGCATCAAGCATCAGAGCCAGACCTTTGTGGGCCTCCCTGACTCCCCACCCCGCAGACAGGCTCCCGCCCAGCGAATGCCGGCAGGAGCTGCCCCACGAATGCCGGCAGGAGCTGTCCCAAGCCTCCTCAGGCTAACGTATCCATGAGAATGAACTACTCAGGGGCCGGAGGTGTGGCTCAAGCGGCAGAGTGCTTGTTTAGGAAGCGTGAAGCCCTGAGTCCGAACCCCAATACTGCCAAGAAAGAAGTAGCTCAGAGAAAACACATGATGCGACGTGAGAGACAGAGATCCACCTGAGAAAGCAGGGTGGAAGAAAGTGAACTATAACTTCTCATAGGAGTCGAGCTTCCCAATGACTGCCTTGCTTGCCTACGACCGGGTTTCAGTCAGGCCCGGTTGGCCGCGCATGCTCAATCTCCCTGCCTCCGCCTCTGAGTGTGGGAACTGCAGGCGGGCACCTCCATGCCAGCCCAACCGCTACACGTCAGGTACCCGGCCTTTCTCTGCTAGGGACAGAGGGACGGGCTGCCCCGCGGAGGTGCGGCTCCCCGGGGTAGGTTATCGGGGTGCCCGACTTGCACACAGGGCCTGCCCGTGGAAAGGGGCTGAGAGGCGGCGAGAGCACGGGCAGCCTCACCCCAGGTGCCCACGCTCCTCCCACGTGCCAGGAGGGCACGGGCGGCGGGAACTGCTGAGGACGCCGGAAGGACTCAGCCCCCTCACCCGCCTGCACACGCCCCCCTCCCCCACCGCGCACGCTCTGCGCTCACAAGGGCCACGGGCCACGGCTCACCCAGGGCGTCCGTGGCGTTGACCTGGAAGATGAGCCAGCTGTGCACGTTCTCCTTGTTGGAGCCGAAGATGGTGAAGACGGTGCTCTTCTCCCCCGGCTCTGTGAGGAGGCCGTACACGAACACCGGCTGCTCCGAGAAGACGAACGTCTTCCAGGTCTCCCCTTCGTTGGTGCTGTACCTGCCCAGGACAAAGGTTCACATCACGTGACCGGCAGCGGCCACTCCGGCTCCCAGGGGAAGCAGTGGCCCCGGGCCCCACGGGGGAACTTTACGGCTGTGCCAGAGAGCAAGGAAGCCCAGACACCGGTGGACGCCTCGGCAGGACACAAGGGCTGTGGTGTCACCCGTGGCACCCAGGTGGGGTCCCAGGCTCAAACCCCAGCCAGCCCACGGGGCTCCATGAGAACAAATTTAGGAAAATCCGGACATTCGAACTAAAACAATGCAACAGATCATACACCCCGCAAAAACAGATTCTGAAAGAGAAGAGGGGATTTGTTTTCTTCTATTAGAATGAACATTAAAACATAGTAGCAGAATGCACCACACCATGCCGATTCTACATTTCACTTCCAATTGGTGACTCCTGTTGAACATCTTTTTTGAAATGAAGCTGCCATTTCTATCCCCCCGGAGGCTCGCATCTGAAGTGCAGCACTCGGTCGGTTCTGAAGGACGTACGTCAAGGCACAGAGCATTTCCGCTGCAGAAAATGCCCACCGTGCCTACCCAACCAATAGATTTGAGCTCCTTCTTACCCAAGAACTTGCAGTAATGTATGCCTCAGGCTGACCCAGGGCCAAAGCACAAGGAAAAAGGCTAGGCACATGGTTCAAATGGTAGCACACCTACCTGCTAAATATCAAGTCACTAGGTTCAAAGCCCAGCACCGCCAAGACAACAATCACAAACAGCCAGAACGAAACCCAGCACGGATAAACCAACCAGGGAATAAAGAGCTTGCTCCCAAGTGAGATGGAAGCACCTTTCCATCTGGAAACTTCCTCCTTGCCGCAACTATTCAAACCAAGCCCGAGTGCCCCCCTGTGACGGGTGTCGGGCTCAGATCCCTGAGGGGTGTCCTCCAGGGTCACGGGGGGGGGGGGGGTGGGGAGCCTCAGGTTCAGCCTTTCCCAGTGGTGTAATCACTTCCCTGGCCACCAGGGGCAGTCAAGAGCAGGCCTGTGCCTCCGTCCTCCCTCCCACCCAGGGCGCCCTCCCCTCCTCCACGGTGCAACCTCCCCCCCCCCCCCCACGTCAGGGCACTCCTGAAGCCCTGGGTGGCCCCCAGCACCTCCAAAGCCAAGCTCGAGCTCCTCTGAGGGAAACGGGCGGGGTCCCCCAGGCCCCACCCGCCACCTGCACCTGCCCGCCTAACTCAGGCTTCATCTCTCGCCACCGTCCGCCTCCCGACGTGCATTCCGTGAGCACGGATGGGCTCCAGGGCCCCGGTGATTCGCGCGGCACTCTCTGCGCAAGCTCTTTCCGACCCTGGTGTTTGTTTTTGTCTTAGCCTCCTCGTCTCAGCCCAAACCTCATCTCCTCCGAGAAGCCTCCCTCCCTGCCTCCCAGGAACCCAGGCCTCACTCCACCTGCTGCTGCTCCCCTGTGCATGCTCATCTTCCGCGCACGCAAACGGGCGGGTCTGGAATGTTCTCCCCTAGCCCGGTGCTCAGCACCTTCCTGTTCCTGCTCCTGGTGCCTTCCCCTGAGCACAGAGGAGACAGAACCAACACCCGTGGAGGGAAGTACATAAACTGCACCAAGTTTTCATGTTTTCATCATCCCAACCCTGTCCCTTAGCTGCTTAATGGCTAGAAGGTTTCTAAGGACACCTGCTCCTCTACACCTCAAGGGACAGAGCCACGCGGGATGACACTGAAGGCCATGGCCAACACAATGTTCATGACAGTGCCGGGTACTGAGCTTGCGGGGAGGTAAGTATCACCCCAGGGCACTGGGAGGGGCGGGGGGGGGCAGGGGGGCACTAGGGCCCAGAAAAGGCAGCTACTCTGCCACACATCATCATCTTTCAGGGGCTCCTCAGAATTCCCAGAAATCAGAGCTCTCCTTAGAGAAAAGATGCCGCGAGCAAGTCCAACCTATCACAACCATCAATATTCTCTGACCCAGTCGGGCAGACTGCCGAGAAGAAACGGACCTCACCCCTCACCGTCGAGCGGACAACCTGTGTGTGGTTCTTTGGGGGTCGGGGTGAGAAAACCAAATGGACTTTTCTCTGATGATCAGCAAGGAGAAGAGGGCGTCCCAGGCATTCACTGGTCAGGAGGCCGGGATGGATGGGGACAGGGCACGGAATAAATAAACGCAGGAGCAAAGCCCCAGCCCGGCTCTGCTCTGCTTGTGTCAGATCTGTACACACAACCACAAAGCAGACGTCCCACTTCCTGCCCTCCCTTTCAAGGAACAATAACAAAGGTAACAGCCTCCTTGGAGAATCACCGCAGAAGCTCAAACAACGCGTAGTTATCTGTGCTAAGCAGGAAGCAAAAGACAAAAACAATTTAAGTGAACCACTACCACCAAGCAAAGTCTGTCTTAAAAGGTCTCTGCTTCGGTCCCGGCTACCTCTTACTAAAACGACCAACGCGATTCTAAAATGGGCTGCGGGTCAGAAAAGCTGGCTGCTCACCCATCCCCGCCTCCTGGCCTCTCTCCTTAATCGGCTCAGGGAAACAACGGGGCTGCTCCTGGAGGCCCGCAGCCTCACTTCCGCAGCCTCGGTGCGGAGCACAACGTCTGGTTCCCTGTGGATGTTCAACAAATGCTCGTGCCATCAACCTGAAACGGTTCCTAACCGAAATGGGCTCTGCTCCCGCCCGGCCTCATGGAGAAGCTGGGGACGTCGGTGGTGGAGCTTCCCTGGTGCTCGCCCCTTAGACCCCAGGGGGCCCCCGTGCTCGGGGCGGGGAGGGGGAGAGGGGGGCACTTACAAGCACACAACAGGGGCTGGGGATATAGCCTAGTGGCAAGAGTGCCTGCCTCGGATACACGAGGCCCTAGGTTTGATTCCCCAGCACCACATATACAGAAAACGGCCAGAAGCGGCGCTGTGGCTCAAGTGGCAGAGTGCTAGCCTTGAGCAAAAAGAAGCCAGGGACAGTGCTCAGGCCCTGAGTCCAAGGCCCAGGACTGGCCAAAAAAAAAAAAAAAAAACAAGCACACAACAACACGGGTGCTCTCCAGAGATGTGCAAATGGTACTCCACTCAGATCCCTCCCCGTTTCATAAATCAGTTCAAAAAGAGAAACGAAAAACCAAGACCAAGTACACGTGACCGAGTTGTTGGCCGATCAAACATTTGCCTGATGAGCTGCAGAGGAACTCATCTACAAAAGCCTTACTAATGAGGTGAGGAATCCAGGCGTATAATTAAAGGGTACGTGAAAAGCCAAGGATCAGAATCAGATCCGTGCCGAATGGGACAGCCATGAAAGCTACCAGGCTGAGGACAGGACAGGGATCGCCACAGCAGACAGCGTGCTTCTCAGAGCGGCGGGAGAACCAAAACCCTTCTGTGGGAGTCACACAACCAACGCCGGGGGCCACACAGACCTGGCTGCTATTTGGGACACGGAAATCCTCGTCGAGAAAGGCTCCCTGTTGGCACCTTCGCATTTGTAAATGATCGGAGCCAGGCATCAGACACCTCTGAGTGACCTGTGCAAATGGAGGAACATGCCCCAGCTGACAGCCCCCTAGTCGTTAGGAGACGTCTGGGGAAGTGGGCGGGGTTGCCTGGGTAGCTATGATTTCCGGGCAGCAGGCCTCCTTTCCTAGCCCGGTTTGCACCGGCTAGTGCGTCCCGAGCACACGCGTGATGTGCCGACAGATGGTGTAAGAGAACTGAACTCACGCGAACTCCTGCAAGGGAGCCAGCATGGAAGGCAAATGGAGAAGCTAAACAAGGAAAATCGACAATAGATTGTAAAGTCTGAAAGCACGCAAAGAACGAAACGTACACGCTGCTAGGAATGCAAGCTCTGTGTATCCTCTACACACGCACACACACACACACACATACACGCACACGCATGCACACACGCGGTCACACAGGGAGCAAGGAACTCAACCCTGCCATTGTCCCGCTGTGCCTGGAAAGCTTGAACGCGGTGCTCATCTGCAGCCTCACGGCACCTGGAACCAGCTTGCTGCATGCGCGAAATGCAAGCTCGATTGCTAGTCCTGTTCTATCAGTTAACACAGACCTAAGCATCAAGGTGGGGAGCCCCGTGTTTTCACCATCATCACACGTGCACGAGCCGAAGCAAACACGAACCCAGAGGGTAGCATGGAAGCAGAGCCTCCTCTTCCTCTTCCTCCTAAACAGCGGCTGACCGGAACAGAGAAGGGCCAGGTGGAAGGCCAAACACCAGTGCTTTGCTTCTTCGGGCTTCCCGGAGGCCAGGCTGCTCAGCACACGCCAAGCCAGCCCCGGAGGAAAGCCAGCTGCTAAGACCTCCTCTTCAAATCGCCCCTCTCCCCCACCCCCTCTTGCCGCTGGCCCTGACTCTAAAAGGAGCAAGAGCCAAGAAAGCTTTCCTCCTGGCTCTAACCAAGATGATTACAAAAGCCCTCTCCACCTCCCTGGGACAGTCCATCTAATAGCTCAGCCCCAAAGCGGGCAGAAATGACAATGCCAGGCGGCCCTGACCCAATATGAATTGTCCAACAATATCTCCATGAAAGTATCAGATAATGAATTCTGATTTTTTTTTTAAAAAAATCAGGACTTGAGGAGAAACAAAATTTACAAACACTTGCCAGTTTTGCTTTGTGGAACAAAATGAAAAGTAGAGGACGTAACGTAGAACACTCAAGGGCCAGTAATGCCGCCTCAACAACCATGAGGAGATCTTGGGCAAGTAAGTTACTTCATCTTTATGAGTCTCAGCCCCCAACTTCCTGTCCAGCTCTATCTGGTAGAACCCCGAGATTCAATGGGACATAGTAAATCTTACCTGGCTAGCAAGTTATAGACTTCTGTAACTACCGTACATGCACAGTGATTCATTTTTATTCGTCGTTATTGAGTCATTCTACGAGTTCACCTGTCTGTGTCACACTGATACAAAGAAATACAAGTTGAAAGAGTCTCTGGCTATGTGTTTCATCAGTATTAAGCCTGTACATTTAGACGGAGTTGTGGCTTATTAAATCAATGAAAAGTGTCTCCCTGGTTTCTCAAAGCCCCCCTCTGAGACAGGAAGGGCAGGTTCCTACGAGACCTGAGCGCATGACTTTGAGAGCTCCTCAACTCTGTGAGACGGTGCCCCTCTAGCGCCGGAGAGAGACGAGCCTCCCGGCATCTCGGGGGGTAAACTTCTCGTGCGGGCACGTGCGTGCAGGTGTCACGACCAAAGGCGTACAGGGAGGCGCTTACTTGAGCTCGCTGGTTTCCGTGCCCTGGGCGATGGCCACGATGATGCCCCCGTGGTCTCCCCACGTGTAGTAGTGAGGTCCAGGAAGTGCCTGGGGAGGAAAAACCAGAGCTGACGGCACTGCGGTGCGAACACATCAACCACGCACGTGCACGCCCGCACACTCGCAGGCGTGCGCACGCTCACGCCCATCGCCGCACCCCGCCCTCACTCTCCCGGGAGGGGGCAGAAAGAGCTCTCATCCTCACGCGCCAAGGCAGGCTGCACTGCAGAGGGGGTCCCCCACACCCGGGACCAGGGACTCCACGGTGACCGACTGGAGCTTGGGTTGAAAAGCGAACGCACGCAGCCCCAGCCCATCAGAGAGTAAACAAGGAAATAATACAACCTGGAGTTCTGGTTCTATTCTCACACGCAACTCCCCCCGGCCCACCCTGCCCGTCAGATACAATTGAACACCGGGAACGTAACGCACATAAAAATCTAACACGGATGCGCTTAACGTCCTCTGTGGTGAGCGACTGGAGCCAGGCAAAAGAGGCCATAGGACGTGAGTCCACGTTCACGTCCCATCCAAAGTCGCGGCCACAGTAGCCTGCAGTGGCAGAGTCGAAGCCCAGAGCGCCCGGCGGCATTCCGTCCGCTCCACCCTGCGACCTCTCACCCTGCGACCTCTCCCCCGGCCACACCTGCCACACGCCCCAGACACGGCCTCTGACCGGAAGGAAGGCTGCCTCCCAGGTACAGCCCCAGCCTCTTCCCCTTCTAGTTCCCTCTCTACGAGTTCCCAGGCTGGTTCTGGGCCGGCGTTCAGGGCGCGTGCTTGGAGGGAGGCCCTGGCAATGGCCGGCCGGTGCCACTCCGGTGGAGGAGCGGGATACGGCTTTCTACCCGGAGGAAATGCAGAGGTGCAAAGCCCAGACGCTACACCCGAAACAGAAGGTGCGATGGAGCTGCAGCACTGTCTGCAGAGAGAACACCCAGGCTCAATGGAGCAGCACCAGCTTCCAAGGACGGGGAAGCGGCTGCTTAATCTTTCCAAGCAGGACAGGGTGACCTGGAATGTCCAACACATGTACTTGTTGGACCACTCTGGCCTTATCGCTTCTTTCTCCTAAATATGGAATTATGTTTTTTTATCATCACCATGGATAGCCCTACACAGACACACACACACACACACACACACACACACACACACACACACACGGATGAATACTAAGCCTGGCCATATGAGATCGGTTGTAGAATCATCTCTATACACCACCCCAAACCACACAGGCATGGTTCTTGCTTTACGCATTTCAGCCTGAAATATGAAGTGTGCATATTGCGCCCTCCAATGTGAGGCTCAAGAAGGCAGGGACTGTGTCTGCTGGCTCTCCTCACCAGACTCCTGGCCAGATTTGGGCTCGTTTTATCCTTCCAGCCCCTAGTGCCCTCGGGGGCTCCACTGACAGCAACTTCTACAGAACCAAGTCGGACGCATCTCCTTCGGCCTTGTAAGCCACACAGGAGACTGGAGAGAAACATTTTTCCCCCAGGTTCGGGATTTCTCAAATGCTCAAGGCTACCGCTATGCTCGCCTCGTGGGAGGAGGGAACTCGCTGCACCTTCAGAACAGCCAGGGTCAGCGGGGGATCAGAACGAGCTGTGCCACCTTGAGGCAGCACGAAGGAGAGCACAGAGCCCGGCACAGGAAGGGGAGCACAGAGCCGGGCACAGGAAGGGGAGCACAGAGCCGGGCACAGGAAGGGGAGCACAGCGCCCAGCACAGAAGGAGAGGACAGCACCCGGCACAGGAAGGGGAGCACAGAGCCGGGCACAGGAAGGGGAGCACAGAGCCGGGCACAGGAAGGGGAGCACAGCGCCCAGCACAGGAAGGAGAGGACAGCACCCGGCACAGGAAGGGGAGCACAGAGCCGGGCACAGGAAGGAGAGCACAGAGCCGGGCACAGGAAGGAGAGCACAGCGCCCAGCACAGGAAGGAGAGGACAGCACCCGGCACAGGAAGGGGAGCACAGAGCCGGGCACAGGAAGGGGAGCACAGAGCCGGGCACAGGAAGGGGAGCACAGTGCCGGCACAGGAAGGGGAGCACAGCGCCTGGCACAGGAAGGGGAGCACAGCGCCCGGCACAGGAAGGAGAGCACAGAGCCGGGCACAGGAAGGAGAGCACAGAGCCGGGCACAGGAAGGAGAGCACAGAGCCGGGCACAGGAAGGGGAGCACAGTGCCCGGCACAGGAAGGAGAGCACAGAGCCGGGCACATGAAGGAGATCACAGAGCCGGGCACAGGAAGGGGAGCACAGTGCCCGGCACAGGAAGGAGAGCACAGAGCTGGGCACAGGAAGGAGAGCACAGAGCTGGGCACAGGAAGGGGAGCACAGAGCCGGGCACAGGAAGGGGAGCACAGAGCCGGGCACAGGAAGGGGAGCACAGAGCCGGGCACAGGAAGGGGAGCACAGAGCCGGGCACAGGAAGGGGAGCACAGTGCCCGGCACAGGAAGGGGAGCACAGCGCCCAGCACAGGAAGGGGAGCACAGCAAGGAGGTCAAAGAGCCCGCCTGGCCTGACCATATGGCCAGTGCTACACACAAAGCGCGGGCAGTGAGCAGACCCGACACCACCACAACCATCCCACAGGAGCGGCCGCCACACACCAGGCTCGGGGAGGTTCTGGGGAGGAGAAGAAGACATTGCCTTTGCCCTCAGGACTTGTACAAGCTCGGACAGTTGGCTCAAATTCTCAGTTGAGAAAGAAAAGAAGGAGGGAGGGAGGGAGGAAGGAAGGAAGGAGGGAGGGAGAGGGAGGGAGGGAGAGGGTGGGAGGGAGGGACGGGGAAGGGAAGAAGGTTAAGAGAGAGAGAAAAGATGTGTTTTGTCTAAAGTAATCCTTTAGCAATGTCACGGACTGGCCTTATCAAGTGCGGCTGGCCTTTGTGGGTGCCTGCCCCCCCCCACCCCGCTTTATTGGGCCTCGCAGCTCTCCACCCGCAGTCATCCCGCCCCGGACGGCTGACCTCTCGCCACCTGGCTCCCGCGCTGCTGGAGATGTACACGTTGGTCTTGCTGGCCAAGTTCTTCCCCACCGACCCTGAAACGCAAGCGGGAGAGTGGCGGACGTGTGCGCGGCGGGGAAGGAGCCTGCCCGTGCGGGTGTTCTGGGGGCGGGGGGGGGAGGGGGCGCCCGTACCGGTGGCGACGATGAGGCCGGGCGCCGACTCCTTGGACAGGATGGGCATCCTGCGCAGCTGGAGGTTGAGCAGCTGGCTGAGGCGCTGGGCCAGGTGCAGGGAACAGCCCCGAGAAAGCTGCGGGAGGAACGTTCCAGGCTGGGTCAGCGCGCGGCGGGCGCCTCGCTCTTCCTCAGGCCCGGGGGCCCGTGAGAAGACCCCAGACGGGACCCCAGGCGCGGCCGCCTCGCCCTCGGAGACGGACGGGGGCGTGGGAACCCACGCCGACAGAGACAGGAAGACAAAGCCCCGAGACTCCCGGGAACTAACAACTGCGAGTCGTCGAGTGAGGCAGACAGGAAGCGCAGCCCTCAGTCCGCCTCTCCCACAGGCCTCCCCCAGCGACTCGCAGGTGGAGAGGAGCGAAACGACGCGGTATTCATGCTCCAAGCCGGGAGACACGTGTCTCACACACGACTCCTGCAGTTCCATCGGGAGAACAATCAGTGAACACGTAAGAAGTCGGGAAGTCTCCCCGACAAGCTCTCAGAGGCTACACCTGCGAGACAGGAACGCCTTTGATAAGGAGTGGCAGCACGTTCTACATCTGTAGAGATGCAGGCGTACAGGACACGGCTTCGAGTCGTTAAAGCCAGCCGCCATCCCCTGAGCCTAGACTTTCACCGTCCTGCAAGCCACCCGCACAAGAGTTCTGCTGCGTGGCCGTGCCACTCTTTGGGCCAGAACAATGATTGTTCGAGTGTATGCACGTGTCCGTTGATCTGCACAGGGAAACTCTACCTGTGTAATAACCGCAGCAAGAGCGTTAACCACAGACCTGGAACCGGCAGCTCACGCCTGCAATCCTATTCAGGGAGCTAAGACTTGGCAGTTCAGAGCCAGCCTGCGCAGGAAAGTCCGTGAGCCCCTGCTCTCCAACGACCGCCCACCGCCCCCCCCCCCAAGCTTCCGGAAGTGGAGCTGTGGTTCAAGTGGAACAGTGTGAGGCTTGGGAGCAAAAGATAAGGGGCAGTACCCAGGCCCAAGTTCAAGCCCCAGCACCGGCACAAAAACAAAAAAGAAGGCAAACGAGATCAACGCTTCTGTACCTCACAATCGATTTTCTCTCCATATCCCGTGAAGGCCGGGGCCTGAAGAAACTCCCAGGTTCCCCCTTTGTCGAAGGTGATGACGGATCTCAAGTTCTCCTCATTCATGGAGCCATTGATGAGCGTGGCGATGTAGACCCCCTGCAGCCCTTCCACGCGGTGGAAGTCGGCGAAGGGCTCGTTGGCAAAGTACCTGCAACGAAAGGAAGCAGACGTCTACCAACCCGAGCGGACGCGCGCGCGGCGGCGTGCTGTGTACCGAGCGGAGCGTAAAACCGAGCCACTTCCAAGTCAAAGAAAGTTAGACTGAATATTGTTATAATTTTCTTTTTGCCTTCTTTCCTTACTACCCTGGCTAGTGTTGATGTTATTTTGGCAGCTCACTCCAAAGTGAGGTGACCCCCTTATTTTAGGTAGTTTTGGGCTTGCTCAGGAATACGGGTATAGCCACCCGACCCTTAGAGCACAGCTGAGAAGTTTATGTCATTCCCAACGGACGCCTCGCGGCCCTCTCCGAGCACCCCGGCTGCCGGCAGAGGCCCCGGCGGCCCCCACGCTTTGACTCCGTGGCGGTGCTTCGTCTGAATATCTCACACAAAGGGAATCACGCAAGACACGGCCCCTCTGGAGGGAGCACTTCCCCATAAGGGGTTTTCTAAGAGCCGGGGCGTCATTGCTCCGTTGGATGGTCAGACGGTGTGCTCTTTTAAAAAAAAAAAAAAAAAGTGATTTGGTTTGGAGAGTCAGGATGAGCATCCCCTCAGCAATGCCTGTCAGGTTTAGAACGAGGAGGACAATCGTTTTCAAAGCCGACGTGGGAGTCACAGCTATTTCGTCACTACTGAAATGAAGGCAAATCCTCTTCAGGAAACCTTGACCAGCAGGAAAGACAGGGTCAGACTGGCAGGACAAGAAGCAACGGCGCTGAGGCTTCTAGAAACATGGCTGCGGGTTACACAGACACTGCTACGACACATGCCTGCGTCCACAGCTACTCTCGTTCCGTCCGGGCACTTACGACACCCAGATGTACACGTGCCAATAGTTTTCTGCCAAGAAGCCCAACAGCATCTGTTGACCGACTTTCCAAAGACGCAACACCTATTACAATATGTAATGCTGTCGGAAGGTTCTAGAAACCCTGTGGCTGTGCTTATTAGAAGGAAAGCGGGAAGAAGGCTCTTCGAGGCTCTGACTGCTACATTGGGAAACTGATTTCCCCAGAAGAGAGTTTTGCACAGAAACGGTTCGCCCGCTACAAACCCGAGGGAGCTCCGTCTCCATGGTTCACTCGAGGCTTTTAAAACTGGAACGGTGCCCTTCATTTCAGAGGCGCTGAGCCAGTGGAGCTATACAGCGGAGCAGAAAACTGCTTTCCCCCTTTGGCCTAAGCCAGACGGTTGCTATGCTGCCGGAGAGGAGGAGACACTGGCTACGAGATCGGAGGGAAAGAGAAAGACAGCACCAACCGAGCCACTGCAGAAAGCCAGCAAAATCCTGAAGAGATGCCAAGTGCAGATCAAATCCCGGGCTGTCTTTCAGCCATCTTCAGCCGAAGGCCTCTTGCCTTCGGGTTCTCTATGAACCTGTCCTTGAATCTGCGTCACGAAATGTGCACGGTGAGGCTCACGGGCTTCCTTCCCACATCCGGAAGGTCAGAGTCAGACACGCCATGTTCTTCCCCTGCTCGTGCTCCTAGGGCTTCACCTTTGACTTCCAAGGAGAGACCTGCCATCTACTCTGGGTTTAGCCTTTTGTTCCTCCCTTGACCTGCCCTGAGCAGCTCAGCCTCTATTCTCTTTCCCTCTCCCGTTCTTTCCCCCTTCAGTGTCCCCCATCCTAACCTCACCAGCCCACATCAGAGCTCTTCTCCCCTTCTTCCTTGAACGCCCTGAGCAGAGACCACCAGGTCCCCTCCAGCCATGCTCCGTGAAAACTCCACACGCGCCAGCCATTCCCAGCCAGTGCCCCTCCAAAAGTCACCCCTACGGGCCTGACATGCCAGCAGCAAATTCGTTCCTCCAAAGAGTCCTATGTGTTAACTACGGCTTTCTGTAAGGTTCCTGCACAGCACATCCCAGAATGCCAGGAAGGTCCTCTACCAAGAAGTTTGGGGATTTTTGTTCTGGTCATTTCTCGGAGGAAATGAGAGCCAGTCCCTCAGCACCCCACTTTCCTAGGGAGTTCAGAGAACAGCTCACTTCCAATACCATACGAGTGGATTCGACATCAGTCAGCGCACAGCGTCTGCTCGTTGACCCTTGTCCTGTTTCGTCTGGCTGAGCGGGCAGACGGCAAAAGGTCACTTAGCTGACCACATCTGACCTCCTGCGGTTCTGAGATAAAATCCGAGGGGAGAGCCCAGCGAATTGTTGGTCTATGACACTTGACACGCACCTATTTGCAACGGAACCTATTTGCATGCTCAGGCAAGGTGGTAAGAAAGGTTTGTCACACACAGAGGGTTTTCTATGTGTGTGAAACAGCCCCGTGGTCATAACACTGAGCTCCCCGCTGTCTGGAGGACCTGTCCCTCCAGTGTCTGGCTCCAACTGTCCCCAACATTCATCTGAATATTGACCCGGTCACTGAGGAGGACAAGGAATTGGCTGGGGAGCTGCAGCCCCCTGCACCCCACGGCCAGAGGGCTTCCAAGGTAGACAGGCAGGCTGCAAAGGGCCCAGGAGACACAGGGCCGTGGATTTTTATGTATTTTTTTAATATTCTTTTTTTATTCATTAAATCTTGTTGACAAGGTGTTGTGCAAAAGGGGTGCAGTGACAAAATAGGGCAGTGAGTACATTGCTTGTGATATCTTACACCTTCATTTCTCTTTCCCTTCCCTAGATCAGGTAGGCATATATACAATGTATAGGCATATACAGGCCGTGGATTTTCAATCACTGAAATAGTCATCAAGGCAAACGAGCGAGGTGCTGGCTTGTGTTACACATGCATGAACCCTCAACGACACAGAAGGTCACCTACTTTCAATGGTTCCATGCATAGGAAATACCCAGAAAAGGCAAAATCCACAGTGATAGAAAGTGGGGGCTGCAGGGCCTGGAAACAGGGGAGAGGGAGGGAGGGAGGGGGGAGTAGCCAATGGGCCAGGGCTTTCTCCTGGAGAAAGGACGGCCTTTTAGAAGTACAGAGCGATGAGGGCTCCACAACACTGTTGGTGCACCCCATGCCCACTGGATTATTCCACCGACACGGTAAAGGTGACTGTTAAGTAACACTTCCAAAGGAAAAACGAAAACCCCAGAAGGTGGGAAAGCATCTCCCTTTAAAAACAGAGTCTAGAATAAATGCAAACCACCTGAACCCTCTCCTCGTTCTCCCCCAAACCCCCGACTCCTCCCTAGCCTGAGCTGGTGGGGCTCTGGACGGCAAAACACCCCTACGCGTGTCCCTAACAGATTACCGGGTAGTGACGCTGGAGCGCGGTTTCCCTACAAAGCACCGTGTTACCGGTAAGAAAGAGAAGAATGGAGTCGATTAACCCAAGTCACTTGGAGGCGGGGTGAATGGCCACACAGGCCAGCTTTCCCTGACATGCTGGTATCTTCCAAGTGATCCTTCCCACAGCTCAGAGACCACAAAAGCAGATGACTAAATGAAAGTAACCCAGGGAGTGCTTAGCAGAGTAGCGGTGACCCTAAATGTCACCTGGAACAGCTGTTCACAGTCTTATCTGCACAGAAGAATTGTGTGTGTCGGGGGATTGGGGGGGGGGGGACTTTTTCCATCATTCTAACCCAGACCAGACCCGAGACCGATTCAACTACAGCCAGTTCTAGGCAGTGAGATGGCCGGATCTGCCTTGGCTTAAGTGCACCCAAGTAGCTGGTGGTAGAGAGCGTAGCTATAAAGACACTGATGCTGTGTGTGTGTGTGTGTGTGTGTGTGTGAGAGAGAGAGAGAGAGAGAGAGAGAGAGAGAGTGTGTACTGGGGCTTGAACTCAGGGCCTGGGTGCTGTCTCTTAGCTTTTTCACTCAAGGCTGGTGCCAGACCATGTGAGCCACAGCTCCACTTCCACCTTTTTGGCGCTTCCTTGGAGGTAAGAGTCTCGCGGGCATTCCTGCCCAGGCTGGCTTTGAACCGCGCTCCTCAGGCCTCAGCCTCCTGAACGGCTCAGATCTCAGGTGTGAGCCGCCAGCGCCACGCAGCCGCGTCTCCTTACCTCACCAAGGTGTCGCTGCCAGCCCCGCCCGGGCTGTAATACAGCACGTTCTCCAGGGACAAGGAGAACTTCAGCCCCTCGGCTTCTGAGATGTACAAGTTCGTGCGGTTGTCGCTGTGGCTGACGCACACGAACACCTGGTCCTCGGAGGCGTCCGCGATGTAATATTCCTTCGGAGCCAAAAGCCAAGAACACAGAAGTGAGAAAACGATCGGCCCGCGGAACTTGTCCTGCACACAAAAGCAATGGCGCGACAAAAGGGGACAGAGCGGCTCGGATGACCTTGTTCTCTCTCGCTCGGCAGCCTGGCCAGGCCCCTTGTTGGCAAATGGGGCACAAAGGAGGAACGGGCCTCGGGACTCCAGAAATGACCTGAAAACCTCTTGGCGAGGTAAGAACCTCTCCTTGCTGCTCTCCTTTTCGCAAGAGACCTTTTATTTTTATTTAAGCTCCAGGCACAGTAGAGATGAGCGTGCCTTGCCTTTCCTTCTCCCTAAGGTTAGGAAAGGAAGCCCCCACGGAGGCTCACAGGAACTGGGAAGGGGGCTCTGCGTCACGTGACTCCTCAGAGCCCGCCACCCAACAAGCCAAAGTCCAGGCCTCCCGGGCAGCCTCCTTCCTGCGGTCCCCACCCCGCCCATCGCCGGCCTGAAGGCCGTGCGTTCTCCAAGGCCACACGCCCAGGCTCAACTGCGCATGCTTCCTCTCTCCACCCTCGGTGGCTTCGGCCTGTCTCCACAGGGCAGAAACCAAGTCCTTCTCATTTCGGGACCCACCTGTCCCCGAGAGGAATAAAGCCAAGTGCTTCCGGCTGCCGCAGCGATGCCCGCCCAGGCCGCCGGCTCCACTCGGGCCTCGACTTCTCTGCCAATCCCATCCCACTTAGAGCACTTCCAACGGTGAAGCGGGCCCCAAGGAACCAACCCACCGGGGCGTGATAGCGCTCTCTCCAGAGAGCGACCTCAGGGAAGCTGCACAAAGGACCCCCTAGGCCAGAGGGCCGTCTGCGTGACACCCTGACCCCAACCTCTGCCCACCCTCCCGCAGATGTCACTCACGTTAATGGGATGCCTCGTGACAAACTGGGCGGCTCGCATGGGCTTCCGGCCGAAAGAGACCCAGAGCTGGACAGAAGAGGGCTGCTGGCTTCCCGGGAGAGGCTGCCAGGCAAGAGGGAGAGGAAACATTAACGGTGCCTTGCGATGGCCATTCAAAACACAACGGAAGAGGCAACCAGGGAGGAAGGAGGCCTCCCGGCCCGCCCGCCGCACGCAAAACCGAGGCGGCGACGGGAACTCCCTGCTTTGCCACGTGCCATCCATCAGCACACAGCCTGAGCTGGGCCGCTTCATCCTGAGTAGATACTACATAGCACACGGATGTCGGATGGAGACGGACAAGGAGATGATGGGGGAACTCGGGCGTGGGGCCAAGCAAAGCGGGCTGCTGACCCTTAAAAGAGAAACGGGAGAAAGCCGGGCACTGGTGGCCTATGCCTATCATCCTAGCTACTTAGGAAGCTGAGATCTGGAAGATCAAGCTCTGAAGCCAGTCTGGGCAGAAGAGTTTGCAAGATTCCATCTCCAAAATAACCAGCAAAAAGTTGGGCTCAAGTGGCAGAGTTCCGGCTGTGAGCAAGAAAGCCAAAGGAGCGTGAGATGCTGAGTTCAAGCCCTGGTACAAGCCAAGAATAAAAGGAGTCATGTGTTTGCAAGAAGCTAGGCAAAGAATTTGAATAGGCTGCTTTTCAAAAATGGTATCCTGAAAACTGTGTTAGTAGCTTACATGAAGCTATAGGAAATGATAAATCCATTAAAATAGCAAATTTGGTGTATATATAAGCTCCCCACACCCTCATTAATGCAATGAGATTTTAATGTAAGATAATAAATTTAAATCATCCTTTATGCATATAAATCTCTATGAGCATATATGACTATGCAGAGATCAATGAAATGCACATAATTCACCTATTTATTTTTATTGCCTCAAATGGTATTGTTTAAAAGGGTACTTTTTGGCCAGGCGCAATGGTTTATACCTTATAGATTTATAGGTTTATACCTATAATCTCAGCTACTCAGAAGGCAGAGGGTACAAAAATCCAGAAGTGGCTCTGTGACTCAAGTGGTAGAGTGCTAGCCTTGAGCACAAAGAGGCTCAGCGTGAAGGCCTTGAGTTCAAGCCCCAAGACCAGCACCGCCCCCCCAAAAAAAAAGTATAGATTAAAAATAGAACTTAACAATGAAAAGACAAAACCAGCACTCGAATCTCATCATCCCAGCTACTTGAGCCGTAGGAAGGTGGGAATTCAAGGCCAACCAGGTCCAAGTTGGCTTTGCAAGACTATTCCATTCTGCAGGAAAGCAGCCAGAGAAAACATGTGCGCAAAGCAAAACGGCTGGGTTCCAATAAAACTTTATGTACAAAACCGGGCATCGGGCCATTGTTTGCCAGTTGCCTTCTCTGTAGCACAGGTCTACATTACACAGGAGTGAAGGCTGCCTCCCCTATGAGGATAGAGAGGAGCCTTCCCGATGCCCACAGGTAACCCTTGCTTACTGTTACACGCCCATGTCTGGCTTGTGCCCACCTCTGTAAGTTGGACCCAGGGAACTAGCTAACCCTCGCTCTCCCCAAACTTCCTGTCATCCACCAGACGGGACCTAACAGTTGTAAGTTACCAGATTATCTGACCACAGACATCGATGGTGCTACCATCCTGACAGAGACAAATGAGGAAAGAAGTAAACATGAGAAAGAAGTAAACCTGGAATAGGAAAATAAAGCAAAGGTCACATACAAAGAGCACGTGATCCCAGAGCCAGAACAACAGGGCCCTGGGACGTTCTGAAGACCCCACCACTGTGTGGCTGTCCCCACGTGGACGGAGAAACCTGCCAACGATCACGACCGCTCGTGGTGCTGGAAGGAAGCCAGAGGTTAATCACCCCAAACCGACTATCCTGTCGGCGGTTTTAAAATTAGTTCCTTCCTTTATTTTCCGAATTGGATTTGGATCTGCTTAACGTGCAGTCTAGTGGGAACTCCCCATGGCCTTGGAAGGAAGAAGACCCCAGATTAAAGGCAACACTTGGAGGGTGAACACACTCCTACGGGGAGAGTTAACAGACCAAGGCCAATGTCATTTATTCTTGTGGCTTAGTAGTCTAATGTAATAACAAGGAGGAAAACACTGTTTTATGACCCGACACCAGTCGTGTTTCTTCCCCCATCAGTACGCCCTTGGAGAACATAATTGCTGATGACTCCATGCTTCCAGAGTCAGAAGGCCTCGGGGCACGTTCTTAAACTCTGGTGCTCCGTGGGCACCCTGAGAGGCACATGGGGGGACGTGCGCGCCGCCGCCTGCTCTGCACCCGTGTCCCCAGGCGATGCCACCCTGGGGTGCCGGCTCCGCAGTGCCCGTGGACCGCACAGCTCCGTGAGGGTCCCCTCCCCGCCGACACGGCTTCCGCCCGCGAGGCCGAGCTTCCGAAGTGAGGCCGGCAGAGATGGCAGCGACTCGGCTCGGCCACACACCTGCTCTGCACACCAGATGTTGTGCCAGATGCCAGGAAGTGCCTCCGAGGAGAGCGAAGTAGACACGACCCTGGATCCGGAGTGGGCAACACTGGCCACACGCGCGGGGTGGGCGGGTAAACTGGAGGGCAGGAGCCCAAAGCCCCAACAAGGACGTGACTTCGAGGCATAGGTGCGAGGTCTGGGGACAGCAGAGGGGGAGAAACGTGGTCTCCATCCACCTCCGACTCCGACGCAAGCGAAGCCCATTGCCGCGTCTCAGAAGCCAGGAAAGCAAACTACACAACTCAGGCCCAAGGAACCCGAGCCACAAAGTCCTCGGCGCACTGCAGAGTGGCAGATGAAATTTCAGGCCACAGTCAAAGTCAGGGCGTCCCAATCTCAAGGTCACAGGTACCAACGCTTCCACCTAATTTCCACCTGTGTGTGCTCAGCACTCCATCGAGTATGCTTGAATTGTGTGTGTGTGTGTGTGTGTGTGTGTTCCTAGGCTTTGCGTGTGTGTGTGTGTTATAAAATGACAAGCAAAGCAGGAAGAGAGTGAGCTAATTATCTACAGATCCGTGCAAACAGCCTGAGAGAAAAAACGGCCACAGTTTAGTAGTTTTCACACGCACTTTGGAAAGTAGGTGATAGGGAAAGCCTCGTGTCTCCTGGGGCTCCCGGGAGCACCCCTCCTCCCTGCTGGGAGGGAAGACGGGGGGGGGTGCTCCTGTACCCTAACCTCAGACCCCACAGCAGGGTTTAGCTGCTTCTGCTGGGCCTGCTTCCAAATTAGGGCAATCCCTGAGAACAGAGAAGAAAACATGGCCTCTGCCTTCAGCCGGTCAGGGCAGCAGTGAGGGTACGTGGGGCGGCCTCCCGGTGCCAAGGGCCCTTTCAACGAAGGATGGTCACCCCTAAGAAAGCAGGCCTGTGGCCCCCAGGAACGGGGGCCCAGCGGGCTCTAGACGGCGGTGGCTGTGGGCTCGTTTTCGCCACGGTGATGTAGGGTGAGGAAGGCCCAGTAGGCCAGCGAGCGCCCTGAAAGGAGCAGCTCCGGCTTCCCGTGAGCGAGCCCTCCGCTCGCAACGTCTGGCTCCACCACGTCAGCCCAAGGGGAAGAAGGCTCTCCCAAAGGCCGAGAGTTAACCTACAAACAGCTGGACGCTCCGTTACTGCTTCCCTCGGGGTGCTGATTCCCGCGAGGCAGACACTCCACGACCCACTGGCCATCAACCCTGCGTCCACAACTCCCAGGGAACGCAGTCTAATTATAAGAAAAAAGCTGCCACGCGGGACGGCTTGCCCTTATAATCCTAGCTGCTCAGGAGGCTGACATGTGAGGACCGTGGTTCAAGGCCAGCCCAGGCAGGACTCTTATCACCAGTTAACTAGCAAAAAGCCAGAAATGCAGGCGTGGCTCAAATAGTAGAACACCAGCCTTGAGGGAAGAAGTTAAGCAAGAGCATAAAACTCCGAGTTCAAGCCCCAGCACCCGGACAAAATAATAATAACAAGCCACGGCTTATTATTCCTGATCGTTATGCCCACCCCTCCTCTCGCCATTCACCGGCACTGAAGAGCGCTTATCCTAAACGTTCCTCTCCCGGGACCCGCCGCCTCTCCCCAGCCCCAGCGCTCGCTCACGTGCACGGGCGGCGAGGGGGCGGCGAGGGGGGCGGCGAGGGGGTGCCCGGCCCACCCTGCAGGGGCCCCCAGACTCACTCACCACCACCTTCGTAGCGAACATGTACTTGTCGCGGAGCTGAAAGTCTCTCACGCCTTCCAGGACCACCTCCTGGTTTTCCCGGGACTGGAAGAAGTCGGTGCTGCGGAGCACCGTGGAGGAGCCCGCCGGCTCGTGCCGCTCAAGGTAGACGGTGTTCGGCTTGTCGTAGGGGTCGATTCCCCTGAAGGGAGAAAGGCGCCACCGTCACCCCGTATCCGGCCACCGGACGCATGCGGGGTTTGACGTGGGGACGCGCAGACAGAATTCAGCCCCTCCCCGCCCCCCCCAGGCCCTGCCTGTAAAAGGCGGCACGGAAAAGGGCAGGACGAGGTGGAAGGCTTCAGAAGAAATAAGCCGGGGGGAGTGCTGGGGGGAGGCAGGGTTTCTGGGTTCATGTTAGGAAGTGCAGCAGCGCGAAGCAGCGATCCCACAGTGGGGGCCTCCGAGCCTCCTCTGTCCAACGGGCTCTGCTCCCCCACCCCAAATAGGAAAGAGGAAGGTAAATGGAGACGAGGAAAGGCTTGACATTGGCCGTCGGATCTGGAGTTGGGCGGGACGGTGGGGAGGCCGCGGCCCTGGCCTGGGACGCGGGAGACATGGGTTCCCCCTCTATTCCGCACGATCGGATGCTCTGCGTGGGTGGGCGGCGCCGCGCGCTCCTCCACAATTAGAAGTACTGATTAAAGCACTTCCTGCAGCCAGAGGATATGCAAATTCCAAGGAGGCTGCTGCTAGGTTGGGGTTTGTCTTTTCTTTAAGGCAGAAAGGAAGGCGCCCTCCTTGAGATATTTTGAGATGAGTTCAGTTCTATTCTTCTTCCCTTGAGCCCAAAGAGGAAGCCGGGAACTGTGACTCTCCGCCCAGCTCCGCTCCCTAATCCACATCAGTGATCCATTTCCAGGCGTGCTCCGCCTACAAGGTCTTATTCTTGGCCACCATCTTGTCTGCGGCTTCTGGGGCTCACCCACAGACACTTCCTGTTCTCTGCCTCCGAGCACCTGTGGGAGCCACAACCCCTCTGGGGGCCCGCGTGGGTAGGTCTTCTCCTGTCCCCGTCCCCAACCTCCGGCTCTGGACAACGTCAATAAAGGACTACTAGCTTTCTGTACCTCCTGAGGCTCCCGGGTTACCGAGCAGGGTTCCACAAACGGTGCTTCTTAGGTCATTTTCCACAAGATCAGATCACCCTCTCGCTCAGGATACAGAATTCTACAGGGAAATCCCCTCCAAACAACCCCAAATCCCCCCAAACCAGACACATGACTATCTAACGGATATGTAACTATCTCACAGACAAAGATAGGCCCATCTCTCTTAAGATGATACATTTATAGAAGGTAAAATATGCAAATTCCTAAGGCTGAAATGAACAGATCTGAAGCTACTCCTCTCTCTCTCTCTCTCTCACACACACACACAAAATTTTGTGTGAGATAACTGATACAATAATTTGCTTCACCATATTTAGTTATGTTTTGTTAACTGACAGTTGTAGAAAACTATTATTTTACTAGGTATATCCCATAGCATGTTATATAGCTTAAATACACATAATAAACGTTAAACAAATATGCTTTTCTAGGTAGGCCTCATTTAGAAAGAGCTACTTGAGCAGTGACTTGCTGAGATAAAGGATAAAGGACCAAAAGCAGAAAGTATGCCCTGGTGATAAACCTCCTATGTGGAGAAAACAGCAAGTGCAAAGGCCCAGAGTCCTGTGGTCAGCATGCACCAGACAGTTTACCCGAGAGTAACCACGATGCACAAAAAAGCGAAAGGAGAGCAATGATGCGATCGGACCTGCGTGTCACGGGGCCCATCCGTCCCTGCACGCAGAATTAGCTGCAGAAGGACAAGCGTGAAAGCAGGGAGACGAGGCGGGCTGGGAGTAAAGAGGGAGCTAGCGGGGCAGGAGATTCACAGCGATGCTGAAGGTGGAGCCAGCAGGATTTCCTCCCAGACGGAGTCCGGAATCCCGACGAATCCACCCCCGGTGTGATCCAGGCGATGATGACGCGAGGGAGGGGGCGGAGGGGGCGGGGGCGGGGCGGGGACACTGGGTCTGTGGTTGGAGGCGATGAGCGGCTAAATAAATCCGCTCACCCCACGATCCCTCCTGGAAATCTGCGCTCCACATGCACTGCCCATGTGCAAACACTTGTGGTCAAGAGGACACACCGTACTGCTGTCAGCGCACTTGGTCCGCCGAGATCACGGCTTGCCACGCCTGTGCTTACACTGCGGGCGTCGGTCCCGCGCCCGCCCGTCCTCAAGCCCCCGCAGTGACCTTCCATTACACCTCTGAACTCCATCCAAATTCCTTGATAGGCTCTTTGGTGATGTGGGTTTCGCTATTATTTGTTTATTTGGGGGGGGGGGGGGAGAGAAGTCCTTACTATGTAGCCCAGGCTGGCCTAGAACTCGTTATCTAACTCAGACGTGCCTCTACCTCCCAGGTCTCCTGCCTCGTTCTCTTGAGAGCTAGGCTGTACGAGAGCGCACGGCCACACCCAGCTCCCGCGGCAGATTCTGATACCCATCTCTCCTCCCAACCTCCATCCAATCCACTGTCCACACAAGAGGCAGTGCCCTCCACTCGAGGCCACTTCGGCCATCCCGTCCTCTGTGAGGAACCCCTGTCCCCCACGGACCCACGCACGCCGGGTCCTACCTGTCAAGTGTGTCCCTGATCACAGGCAGCGCCCCCTGCCGGAAGCGACTCGGCCCCCTGGCTTCCGGTCAGAAGGAAGAGCCCCTGACCCCTCCATGCTCCGTGCCTGCCCCTTCCCAGACGCGCGTCAGGGACATGCGGCGTCTCCTCTGAGCTGCTAGACTGTCTTCTCTTTAACAGCTACATCCATTAAACTATTCAACTTCTTACACCCTAAAGGATCGAGGAGGTTTATCGTTTGACATTTAACAAGACCAAAAAAACTTGCATCATGAATGAACAAATATCTAAATTTTATAGAGGGGAAAACCGCCACTCCTTGCGCAATGCTGGAGGAAGGGGTCTTGAGGAATTGTGTTAGGTGTGAGGGTCACGAGGAGACTGACTCCTGGGGCTCCCTGGCGGGTTGGAAAGCACAAGGCTCTACTCGGCTCTCACGGACCTTCCGTGCTCGGTGGGCCTCCCGTCTCAGAGGAGGGCCACAGACCTGCCCTGGAAACGAGGTGTCTCAGAGACGGGTTTACAAGGAAACACAACTTACCAGGCGAAGGACTTCACGTGCTCCTGAATCATAACCCAGGTCTGACCGAAGTCGTCCGACTTCCACAGCTGCAAAGACCAGAACAGCAAGAAAGAAGCAGCCATGAGGAGAGAGGCAGGTCCAGCCTGCGGGGCACCACAGTCCAGCGCCGCCCCCGAGGACAGAGCCAGCCCGGATGGGCAGAGAGGGCGGGACAGAGCCGCCCCCTGGCGCCCACGTCACCCAGGCACCCAGCGGCGAGGAGGGACGCCTTCCACTGAAAGGTCACCGGAAGCTACCCCACAGGGCAGGGCGCTTGGTGACGGGAAACCCATCATGCTGGAAACCCGCAACGAGGGCCACGGTGCGTGCAGCACAGCGGGAGGCCGCTGAGCAGAAGGTACACGGCGTGGCTCTTCCACGCACGGCCTTTAAAAGGGGGGAAATTCTGAGGCCCTGTGGAGTACACGCGAGCCTTGAAGACACCGTGCTGAGTGAAAGAACTCCGTCACAGGAAGTCAGGTCGGTGTGATCTCGCTTCGGTGAGGACCTAGAGGAGTCGAAATCACGGAGACGGGTGCCAGGGCGGAGGAGGAAGGGGACTCGAGTTGGTGTTCAGTGGGGACAGAGCGGCGAGAGGAGAAGAGCTCTGAAAATGGAACAGGCTGGGACTGCACACCGGTGTGAATGTACCTAGTCAAGCGTACACTTAGAAATGGCTCCGGGAAGCCGGGGGCAATGGCACACGCCTGTAATCCCCGCGACCGGGGAGGCTGAGAGAAGGAGGATCGTGGCTCAATGTCTGCCTCCGCAAAACGTTATGGAGACCTCGGTGTCATCCAATCGGAATGGACGACGGTGACATACACCTGTCAACCCAGCTCTGCAGTAAGCATACATAGGTAAGCCCCAGTCCAAGGGAGCTCACACATAAACCTATTCAAGGAGACGGCTAGAAGCGTGGCCCAGGGGGTAGCGGTCTGGAAGGCACAAGGCCCTCAATTCAAACTTCAGCACTGCAAAAAGATGAATTAAAATATGTGTGTGTGTGTGTTTACATACGTATATGCACTGGAAATGGATGTGTGGCTCAAGTGGGAGAGTATAATAATCCTTGAGCAAAAAAGCCAAACAAGAACGCAAGGCTTTCCCTGAGTGCACGTCCCAGCAACACCCCCTCACGAAAACAAAAACCAAAAGGCACGTAGTAAACAGTATGTTACGTATCGTTGCCACAGCCAAAAGAAGACGAAGAAAACCATGAGCGAAGGCAGAGACCTTGCGTGTGGCACAGGAGAAGGCCCTGGGTTCAACTGGCAGCACTTCCGGAACAGGCCTTGGTCATCGGGCCGAACGCAGAGGACTCAGCGAGGGGCAGAGCACCAGGGGAGGTGGAGGGAGCCCTGAGCTTGGCCTCGAGTCGCTCACCTGCTGACCTCAGCCGGAGGCCCGCAGCTGCCGGGGACACCCGAGGCTCCCCTGGCACAAGGCAGTATACGTGAAGAAGCCTGAGACCAAAAATAACAGGCACCCACCTCCTCTGGTAAACCAACCCGGCCCGGGCAAGCTTAGGTTCCTCCCTAAGGCAAGCAAACATAAACAGATCTGTGTTCTGCTTAAACAACTGGCAAAGCAGAAGAACCGTTCCAAAGCTCTTCTGAGCAAAAAAACAAAACACAACAACAACACTGGGAAGGCACCATAAGCCCAATCCTACAGGATTTACAGGTTTTACAAGTTTATGCCCCACCCATTTCCTTGTTTCAACCTGGAGGTACAAATCCTACCCAGGCTCCTTCCTCACCTGCTAGCTTTCCCTCCATCCTGGAGACAGGAGTGTGCACACACACACTTATGTCATACCCACATGCACGCTGACACACACAAAGGGGGAATAATGGCACTTATCCCATAAGTACCTTATAAGTACTTACACATATTTCTACAGGGAACTTATTCTACAAGCTAATGGTAGACAACACAGTACATCTGAGGTGGAGCCGTGGACATCGCTGGGTAGCAGAGCCCTTGCCACTAGGAAATGTGAGACCCTGGGTCCAATTCCAAACAAAAACAATAACGGTGGAGGGATGGAGACATTGGACAGGAACGTGACAAGAAGTCCCCAGAGAGCTCACGCTCCAGCAATCGCACGCGGCTCCCCCTGATTAAATCCTACGGCCTCCACGGACCACCAAGGCAACAGCCCAGAAAGGCCCAGGGTTGGACTCACGGGGCCGTCCCCGTGCTGGGTGTCACGTGCTGGCCGGGGCCCAGGCAGAGGGTGCCAAGGAGGATATACTTTTCCTTAGCTGCGGTAAGTGAAATAGTAGCTACAAAGGCCTGCCCCGCCGAGGAGGAGGGAGGGGCAGGAGGCAAGGTCACTCAGAGGACACAGGACCCAGCCAGGCGGAGGAGAAACGTAGGCAGCACTGCGCCCCCCACCGACGCACGTACCTGCTTGTTGGGGTGCGACCGGTCGAAGCCCAGCACCAGGTTGGAGGCCGTGCTATGGAGGAGGAGGTCAGCCGCCCGGAATGGGATGGAAAAGCCATGGAGGGTGTTGCAGAAGTCAAATGTGATCCACAGGTACTGGGCGTAAGCATCCGCGAAGATGTACTACAAACACACCAACGAAACAGAACGGCAGGTCAGCTCAGAGCAGCACCCAGCCGGGACCGCCCGGCTCTCCCCCCACCCCACGCGCGACCGCACTGACAGCCCTCCGTCGGGGGACGCCAGCGCTGCCCCGGCCGCCCTTGTCCATGGAAACGCGCTGCACGCGCCCCACCAGGCTCAAGGAAGGGAGCTCCGCGGGGCCGGACGGTCGGGGAGCACCCGAGCGCGCCCCGTGACCTGGGGTGACCCTGGACGCGCCTCTGTGAGCTTTCCTTCAACGGACCTGGCCATCCCTGTTCTGTACGGGCTGCTCGGTCACCCTGAGGGTGGTGTCGGCACCCAGGACGAGCGAGGACGGCCTGCCCTTCAGAGCGGCCGGACCCAGCTGACGTCGCCATCTGTCCCCGCGTCTCATGAGCCCCTCGGGGGCCGGCATGCTGCCCCCCACCCCCACGGACGGCACAGCCGCCTCACACAAGCCGCCGCTTCTCACCATGGGGCCAGACGACCCGGCAGCCCGGGCAGAGCAGGAAGTAGCCATGCTTGGCTCCGGCACAGGCAGTGCCTTTGAACAAATCAGGCTGGACAACACTGCCAGGGCCTCCAGATTTCTCAGGGGGCAGCAGGCCCAGCCAGGGCTGTGCACAGGGGTGCCACAATGAAAACCGGGGATCCCTCCCTCAGTGTCCTGAAAACGAACGGAGGAGACAGGCCTGGCCACAGCTGCCCGTGATTCACAGGTAGACAACCAAGCAGCACCACCTTGCAGAGCCCAACAAGACCCTACCCAGCCCCGGCTGTGAGAAACGGCACCTTGTAAGAGGCCTGGCTTGCGTGAGGAAAGGTTAGCCCCGAGTCCGGGGCAGTTTGACTTTGGGTACCAAGGAGGGAAAATAACTGTCACTTGAGTTTGACAGAAGAAGCCTCAGGGCTGCAGGGCAGGGTTGGAAACGAGGCTGGGAGCGTCGGCGATGCCAGCCTGGAGAGAACACAATAAGGCCAGGGGCCAGCTCTGCTTCTGAGTGGCCCAGGGGACCAGGCCTCCCAACCAGAAACGAGTGCGAGGGGCAGTCAGCTCCCCCCACAAGCCGGCCGAGGCGTCCTAGAAGTGAGCCACGCTGACAGAATCGGCGCAAGGACGCTCTGCAGTCAGCACCTGACCCAGATCGTCCTCCGCTGGGAGCCTCTCCCGCACCGCGCCCGGAGCCCACGGACGCCCTGACCTTGTTTCCAGACCGCGCCCGCGCTCCCCCAAATCCAAACCGTGAACCTCGCAGGCCGTGAGCTCTGCGGGCTTCCTTCTCTCGGGTTTCCTTCCCGGCATCTAACGTAAATCTCCACACTCTATACGAGACTAATTAAATCTAACGGAAAGTTTTTTAAAGAACGGTGAATGTTTGGAAAGCAAAAATGACTCCAAGCAAATGCAATGCAATAAAAACAATTAGGATGCCAGGATGATTATCATAATTTTCATCATGGAAGTATTCTCTAGAAATAGCACTATCCTTCAGCGCCTAAGCCATCCTGGTTCCTGGGGAAGAGAGCAATCTCAACTGGGGAAGACTCCTCCACCCAGAAATTCATTTCATGGCTCGCAGCAAGATCACATTTGCGAATCTAAAACAACATCACAGAACTTGTGAACTGCTTATGGATTATAGCTAAAAATGTTACGAACGCATCTTCACTTGCCAGACGCCAAGCTAAGGGCTCCTTGCCTTCTCACTCACTCTATTCTTATGCACAGCGACGAAGACCCTGCAGAGACTCCAGGCCTGGACAGTATGATCGCTCACGCCTTTCGATAGTAGCACAGAGGCTCATCGCGGCCAGCTAGCAGAGCGGACGCAAGGCCAAACAGCACGTAGAAGCCAGTCGACTGGCGCAGAGCCTGTCCCTTAACAGATCATCAATCCTTCCCTCTTCCGGTTGGAACCCAGCATTTCCGGAGTTCAAGTCATAGGCCTTTCCCGGCCCTGTTTAACTCGCTCTCTCTTCCCTTGCCTTCTGCCACTCAACGGCCTACCTCAGCTCTCTTCTGTCTGCGCTTTCCATCTCCCGGCCCTGCCCCACGCAGACCCCTGGCTCTCCTTTGCAGGCTCCTCCGTCCCCATCCCCTCTGTGCCCTGGGCTCACGCGGCTAAACCTTCCCCGCGGCTCCCGGCCCTGCCCGGAAGCGCAGGCTCCGAGCACCTGCTGTGTTTGGATTCGGTGGGTCGCGCACTGGGAGCTTGATCCTGGGTGTGGCGATTTTACGGGGTGCTGGGACCTTGAAGAGGTGGAGCCTCATCTCGTGCAAGGTAAACTGATCACTGGACGTGAAGGGATCCGTTAGTTCTCTCCCCGGACCCCCTGGCTTTCTGGACCTGCCAGGAATCTCTCCCTCTATCACATCCCCCGTCACTGGCGCCAGACGCCGCCAGAGCTCAGCTGGAGGGGACCATGCTACCTTGGCCTTTCAGCTTCCAAGAACGTCGGGTAAATCCACCTGCTTTTTTCTTTATGAAGTCCCTAGCCCCCGGGATCGCCTTTGACCAAAGCCCGGGGTGCGGGATACTCGGGGGCCGTTTGTGCTGAGGGACTGGGCAACTGCATAGCTGGAACACGGTTCCCGTTCTCGACGGCGATCTTTCTCACCCCGTCACGCGCACCACCAGGCACCACGCCCACTCCCCCGGCAGAGGCCGCACTGCCTTGCCTTCCGTGAGGATGCCGCAGCACCCCACGGTCCTCAAGGCGGCCCCCTCCACCCACCCACGGCTCGGGGCTGGCGGGAGCTGAGGGCGAACTCTCTGCCACGCGCCCATCCTGCTTCGGCACCCCGTGGCGATGTCCCCCTCCGAGCCAAGTGCACCGCATCCCAGCTCACCCGAGGTGGGGCACGGGGAGCCCCCCTCCGCCAGGCCGTGCACCCCCCACGCGCCCGGCAGGAAAGCAGAGCAGCCCTCCCTGCTGCGAGGCCTCTTCGGGGCCCGAGGGTGAGGTTCCCCGTCACCCAACCCCCCGGTCTCCAGCAGCACGGCCCCGCCCTCCGCTCCCTGGTCTGCGCCCGCCTCCCCGGCCCCGGCTGCCGTCACTCAGGGGTTCAGAGGGGCCTGCCTCGGCCTGGGGGGAGGCCGGACGGCTCCCCGCCGCCGCGGAGCCCGAGATCTGGACGCCCCAGGACGCGTCCGTGGCCCTCGCGAGGGAGCCACGGACTCGGTGAGCCACGGCCCAGTGAACCCCGCGACCTCGAGGGGATCGCCAGGGTCCCAGGGTGGCCGGCTGGCTCGGGGCACAGCGCAGGGCACCGAGGGGAAGGGCGTGGGGCCAGAGACTAAGGGGACAGGAGAACCTGACATTACACGGGTCAGGGCGGGCGGTGGCCTCCTCCTACCCCCTCCCCCCACGCTCCCCCAGACCCGCCGGCTGCCCCCTCCTGTCATCCACGCCTCCCAGAGCCCCCCCCCCCCCCCGCTGACGACCCACGGGGCCTCCATGAGCAGGGGACCTGCCTGCGCCCGCCACCCTGCCGCCACCGGTGCCAGCGAGGCACCCGGATCCAGGTGGGTGTTCCCCGGAAGCGGTTCGAGGTGGGGGGCGGGTAACTCGCCTCTTAGGGAACAAAGGTTAAAGTGATCAGCTCAGTGACGTCATCCCTTCCGCCCTGAGCTGTGGGGGGGGCGGGGAAGATGACAGCCTTTCTCAGGAGAACTAGAACTCAAGATGGCGGCCTGCCCCTCTGCCCTCCTCAGGGGCCTCTTCTCTGCTCTCTGGACTCCGCAGCCTCACACCTCGCCCTCGGGGGCGCACCGTGCACCCCTCTGCGAGGCCACTGGCACGTGGGGTGCCCCAGCGTCACTGGGAACCATCTGAACCTCTTCCCCCACCGCCCCCCACCCCCCAGGTCTCCTGGGTCTGTTGCCCGGGGACTACAGGGCCGCTCTGTACCTTCTGCAGGCCAAGTGCCCCCCCAAGCACCCCCAAGCTGCTCTTCCTGCTTCCCCCAAGCCCGGGGCCAACTCTTCATCCTCGTGGTGTTCGCAGACCCCACTGCCACCCACACCCCGCAGGAAGGAAGATGCCCGGCCTGCCTGCGTCTGAGCCCCAGGAGAGGGAGGGGCTTCCGGGAGGCACGAGCCCAGCAGGCCACAGGACCTCGCAAGGCCGCCCTTGAGGCCGAGACCTGGGATCGAAGGGCGCCAGCAGCCCTCAGGGCAGAGGTCCTGGACAACGGGCAGGACAGGGTGCGGCTTGCTTCCTGGAGGCATTCAGGCCCACTCGGGGAGCCAACCGCCACACTCACACGGAATGCTTCCCCCACGGGGGCCCAGGACCAGGTGGAGAGCACCCCACCACCTCTGTGAGCACCTACAGGTAGAGCGCACCCCACCACCTCTGTGAGCACCTACAGGTAGAGAGCACCCCACCACCTCTGTGAGCACCCAGGACCAGGTGGAGAGCACCCCACCACCTCTGTGAGCACCCAGGACCAGGTGGAGAGCACCCCACCACCTCTGTGAGCACCTACAGGTAGAGCGCACCCCACCACCTCTGTGAGCACCCAGGACCAGGCCTACCCACCACAGGGCAGTGGGCACAAGGCACCACACCCAGCCAAGGGCCTACACAGCAAGTCCGTTCTCTCCAACGCCTGCTCCTTGCTTGTCAGCCCCCCCCCCCAAGGAAAAAGGCTGTCACCCTTTATTCAGATAAGAGAGGGAAGGGTGTGGCTAACACAGACTTCACTAGGCAATGCTGACCCGAACTCCTCTGTCCCAATAAGACAGTTCTGGTGATTTCCAAATCTTCTTCTCTCTAACCCACTGGGGCCTGGAAACTTCTGAATGCCTCTGCCTCCTCTTAAAGTCCCAGAGGGTAGGCCTCTGCTCTGGAGTCCCAGAACCTTCCATGTCCTCCTCCGGTGAAAAGGTTCAAACCCAGCCAGGCTGGGGGCCTCTCAGACCTAGCTCCTTCCAGCCACAGTCTGCTGGGATCGATCAGGACCTGACCATAGCCGTTCTAACCACTGTGAACGGGTCTCCTGCCAAGAGACCACAGGCAGCTGAGAAGCCAACAAGGGGCCCTGGAAGAAGGACCTGGTGGCCCCAGATCCCGCAGCCCTGTCTAGATAAGCAGAGAGCTTTCACTGCTATGCGGATAATCCACAAAGGGCCGGTCCCTAGGAGAAGCCAGGAGTCCTGAAAATAAGGAATCAAACTCATAAAGAAGAGCTCCCAGGCGGGCAGGAAAGTCTTGCAAGCTGTGGGTTCCTGTTCTCCTTCTCCACCTTCTTGGTGGTTGGGGCAGGGCGGGGGGTGGGCGGGGGGCGGGCGCAGGGTCAAAGCTTCCTTCTAATCTGGGGCAGAGGGGGCACTGCTAAAGAATCAGAGGCCCCAGGCATGCTAAGAAGACAAAACAGAGGCTGCTGGCTTGGGTGGCTTTTGTATACACATGTAAGGGGGGTGGGGGGGTGTTTACAGACACTCACGTCACACACACACATCACACACACACACACACACACACACACACACACACACAGGAAATCAAGAGTTCAGCAGGCACCGTGCTGGGAGCCAAGGATGATTATACTGTGATGTGGATCACAAGGCAAGGCACCTGGGAAAGAAACAGTTCTGCCACCGGTGAGTCACTGAGTCACTGAGTCACCGGCTGGCAGATTTCCCGTGGCGGAACCTGCCGTTGTTTGTCCAGAAATCCTGCCCGGCCAGTATGGGGTCAGCCTGATGACGCCTGGATCCACCCCGAGAACCGCAGCCCCATCACCAGCCCCCAGGTTTGCAGAGACACGGCGCGGCTGGCTCCCGCTAGGGAGCCCCCCCACCCCCACCCCCTTCAGCACAACCAGCGATCGCCTCCGACGGGGTACCCGCCCTCCGCGGGCCGTGCCCGCCGGTCACCGCCCCAGCCCGGCCCCCGCCTTACCCTCTTGTTGTCCGCAGGGCTGTGGTAGAACTGGGCGATGACAGCCGCCGTGTCGTTTCCCACACCGAAGCTGAGTTTCTCTGAAATCTTGTGGAATGACTTTCCGTAGTCGTAAGACACGTACACCTGCGCCACACAGAACGGGAGGGATGAGGAGTGAGCTGGCGAGGACCAGGGAAACCCGGCGCTCCGCCTCTGTTCTCATAGTATCCTGCCACGGATCCTGAACATGGTACCCCTGGGTCCCTGAGTACGTGAATGACCGGAACTGGCGGGTGACTGGCAAAGAGGCAACAGAGCACCTGCCCCAAAACTCAGGGTTGAGCGGGGGGGGAAACAGGGGAGGCAGAGAACCTAGGAGAGCTATAGCCACCTCTGCCCGGAATTCACCAGCCTCTCCTGAGATTACGCCCCGTGTCTGGAGCGGGAGGGAGAAGCCATGCGGCGGCACTGTCCAGTGGTTAACAAACGACATCCAGAGATGCAGGGAGGATGTGCTCCCTTCTGAAAGGAGAATGTGTTGTAGCCTCCACATAACCGTCTCCGAAAGGTAATCGCAGGGTTGCGTCTCAGAGCACTCCAGAGCAGACGCAAGGAAAGAAGGCTCTGAGCTCCCGAGAGACGAAAAGGAAAGAGCTGGGGTGGTTAAAGGTGCAGGCATCTGCCCGTCAGCAGGCGGGAGGCGTGGCTCGGGGGTCCCAAGCTCGCCTGGAAGGGGTGAGACCCGAGGTCAGGTCCCAGAATCCCTCTCTTGCACTAGTGTTTTCTTCTGCAGCCTGGGCGACCACAGTAGCAGCAGGACCCATGCCTAGGCCAACAGATATCACTTCTCCATGGCACCCCCATCTCTGGCCAGAACCGTCACGCTATGACGAGACATTAAGAATGACCGTCACTCACTGCGGGCCTCCTCCGCGCAGAGACAATGCCAAGCTGTGCGCATCAAGGAGCCCGACCAATTCGAACAACCCCACAGGACCAATGCCATTTTGCAAATCATTTCACAGAAGCTCACGGGGACTTCTGCCACAGCAACAACACTGAAACGGCAGCCAGGTCGGTCCCTGAACCCGGCTGCCACCCTCGGAGCCAGACACCGTCACAGCCATTATCACACGGGCTGAGGAGGGCGGAACGGAAGTCGCCAGCTACTCTGGACCCTAGACTTCAGGACCTGCGAGGTGGGAAGCATAAAGAACAGAACCAAGGGGTTCATCAGACAAAGCTGGGAGGACCCTGGGACCAGGATGGCAAGTTACTGCTGAAGTGGTTTATGGGAAAGAGCGCTGAGGGAAGTGTTGGGGGAAAATGGCGGGTGACTCCTTAGAAGAATGAGAACACCCAGAATAATCCCATAGAGCCTTGGCCATGGGTGCATGTGTGATCCAACTGCAAGCAGGCGTTGAGAGTCAACCAACAGCCAGGAGTCTGCCAGACACCACACACATAAAATAGAGAGACTCATAAAAGTCACCCGGTCATTAGAGGAGATGGGCGGCGCAAACATGCAAATATTTGCTAGCACTGCCCCGTGCAAACAGGGAAGACAGAGGGTACCCGGGTCAGCCACACTGACTGAATGCAAGTCACGGTGAGAGGAAGCAGGGCAGAGCCGCGCCCCTTCCCTGGGTCTTGGGGTCTCCTTCTGTCCAACAGAGAAGACAGGGCTCCCAGGTCAGCGACCTCACTCAGGGCTGGGGTGCCGCAATCCACTCGTCACCCCCCTGGACGGCACAGCAAAGGGGCCTGCCGGTGCCGAGTGACCTCCAGGGAGCCGCCAGCGTGCTGGGTCTCCGTCCTGGAGCCCCACGCGTGCGCAGTTCCCTTTCAGGCTCCACCTCCAGGTGAACTGGGGCAGGCGCCCTGTGCCCGGGCCCTGCTCCTACCCTCTGCTTCTGCCCCGACACCGCTTCCTACTCAATCAGCCTGCTAGGACCTCAGTGCCACACGGTCCCCTGAGGAACAAAGCCTAACAGGAGAGGAGGAAGAGCCAAACGGCCCCAAGGTGCCAGCTAGCCAGATCACTTTCCTACCTCCAAGGATGAGCCTCCGAAGTAAACAGTTTGATTAAAATTCTTTTCCATGTAGTTCAAAGCTACGTAGGAATGACAGCGGGAGGAGGACGAAGAGGGATTCAAATGTACAGCAGACATCTCCACATCCACCCGTGCCAAGTCCTTTATAAAGCACTGCTTCTCAATTTAAAAAATGTGCCTGCATTGGGACTTGAACTCAGAGCCTTTCACTCTAACTTGGCTTTCTCAGTCACGAGTGGCACTCTACCGCTTGAGCCACCACATCCCCACTTCTAGCCTTTTACTGCTAAATTCCTTGGCCTGAGGTCCGAACGCGAATAAATGGCAACTCCAGGATTCCAACTGAGGCATTCTGGTTTCAGGGCCCGCCAGGCGTGGCCAGACACCAGACACTCACAGGCTACGTAGTTCTGCACTTAGTCTTCGACCGCTGTATGCCCTGTATGGCCATGGGCACATACTGAATATTCATGAGGCTGCCCAGGTTCCACCAATCACCTAGGTCTTCATCTGCATAAGTTCTTCCCCATCAGACCTCCGCTGGGGGGGGGCGGTCTTAGGAACCACGCTTCCAGGCCTCTTTAAAGCACACGGGGTACGCTTCTGTTTCAGAACCACCAACCTCCACCGCTGAGTCACAGTTTATTTTTACATTAACTTTTCACATCAGAACATCTCGGTTTCAGCTGCCAATTCTTTAATGGAGTTTGTATACAGATGGAGGAAACTTCTGCCGTTCCTATTTATTAACTCCAGGCATTTAATCTTATCTCCTATTTCATTCTAGAAGAGTTCATCATTTCAAATGTTCAATGGGATTCACTCCCGGTGAGATGCACTCAAATGTTCAGAGAAAGGACTGGATCGGCTAGGCCAGCAACGGGAAAGGCCTGTCTCCCGGTTCTCTGGGAACTGCAGGGGTTCTAGGATGTGAGCTGCAGGTACTGAGGCCCCAAGTAGAGGTTCAGGTGACATGTCTCCCACGGGGAGCCCCCAACTGGGCTTCATCCCTCCCCCCAACCCCCAACATCCCCAGTGACACCTAGGAATCCCTTCCTGCTACTAAGCCCCTGTCTGTCCAAACTACCAACCAGTGCTGGAGTTCTTCTACCTCACTTGCAGAATCTATCTTTCTGAAGCCAGGTGCTGGTGGCTCACGTCTCCAATCCTAGCTACTCAGCAGGCTGAGATCTGAGAATCGCAGTTTGAAGCCTGCCTGGGCAGAAAAGTCCCTGAGACTCTTATTTCCAACTCACCAGCAAAAATCCAGAAGTGGAGCTGCGGTTCAAGTGGTAGAGCACCAGCCTTGAACGAAAAAGGGGCAGCACCCATTCCCTGAGTTCAAGCCCAGTACTGGCACAAAAACAAAATAAAATAAAATGATGAGCGAATCCATGGGAACAGCCCACCCAATCCTGACGGGTTGGAAGACACCAACACACAAATCACCCGGTGAGATTCCGGGGTTCGGGGTCAAGCCCACACTTCCGCCTCTGCTTTGAGCACCGGCTGCTTGCTTGGTGTGCCCATTGTTTCCCGCATCCCCTTCCCTGTGCTGGGGTTAATTCTGTCCATTCTCCCGCTGACGGTCCCGGAGGGGAAGAGAGGGCAGCTGACAGCCCCGGGGGGGGGGGCGGGTACCCGGAGCAGCACAAGGACTTACATCACTGCTCTTGGGCCTTGCCACGGCCAGGCTGTCCCGGGCCAATGCCACGATCACGTTGCTTTTCTCTCCGGCCCAGTGCACCACCATCTGATTGTGGGAGTCATTCAGGCTGACCTAGAAGACACCAAGAGAGAATCAGGACCCATGCTGAATGGCAGCCGCACACACAGAATGCCGAGAGCCCAAGCCAGGGGGCCCCGGGGCCGCGGGCGCCCAACTGGGTACAGGGCAGCGGTTCCACGCGAGAAATACGTCCTAATGCTCTACAGAGCAACGGAGGGTGGGCACCAATTGTCTACTTCAGAAGAGAAAAGACCACAGAAGAGACAAAAAGACAGAATAGTTCCAACAGAAAAAGTGATACACATTAGAGGTTATGCCAATTACCCGGCTATGCCCGGGTTCTGAAATATCACACTACGCCACGGGAATATGGTCAATTCCGTGTTCATTAAAATTAAAAACACACACGGGGCTCTGAACTTCGGCGCAGAGCGGTGTTTTCTCTGGCCAAGAGGCACGATGATTCAATTTCAGCTCCTGGGGAAAAGAGAGGCTGGGGGTGGTTTCCTCAGCAGTTTTTTTTTTTTTTTTCAGATTTATTACTTAGGTGTCCCAAGTAAGGAAATACCTTCAGATCTCGGCAGAAATGACCTTTGAATTACTGCTGACAACAGTTCCCAGGCACTGGATTTTCTACGCCGGGAAAATAAAAATAGATTAAGAGGACTGGGTGACCACTTGTTCACCATGAACAACCACAGCCGTGGTGCTGAGCAGTGTGAGCGGCCGTTCTCCCCACCGGCTTCCGGTCGTGTTTCCCGAGGTCAACACAGACCCTCAGCCCGGCGGCGAGCACGGAGGTTCCAGGCCACGGGCCGCGGGGAGATCTGCCAGGCCTCGTTCCTCTCCTCCCGCTCCGAGGGTCATCACCGCAGGCCCGAAGGGGGGTGCGCGGCCCCCTCTGAGCACCAACGCTTCCAACTTCTCAGTTCGAGTTTTTATTGGGAGTTTAGCGTCCACCCCCGGGCTTTCCGCGCCCGTCCGTGAACGCCGAGGAAGGAAATCGCCTCGGCCTGGGGAGCGATCCTTCACAGAACATGGGCGGCTCCGGCTGATCTCCTTCGCCCTTGGAGAGGGAGCACGCACCCTGTGTGGTCCCCCAGCCACCCCGCTGTCCCGGACAGTCGCGGGACCCCACAACCCAGCGGCTCCCCTGCGGGTCCCAGCTCGTCCACGCGCCCACCCAGCCCCCGTGACAATGGCAATGATGAGAGGCCAAGTCAGGGGCTCCTCTCCCCCCAGCGCTGCAGCAGGAAGCCCTCCCCTCCCTCCACACAGCTCTGTTTCTTCCCTCCCTCTTCCCGCCCTCCCTCCACCCACCTACCCCCGAGAACTCTCAGATGGGAGCAAACACCTGGGCCACAAACTTGGCAGCCGGCTGGACCACGGAGCCGATCTGTAACCACTCTGCCTTGGGTTTCAAGCACCGGTATCTAATTTGATCCAGGATCCCAACCGACCTCGGAAACATTTCAAATGAGATCGCTCTGGGGGGTGAGGGGTGGGGGGGGGGGGACGGAGAGTCCTTCGATTGTTATCTTTTAGGGAAAACATGTCACTCCAAAACCACTTCAAATCACCAACAGATTAAGTCACGAGAGTCAACGTCAAGGAAGCACAAATCCTTTCTCTGACCTTCCTCACCCCTTCTCTCCTTCCAGCCCAGGCTTCTGGAAGAATCTGGAAGGATGTGCAGATAGACGCCCGCTTGTACAGGCACCCTGTGGATCCGAGCTCAAGCCTGAGCCTTTCAGAGCCAGCCCCTCCCCCCCCCCCCCCGCCCCAGGGGAACCAGTGAGGAAGTGACAGAACTCTCTAGATGGCAGCCCAGGAAAGCGCGGGGCACGGGCAGGGTCACTGGAGCTCCCTGCGCAGTCCTCACGGAGCTGGGAAAGCGCTCCCGGGAGACAGCCGCCACCACGCAGTGACCCTTTCTACGGCCTACCAAGCTCTCAGGGATGGAGGAGGGAAGAAGTCTCAAAGCAACTGTCTTTCCAGGCAGAGGGCGAGGGGTTCAGGAGACCCCCCCCACTCCCCCACTCCCCCCTACCCCCCACCAAGCGAGCCTAAGGATGAGGAATCCCTCTTGAACACAAAGGACAGCATCAGAATGCCCTGGGCTGATCCTAGGAGGAAGGCCTGCGGGGGAGGGGGGGAGGAGGGGGGGAGGGGGGAAGCTTTCTCTGCCCAGCACTCATAACTCAGGCCCGTAATCCTAATCACTCAGGAGGCAGAGCTCTGAGAACCGCAGTTCAAAGACAGCCTGGGCAAGAAGGTCCCTGTGATTCTCACCTCCAATTACCCACCAAAAAGCTGGAGGTGGAGCTGCGGCTCCGGTGGCGGAGCTCTAGCCTTGAGCAACGAGGCTCAGGGACAGCGCCCAGGCCCCGAGTTCAAGCCCCAGGACCAGCATTAAAAATAATAATAAAAGCTCTTTCTATTAGATGTCCCTTCTGTCCCTAAGGGCAGCCTGGAAAGGGGCAGCCGGGGATGAAGGGACAAGGATCCCCCCCCCCCCCCCCCGGGCAAGCAGTGGCTTGTCCTGAGGTCTCGGAGCACCTGCCGTGAAGGTGACTCCCAGGTGAATCACAGCTAACCCGGCCAGGTGCCCATCTCTGCCAAAGCACAGACTTGGGTCAGTCCCCAGAACCAGTGCCCTGGAGGGCAGGGGCTGCCAGGGGGAGGGCCAGCCAGAACATACGCAGCCCACGCCACGCCCCAAGACACCAGGCAGGCTTCTCCCAGCAGCCCGCCAAGGAACGTCCAGAAAGCAGCCCCGGCCATCACCAACCCTCAGGTCCCCAATCTCCTAGGATTTCAGCTTCGACTCTGCCTTCCGCTGGCTCTTCCTGCAGATGGAGCTTGGTGAACTTTTCTTCCTAGAGCGTCTTTGAGCCGAGATCTCGGCCTGCTGAGTAGCTAGAATAGCAGGCACCAACTACCTGGTGCCCTGCATACTGAAGAGTCGTGGGGGGGTGCGGAGCTTGTTGGGGTTCAAACTCAAGGTCTTGGGCATGCCCGGCAGGCACTCTCCCGTGGGAGCCGCCCTCCCGGCCGGATCCCTCTCCTTCAGCAGTGGTTTCCCTCTGCCCTCAGGAACCTCCCCCACCCTCCGGGCCGGGCGAGAGCGCGGTGGCCCAGAAGACGCTGGCACTGCCCGGAGGGAGCGCTGGGGCACAGAACCCTGACGCGCCGTTCATTATAACCAGAACCCTGGGGCGCAAACAACCTTCCCTCTCCTTCCCGGCTCACGGGGCAGCACCGGAGCCGAATAAATGAGAGGTGATTAATCGGAGCCGTGATGGCGGCGGGGAGGGGCGGCGGGCAGCCCCCGGAACACAAACCGTCCCTGCAAGGACAAGCGGCGTCTGGGAGGCGCACCGGGCTCCGCCGGCTCACAGGAGGGCACCCAGGGGAGCCCACAAGTCACCCGGTCCAGGACCAGAAGGACCTGTAGGCTGCACCCCAGACCTCTTGGTTCGGGAGCCCTCCGCAGGGAGCTGAGAAAGGACCTGCGTTTCTCCGGTGCAGCATCAGGAAGAGGCTGATTCAACCCCTTCCCTGCCTTCGCGCAGAACCTGGGGCCGATGGAGTGGTCAGGGACTCACTCTTTCGGGAGGGCTGGGAAGCGATCTTTCCGGGGACTTGGGGTGGTCATGAGGACTCCATCATACTCACCGATGCTGTAATGTGCACAGAGTTCAAAACAGTGTGTAAGTGGGGGGAAATAAAGCAAACCTAAAAGGTCACACGTTTCAGGATTCCATTTCTACAAATGCTCCGGGAAGGAAATCCAGTTGCAGGGATCGGTGGGGGAAGAGGAGAGGAGGGAGAAGGACATGGGGTTTTCTTTCGCGGTGATGGAAATGTTCTGGAAGTCGACAGAGCCGGTGACTGCATGGTGTGAGAGCGAATGAAACGCCAGGGCTCTGCTCTTCGACACAGTTCAGCGGCAGGACGTGTGTCCCTAAAGTGCCCAGTGCGGGTCCACACAGGCCCAGCGCGGGTCCAGAACCTCGGGGCTCCCACTCCCAGGACGCACTGCTCATTTCTCATCTCCAGCCCCAGCGCTACCAAAACAAGGCAGCCCGGGCGAGCCAGCGAGGAGGCAGGCTGGGGACTGGGGCTCCGGCCAAAGCAATCCTTCAGGACGCTGTCAGCAGTGTCCCCACCAACCTCCGAGCCCCCGGCAACAGCCACGGGTTCAGGCTCCGCCCCTAACAACCGTCACCTCCCATACCTCGGCCTGGCTCCTGGTCTTTATCCAACATCACACACACACGCACACACACACACGAGGCTGTCCTGACACACAACCACCACCACCCCCCCCCCCGCCGACATGCCCTGGTGACCCAAAGAGGTCGTGTGATTTGCCTGACTGATTCGGAGTAGGAGGAGGGAGAGGCTGCTGCTCCCCGAGCCTCCGGTTGAAACCCGTTGTTATAAATAGAAAGGAGGAAGTACAGGGTTCCTGTGTGCAGGTGGCGGTGACTCATGCGTTCACGCATGCATCAAGTATGCACGCAGGTCCTGGAGGTGCCAGAACTTGTGGAGGCTCTTTAATCACGTCTTCCCGGTGAGAGGGCTCAGGGCACTCCTGAGGGAAGGGAGGCCTGCTGGTCTGGCCAAGAGAACTTTCCAGTAAAGCCACCAACCAGTCTGCATGGCCGCTGGGGTGCCTATGCACAAAGGGGAAGGCGGCCGGGCTGGGTCACCGATGGCTTCTCCATCACTTCTCCTGCCTTCGTATCGCTCACACCCAAAGCTCGGGAGGGCCCTGCCGCCCACTGTCCTCACTCCTCCTACTCAGCTTCTTTCCAGAACACTCTGTGAGGCAGGCGCTGCAAACAAGACGGCCGGCTTCACCCGCGGCGAAACACAAAGAGGCATTTTGAAAACGCGACGATCCAGTACAAGATAAATACCCTGCCCTTTGACGCCGAGGACCGGGGTCGGCCCCCACCCCACCCCACCCTCGACCCGACGCCGGGGGTGTTCCCGAGGCCGATGTGCCGGGAAGGCCTCCGGGCCAGCCTCGGGAGACCACGCGTGCGTGCACGGACTATCTGTGCAAGCTCGCTGCCCTCCCGGCTCTCCACCGCGGGACAGACAAAGGCAGAGCGAAGGACCCTGAACTAGACCGAGCTACGCAGCCAGGCTGGCCTTGAACTCATCATCCTCCTGCTCCCGCCTCCCCCAGAGTCACTTCCTATGAGATCAGAGAAGCTTCCAGACCACCCTCTCTCCACGCTCTTCCCGCGTGGTGCTGCAGCTTTGCCATAAAAAGCTCTTCGCACTGTTCACCCAATAAATGTTTATTGAGCATTTACTATAAACCAGATGCTACCCTAGGTGTGGGGAGACCCGCAGACTTGCAGATCCCGCCTCGTGTCCAGCTTGCATTCACGGCGGAAACCAGCATGAAGCCACGCATGCCGGGACCCATCATTCTGTCCCAGCTGTCGACATGGGGGCCTGACTCCCTCCCGGTGGTGGGCAGCCATCCTGAGAGGTGGATCACCAGGAAGGGCTTGGAGAACAGAGCTAGGGAGTGCAGAGGTGAAAGAAAGAGCCAGGGACGGGAAGGACCCGGGAGTGTTGCCCTTGAACAGGGTGGGGTAACAGGGGTCCTCCAGGCATGGGGGGGGGGATCCCCACCCGGTAGCAGACTCACATACACAGGTCACGAATAAGGCAACCGTGCCACAGGGAAAGCACCTCAGAGGCCTGGTTCGGGTCTTGGACTCCAACCCTGGGATTTTCCTAGCTGTCTAACCTTGGGGCGGAGCGGGGTGTCCTTCACTCCTGAGCTGCGAAATGCTCACATGTGAAATGAGCTGAGGAGAAACTCGGGTCTGCAAGAGGGCTGACTGTAAGCAGCGGACAGATACACCATGAGCGCTTCCCACAAACCTCAGCATTTCCTCGTGCCCAGTACCAGTAGCTCACAGCCGTGATCCTCACTACTCAGGAGGCGGACGTGCGAGGATCACGGGTCAAAGCCCGCCCGGGCAGGAACATCTGGAGACGCTTCTCTTCAAATGAACCGCAAAAAAAAGAAAGAATCCAGAAGCGGAGCGGCGGCTCAGGCGGTAAAGCACCAGCTTGGGTAAGAAGCTCAGGGGCGGCTCCCACCCCTCCACCCTTCGCCGCCTGCTAACACTGCTTTGACCATTGTCACCTCTCCCCGAGGCTCACAGACGCCTGAAGGCTTCTCCTCAGACCCTCAAGGCCCGGCTCCTGCGGCAACCCCCAGCCCCAGCCCCCCGCCCCCCCCCCCACCGCCCAGCCGCACATCCTGCGAACACTTGCGGCAGCAAGAACTTTTTATTATTTCAGGGAACAAAATACACATCAATGAGGTAAACCCTTACGCCGGGTCTCAGGTTACCCAGTTAATGGGGCACAGATTGAAAACACTCAAATCCTTCCAAACTCCTCCGGGGTACCCGCGGCAATCATCCAGCTCCGGTCCCTCCCCACTCCCGTGCCACCCCGGGGTCCCTCGGCTGAGCGTCTTAACCCCAGCAGGTAGCCGTGGTCGTTTCCCAGACCCCAGAGCAGCCCGTGAGGGGCTCACAGCAGCCCCCGAGAGCCCCCCGTCCCTGAGCCCGCCTCTCCCCGGGTAGCTGTTCCCCGGCTCGGCCAGATGAGCCCGGCTTTTCCCTGACGCCCTGGACACGGAGCTTCGTAAAAGCCAGATTTCTCATCCAGACTCCATCTCAGTTCGCAGCCCACCCAAGTGGGATGGAAGTCACCCCAGAACCCCCGACACTGTAACAGACCGAGGACCCCTCGCTGGCTCTCACCCACTCCCTCTACCTGAGAATTCCCGGCCAGCCTCCCCAGGCCCGTCACGCTGCAGTTAGTGAGACAAAGGAGTCTGCGCAGTAGGCGAGACTCCTTCCTAAACAGCTGGAGCCGGACCAGTTTACCTTCTCCTCCTCCTCCTCCTTTTTTTTTTTTGTACAAAAAGGGAAGGGAGGGGTAACCCCCGGAACCTCAGCCCCTCCGCGGCACCAAACCCAGTTGATGTATGTACATCTTTTTATTGCCCTTGTCTGCCACTCCGATTGGGGATATAATCACATCAGCCTGCCTTTCTGAGAATTCGTAGCTGTGTTTTTAATCTAATTCTGGGGACTGGAGATAAATCACAGTGAAGGGTCCTGATTTTCCAAGCCAAGAGCCTGCAGCGGCGGCGGCGGCGGTGGCGGCGGTGGCGGCGGTGGCGGCGGCAACGGCAGTGGCATGTTAAGTTAAAGGGCAGCGAGGCGGGGGGGGGGGGGATGATGAAGAGCACAGGCGAGGATGAAGAGCACACGCTTCCATCGTTTGTCTCTTCGTGCCAGCCTGAAGGGTTGAAAGGACGAAAGGCAGGCCGGCGACATGGAGGTGAGTCAACAAGAAGAGCACAGGAAGTGAAGGGCGGGGCGGGGAGATGGCCACGCCGTTAAGAGCACCGTTTACATCGCTCGAAGCCGCCCGGAGCACACGCGATCTGCTCAGCGCCTCGGCACGGCCTGGGTACCCGCGGTTGTTTGCACAAGCAAATCACAAGCAGAGCAGCGGAGGTCTGATGGTGACCCCTGTGAACTGGTCAGCCTTCGAGGCCTACGTGCCTAGGGAAGGGATTCAAATTTGCAGAGGCTTTTCCCCAAAGACCACCGTGCCCGCCTGCCCACCAGGGTCTCCTGAGGCACCCCTGCCTAGCAAGGAGCCCCCTGAGCCCCTGGCTGGGTCAGTCAGTGTCTCCTGTGCTGGCTGAACAGCAGCCAGGAGCCACGCGTGGCTCTTCAACTTCGCATCACAGGAGCCGCATTCGGTACGGCCGGCGGCCACGCGGGGCCGGTGGACATCTGAGCACACAGACGTGTGCACGTCGCTGGGGAAGTACTGGTCGTAAAGTGCTTCACTGAGGACCCATCAAGAGCCATCGAGAGGCCAGGGACGCAGCATCGTCCGGTCGTCACGTGGCACGGATGGAATTCATCGATGACAGAGCTGCAGGCTGCAGAGCCGTGTCGGCGCGTGTCCTTGGCACGCGTGACGTACTGGGCTCAACCCCCAGAACCACACGGCACATACACAGATGGGCGGGTAGATAAATAGTAGGTAGATAATAAGACGAATCGCAGACAGATAACAATATATATATGACGAATCACAGACAAATGGACAGATGATGATTTAACAACTACCTAACAGATAACAAAATTCCGCTATTGCTTTTTTGTTTGGTCCGAGACTTGGATTCGAACTCTTGATCTGATGCTTCTGTTCATTGGCGTTAGTAACATCCTACCACCGGAGCCATGCCTCCCACCCCTGGAATTATGTTTTGATTCACTGCTGTGGCTGTGATCATTATACAATCTGTTTTCAGGGTGTGCACAAAGCACCCCTGGTGTTTCAACTGAACATTAAGCATCTCCCAATGACACAGGATGACACCCGCGTCCCGATGGACGCGTCCAGCCCCCCGCCCCCCCCTCCCCCTGCCTCGCCCCTCCCCCACCCCCCCGCCTCCCTGCTCCTTTTCTGGGTTTTAGCATCATCAGCCACTTTGATGCTAGAAGGCCACCCAGGCCACTTCTTCGAAAGGCCCAAGGTCCACAGGTCGATAAACCAATAAATTAGGTCGAAATTAACTGTGGCTCATTTTAAACGGAGGGAAATTGATTTTCACATGTACGCGGCTGGACTGGAGATGCCACCCGCCGGCCAATCCCAGTGCACCCGGAGGCCCCATCCTTCCCCAAGAGGCGGGGCCTCTTCCCCAAGGAGACCAGAGACACGCTAACCCTCAGGGGTTAAACCCAAGCTCTCCCTCGCCTTCCTCACGGTTATGGCAATCGAAATGAACGAAGGGAGAGTCAGGGCCACACCCCAGCTCCAACACAGGGCCAGTCAGCTCTAGAGGATCCACCTCGGAATGACTGTCAGACATTCAGGCTTTCCCTGAACACGTCCACGCCAGCCAAATCCAAAGCTCCTTTTAATACTGGCCTAAGCAAGATCTAATGAAGGAAGGAAACTGATGCCTGAAGGGGGAAAGAAAAGGACTGAAATAAACAGATGACAAAAGCAAAAGGGACGTGTCAGATCGCATGCTCTCCAGCCGATGAGCATGCTTCCCCCACCCCCTCCCACCATGACAGTGGACAGAACTAGGCCGGCTGCACCCAGTCCTTACCTGGGTTAAACAATGGCTCTATCAAGATGGCGGTGGTCTCTGCGGAAGACAAGAGGGAAATCGGACCGGGAACTATTTTTCCAGCGCGGGATGTTCACGATCATTTAGGCCCTTCCTTGTGGTCCCGGGTCTCAGAACAATTAAGCACACCACTAGCTTCCTTTGACAATATTTTTGAAAAGAACACAAGGGAAGAGCCAGGCCCATGATGTCTCCACCGCAGTCCTCACGCTGCTGGGCTCTGGCTCTCTGGGAGCAGCCGGCCATCATCTCTCCAAGCTAGGAGAGCGCCCGATGGGGCCGCAGTCAGTCCTGGCCAGGCGGCGCCCCAGGGGACAGGAGAAAGGAGTTGTCTTTCACCCAGTCTGGAGAAAGGAGGTGCTGTCTTTTTGTATATGCTGATAGTTCAGGTAAATATCCTGACTAATTATAATGCCACAGATATATTTCATAGGTAAAGTTAATCTCATTATCCATGATATCAGAGGCTACAGGTAACAGAGGACCACTAATAACACGTGATAGGTAGAGGCAGAGGGTATTTCCGGAAGGATATAACGAAAACCTGGTGACTGGGCTGGGGATATGGCCTAGTGGCAAGAGTGCTTGCCTCGTATACATGAGGCCCTGGGTTCAATTCCCCAGCACCACATATACAGAAAATGGCCAGAAGTGGCGCTGTGGCTCAAGTGGCAGAGTGCTAGCCTTGAGCAAAAAGAAGCCAGGAACAGTGCTCAGGCCCTGAGTCCAAGCCCTAGGACTGGCCAAAAAAAAAAAAAAAGAAAACCTGGTGACAGTGGTTGACACAGAGAAGCAGCTCAGGATAAACAGGGCATGGGGGGAAGGAAACTGACATGTCACTGCGCCGTACCCACTGTGTGGCAACCCTGCACTTCCTCCCAAAAGCCGAGCAAACCAAATGAACCACGCTGCTCATCTCTTCCCTTTAATTCTCAAGGTCCCTCTTCTTACAGCCCCGACCTTCCATTCCTTCCACCTCTTGTTCCAGAAACATGCCAGCTAGCCAGACACTGGTGGCTTGGTGACTCCTGCCTGTAAGCCTAGCTACTGAGGAGGCTGGGATCTGAGGACCATGGTGGCGGGGGTGGGGGGGGCAGCCTAGGCAGGAAAGTCCAGGAGACTCTCATCTCCAATGACCCACTAAAGAGTCGGGAGTGGAGCTGTGTGCCTCAAGTGGTAAAAGACCAGCCATGAGCAAAACAGCTAGGCCTTGGGTTCAAGCCCCAGTACCAACACACACACACACACACACACACACACACACACACACACACACGACATGCAATCTACTGAGGACCCAAATGGTGGCCAGGGACAACACAGAACTCAATAGGAAGAAGTGCCAAGTACAAGCCGGAAGAGTTTCTTAAGGTCACATTCCCTAATGAGTCAACCAAGACAGCCAAGGAGTCTCCGTCCATGAAGTCACCTAACCGTAAACCAGCAAATACTGACTACTGACTTCCTGGCTGCCCTAGGAGCCGCTCGGGTCAAACCTCCAACCTGCAGAACCAACTAGCCAATTCTTCACCAAGCAAGTGTACTGTGCAGACAGCCACTCCGAAGAGCTCTAAAGCCAAGAAGCCCACAGGCTAACTCCAAAGGAGTTCCTTTGTCCAGGTGCTTGGGCTGTAAAAGACACTTCATTTTCCGTCTCAGAATCAGGACACTGAATACTCTCTGGCCTCTACAATACGAGAATTATGAAGAGAGAGATTGTTGAAAGCGAAATAAACCTGTAAATCCTGCTAGGGCTTTGCCCTTCATTCCAAGGGATTTTTTTCTCCCCAAAACAATACCATTAGCACACACACACACACACACACACACACACACACACACACACACACACTTTAAAAGGGAGGATTCCTTACAGTAGAATCCTAGCCCTTGATTCAAAATAACTCCCTGACAGCAGAAGGAAAAAATCAGGTCTTCTCGACCTGAGGGCCAAACCATTTGCGTTCCCAGACCAGGAGAGCACCAGCTGATTCTCACTGTCTGTGGGCAGGCTCACCAAGGTCCTCCTGCTAAATGAGTCTCTTTTACAGAGCTCAAATGTGTTCCCTGCCCGCAGGCCTCTCTTCTTCCCAGCCTGCCCACGGTTCCCGGAGAGTAGCAGGCAGCTGGGCAGCCCGGGAGGGCTAGCTCCTTCCCTCCAGGAACAGAGGGAGAGACGGGAAGTGATTCTAGCACACAGAGCGGCGTGCTTGGGACCAGGCTCAGATAGCTGGGAGGGGTTCCCTGGACCCTGGAGAAGAGAAGAGAGGTTTGCAAAGCAAAGACAAGAGCAAGGGACAGCCTAACAGGCAGCCGGCAAAACAAGCATCATGGCCCACAGGCATCCAAGCCATGACAACCACCGTGTGCCCCTCCTCCTTGGACCTGGCCTGTGTGTGTGTGTGTGTGTGTGTGTGTGTGTGTGTGTGTGTGTACACGCACACGCATGCTTGAACTCAAGCTCCAGGTGCTGTCTCATGGCCTTTGTGCTCAAGATATCAAGATGGGCACTCTACCGCTTGAGCCACAGCTCCCTTCCTGACGTTTTGCTGGTTAACTGGAGCGTCTCGTGGACTTTCCCGCCAGGACTGGCTTCAAACAGTGATCTGCGGATCTCTGCCTTCCAAGTAGCTAGGGTGACAGGCGTGAGCCACCAGCCTGCTTTTTAAGAACTGGGTAATTTCTAACCTTTGACCTTAAGCAGCTGAGCGGCCGGGGCCTCGCCCTGTTACAGACACGCCTTTAGGTGATGACCTCAGAAACCAGCCAAGCCTGGGCTACGCCACAGGTGAGCAGGATGGCAGGCGCTGCTGCTCCAGGGTGACCCCAGGCTAGCTCTTTCTCCAATGCAAGCAGCCCCCCTCCACCACCCCCCCCAGCCCCTCCACTTTCCTTTCTCCTCCTCCCTGAAGCCCGGTACCTTCCCCGGACCTCTCAGGCTGCTTCCTTCTGGCAGCTTCTGCGCTGCTGCCCCAGTGGGTCCTGAGCAGTGCTACCAGGTGGCCTGGAACTCATTCCCCAGCCCTCCCGTCCCCTCAGCTCCCAGCCCAGTACCACAGCACTCCCCTGCGGGGCCTCGGGGTGGTCGCGTTGGGTTCTGAGGGGCCCGCACCTCCTTCTGCACTCCCTTAAACTCTAGGTTTTCTGAGCCGACGTGGGGATGGAGAAGGGCTCTCTGCCATAATCCTAGCTGCTTAAGGGGCGGAGATCTGGAGATTACAGCCCTAAGCCACTCTCCGGAAGGGAAGTCCATGAGACGCTAATCCCCAACTCATCAGCGAGACCAAAGGCGAGCTGAGGCTCAAGTGGTAGAGTACTGGCCTAAAGAAAAGAAGTCCAAAGCTCTGGGACAGTGCCCGGGCCCTGAGTTCAAGCTCCAGGACACACGCGCACGGGTGCACGCGCGCGCGCACACACACACACACACACACACTCCCCTCGGGAACAGAAAACGAGGGCGTGGGAAGGCAGCCCCAGGGAAGGCTGGTCCCGCCTCAGTCATTTGGTAGGAATCCTCATGACGGGTTCGGCGGCTCCGTCTGCATCCTCCGAGCAAACCGAACGCAGCCTGGCTGGCCCAGAAACGCCACGGCCGAAGGTTTTGGAGTCCCTCCCAATGAGCACAGAGTTCACCCCTCACTTGCTCCAAACCCCGGAGAGAAGGTTTTTTCGCAGGCCAGTCTCCATGAAGAAACAGCCCCCGCGTGCTTGTTCCTGAGAGCAGGAAAGCTTCTCCCCCGACAGGAACTCCTGCTTCAGGGGGCCTGAGCTCTAAGAACGGCTGCCCCTACCCTTCCTCTCAGCACCCCCCCCCACCTGCCCCTACGAGCACAGGGGAGCTAGGCCGGCTTGGGGGGGGGGGACTCCGGGAACAAGGGCAAGTTTACCCCCACACACACACACCTGCCAGCCCCCACAGTCTGTCCCCAGCCTGACCTCCCAAGGGAACCCAAGTGTCCTGCCGATTTCTTCAAAAACAAACCCAAGATGTGGGTGGGAGTAGGGAGGACAAGAATCCTCAAGAGGGACCAGCACCCTCACTTCCCTACCCTGTCCACACCCCCCACCCCCACCCACCCCCCCACACGCACACTTTACAGCCTCATGGAGTACGTTAGAAGGAAGGAAGCTGTTAGGAAGCATGGATAATAAGGACGGGCGACTCCGATTTCACTGTCCAGCATCAAGGGGCCGGCAGTCGCTGTACCTCACCAAGCTGTGCGCGCTTCACCGAGACCACGACAGAACGGCACCGGGCAAAAGGCTCCCGCTAGCCCCAGCAGTGGGCGGGAATATCCCTCCCTGGACGTTCCTATCTGTGACTGGGAGGAAGAAGGCACTAAAGCAAAAGGAGAAGAAAGGCAGAACTCGGGCTCATCTTCTCGTGGCCACCCCCCTGGGGAACGGCGGTGCCCCCCCCTCCCTTGCTGACCTTCCACTTCTGCCGCTGTCCCTCTTAACCACAGGCCTCTGAGACAATAACATTAATTTTCCCCCTCTCCGACGGCCACTGACCTCCACACCGGGCTTGCCGCTCCTAGCAGCAAGTCTGGCCGTAAAAGCGGAGCAATTCGTGATTACTTACGATCCAATAAGCCCATTGCCTCCATAGAAATAACTCACTCACCGGATTAAGATGCCCACCAAATCTCTTGCGGTCCCTCTAAGCCACCGGGCGCCAAGAGAGATCTTTCTGACCGAAACAGTCATTGCCTTCAGGGGGTGGGGGGAGAGGGCTGGAGGAAAAGTCAGCCCCGACTGGCAATGCAAGGTCTGCGTTGCCCACCTTCCTCGGGGTTCGGGCCGGGGCTGGGTTCAAGTGCCTGGCCAGGAATTGCGGGGTGCCGCCTGCACTGCCAACTGCCGGTGTCCCCTAACCAGAGCCTGCGTTCAGCCCGACACCAAGCCGGACCCCCCCTTCCTCTACCTGCCGGACACTACACCTGTGTGGGGTGGGCATGGCTCCCGCGAGCCCAAGCCCTGCGTGGGCTCCATCCAACTGACCAGGCGAAGGAGGGCACCGGCCTGGCAGGCAGGCGCCCGAAAACAGACGCCAGCCCAGAGGGGTCCCGGGCGCACCGGGGATGAGGAGTTGCGGAATGAGGGGTGCAGGGGGGTGAGCGGGTGGAGTGATGGTGGGAGCCGTGAGGGGGGTGCGGAGGGTGAGAAGTTCGGGGTGCAGGGATAACAGGGTGCGGCGGAGTAGGAGAGGAGACGGGGTGCTGGGGTGAGGTGTGGGGTGCAGGGGTGACAGAGCGGCGGGGTGCGGGTGCAGGGGTCGGGAGGTGAGGAAGCGGCGGGGCGCGGGGTGCGGGGGGTGAGCAGGTGCGGGGAGGGGGGGGGGGCGCTCACCTGTCCGTACACCTGGAGGGGCTGGGGCTGCGGGGCCGCGCTCCGCCGCGCCCGGGACGGCGGCCGCGGGTCCGCGGGGTTCGCCCCCGGCCGCGGCTCGCGGGGGTCGCCCCGCGCCACGAGGAGGCTGCGGTGCGGAGGGAAGGGCGGGCGGGCGCCGGGCCAGCGGGGCGCCCCGGCGGCGGCGGCGGCGGCGGGCGGGAGCAGCGCGAGCAGGGCGAGCAGCGCCGGGAGCCGCGGCCGCCTCCGGCCGCTCCGGGTCGCCATGTTCGCGGCGCGGCGGCAGGTGGTGGCGCCGCCGCCCGGAGAGAATGCGCAGCGCGGGGCGAGCGCGCGGCGGGCGGGGGGCGGGGGGCGCGCGGGGCCTGGCGGGCCGGGCCGCGCCGCGCCGGGAGCCGAGGGGAGGCGGACCGGACCGGGCCGCGCGCGCGCCGCCGGGGCTCTGCGCCGCCCGCCGCCCGCGCCCTCCCGCCCGCCGCGCCGCCGTCACGTGCGCCGCCCCCCCCCCGCACCCCCCCCCCCCCGGCGCGCGCCCCGCCCCGCCACCCCGGGGAGCGCACGGGGAAGTCAAGGCAGCGGCGCCCCCGGCGGGCGGGAGCGGCCCGGCCCGCCGGACTCGGTGCCTTCCTCCAGGGCTCTCCTGATTCCCCCCGCCGGCTCCCCACGCGGGACCCCGACGAGACGCACGCGACCCTCCCCACGCGGGACCCCGACGAGACGCACGCGACCCTCCCCACGCGGGACCCCGACACGCGACCCTCCCCACGCGGGACCCGACGAGACACCGACCCTCCCCACGCGGGCCCCCGACGAGACACCGACCCTCCCCACGCGGGACCCCGACGAGACACCGACCCTCCCCACGCGGGACCCCGACGAGACACCGACCCTCCCCACGCGGGACCCCGACGAGACACCGACCCTCCCCACGCGGGACCCCGACGAGACACACGCGACCCTCCCCACGCGGGACCCCGACGAGACACCGACCCTCCCCACGCGGGCCCCCGACGAGACACCGACCCTCCCCACGCGGGACCCCGACGAGACACACGTGACCCTCCCCACGCGGGACCCCGACGAGACGCACGCGACCCTCCCCACGCAGGACCCCGACGAGACACCGACCCTCCCCACGCGGGACCCCAACGAGACGCACGCGACCCTCCCCACGCGGGACCCCGACGAGACGCACGCGACCCTCCCCACGCGGGACCCCGACGAGACACACGCGACCCTCCCCACGCGGGCCCCCGACGAGACACCGACCCTCCCCACGCGGGTCCCCGACGAGACACCGACCCTCCCCACGCGGGCCCCCCGACGAGACACCGACCCTCCCCATGCGGGACCCGACGAGACACACGAGACCCTCCCCACGCAGACCCCCTCCCAGACACAAGACCCTCCCCACGTGGGCTCGCATCCCCACACGCGGCCCTCCCCAGGCCCGTGGCCCAGCTGGGACGCTCGCATGGCTTCTGCCTACGGAAGGGCCGCGCGCCACAGCTACTCCGGGTCAAGGCAGACTGGCCTGTGCCCCCGGCTGGGAAAACAGGGCCCCAGTGCCCGGGCCACACCTGGGCCACTGCACCCACCGCCAGAGCCCCAAACCGTGGCAGAGGTGGCTGGCGGCATCTCTCCAAGGGGGCCAGAGGCTGGCACCCCCCCTCCACCGGCCCCAGAGGAAGAGGGGCGCCTGTGCCCATCCCCGTGGTCCTCCCAAGGCTTGATAGCCTGTGGCTGGTAGCAGGAGGGGGCAGCTACCCCAAGAAGGGGGAGGACACACGTCCAATGACCCCCCCCCCCCAAATTCAGCCAGACTCTCTGGACCACAAAGAAACAAAACTGCAATTGAGACAGACCCCAAAGGAAAACCTTTTGTTTTGTCTTCTAGCGTGGCCGGAGCCCCTAAGGTTTGTGCACCTGCGTGTTACCGATTTCAGGATTTCATGTTCTCTTTCCCAGTGCGCTGGACTCGGATCCCAGTTATTAAGGAGACAGAAGGCAGAGCAGATCTGACGGAACACTGGCCCTTAGCTTTTGCCACTCAACACCCATGCTCTACCACGGAAGCCACAGCTCCACTGCCAGCTTCTTGCTGGTTAATCGAAGAGTCTCACAGACTTTCCTACCCAGGCTGGCTTTGAACCATGATCATCAGATCTCAAACTCCTGAGTAGCTAGGATTTCAGGTGGTGGGTCACTGCTGCCCAGCTGTCTTCAACTTGGTATCATTACACAACCACCCAATTGTCCCCACCAAGGCGCTGACCTCCTTCCCGCTGCCCACGAGACCAGTCCTGTCAGACCCCCTGCAGAGCACAGAGACGTGTGTCCCCATCTGTCCCCGAGCGTCGATTTGCCCACTCAACCTGCTGGCTCCAGGTTCTGATGCAGTCTGCGCAGGAAGAACTGGTTGAGCAGGACCAGATACTTGGCTCATTTGGATTTGGATTTGCAACTTTATTGCAGGAGAGCTGGTGAGAATGATCAAACATGGCTCATTTCCTCCTCGCAGGCCCCAGTCTCTAATCATCATCTACATCCAAGTCAGCAGCCCACAAACTGGGCTACCCAAGCACCGACCACAGTGGATTTTGAGCCAAAGAGCCCAACTTGCTGGTTGTGGGAACTGGGCCAAACAACCTCCCCTGGGCTTCAGCTCTCTCATCTGGAAAATGAGGATCTTAATTTTCACCTGTCTCAAAGGACAGCTCAGAGTACAGGGTCAGATCGTGAATATAAAATAGCTATGCAAATCCTGAAGCCCCGCCCCAAATCAAAACATGCATGTCTCTACTGCATGCATGCAGTAGAGACATAGGCTCTAGTCCTGCTTCTACGACAAGCTGTTAGATGAGTTTTGACTTGCTCACAGAGACTTAGCCGCCCTGACCATCCCTCCCCTCTTCAGGACTCTCACCAGAAGCATGGTGAGACAGGAAGAAGCCGCAGTGGTCGTGGTCACTGAGCAGAATTGTGCAATGTGAACAGGCACTTTTCCCAGCTTCGAAAACAACTCCGAGTGGTAAGCAAGCTACCACTTCCTCCATTCTTCCGAGATGAAGATCTGAACCATGGTGGGGGTAGAGATAGCAGAGGGGCATCTAGCTCTCTCTGTCCCAATATGCATGACTTTGCTACACTAAGCCAAAAGTCAATGTGCTGGTGATGATAAACTCACAGAGACAAGTGTTGAACCCGTGTGTGTGTGTGCGCACACATGTGTGTGTGTGTGTTGCTGAGGACAGACCCACAGAGCACTGTGTACACTGGACAAAGGTTCTACTGAGCCACACTCCTATAATAGCTATCTCTGCTCTAAGACTGAAGTCTTAAATTGCCTTCCTCTGTGCTCTGTCCATTCTAGATTAGGGCTAGAGATGAGGAAAGTTACTCAGATCACAACGTGCCATATTTTTATCCAGATGGAGTCACATTTAAAATAACCCAAAGGAAGCCTGGCATTGGTAGCTTATGCCTGTAATCCTAGCTACTCGGCAGATCTGAGGATCACGGTTTGAAGCCAGCCCGGGGAAGGAAAGTCTGTGATCTCCAATTAAAGTGTGCTATCTCCAATTAACCACCAGAAATCTGGAAGTGACACAAGTGGCGCTGTGGCTAAAAGGGGTAGAGTGCTAGCCTTGAGCAAAAAGACCCAGGGACAGCACCCAGTCCCTGAGTTCAGGCCCCATGACTGATGACAAATAAAAATAAGAAACAACCCAAAGGGCTTAGTGTGATTGTACAGGCCTGTAATCCCAGCACTGGGGAGATTCAAGCAGGAGGCTCGTGAGTCTGAGGTCAGCCTGGACTCTATAGGGAGTCCCTGTCTCAAAAATCTAAACAATAAAGCAAAGCAATAGGGGCTGTGAGTGTAGCCCAGGACCACAGTGCTTACCTAATATATGCCATGTCCTGGGTGACACACACACACACACACACACACTGCAAAATGGCAGTAAGGATAGCCATGAAGAGAAAGTGGTAAACCCTCAGACACAGACTTCTCTCTCAACTGGTGGCGGTAAGGAACGAGAGGTGGTAGAATGCCTGACTGGTGTGGGTGCCAGGCTTTTTGGGGGGACAGACCCTCAACTCCCAGGCCTGGACTAGCCAATCTCACTCATCCCTGGCTGTTCAGAGGAGCCTTCCCCTAGCCAGGCATGCTGGGTTACGGCTCTCACACTCGGCCCGCCCTCCCGCCTGCAGCTCTGCGGAGGGACTTCCTCTCGGCTGCGTTTCTCAACTCCCGCTTCCTCTTAGCTGCCGGCATCTGTGGGGAGAATCGCATCAGCACTCCGAGGGCCTCAGGCCCTCCCGGAACAGGTGGGTACCCAGGGCGACTTGCAGAGCGTTCAGGGATGGAGAAGGTGCCCTGGGCCCTTTCAAGGCTCCATACTGAAGCCTAGTAACTCACCACAGTCACATCACCAAGAGAAGGACTTGCGCAGGAACCACCCAAAGTTTGAGATGTAAAGAAGTTCCAGATGTTTGCAGTTTACAGAAGTCTCCTAAGCGTCATAGAGGGAGAGGAGCTTGAGGTTTTTGGTCTTTGAGGAGAGGGCCACCTCTTTCCTAGGAGCTGGAGGGAAGGAAACAAATGGCTAAGAAGAGTGATCTGTGATGCCAACGCAGCCTCTGCCCTAGCTCTTCTCAGAGGCTAAAGGCCTTGATCTTTAGCCTTCCCTAGGTGCTCCCTAGGTGTGGGGCTGAAGGCCTCTGAGTTACTTGTGGGGAAACTTCCCCCTCCGTCAGATAAGGGAACTTCCGAGAAAGAGTCTCTTGCTTGGCGGAGAGAAAGTGAGTTTGACTCTCGGGCTGCTTGTGGGCCTTGTAGCGGTTCGTTTTCTGATCCCACAACAAATGCGCGTTTGTGTGTGGAGAGGGAGGTGACAGCCCGCTTTGCCCTCGTGGTGAGGGCAGGGTGAGGGATCTGCACAGATGATTCACAGTTGTGAACTGGTTGTTTGTTTTGTTTTACGCCACCGCATGCATCTGTCACTCGAGGCCGGCTTCTGGACCAATCATTAACCAGGAAGCACGTTGGTGATCTTTATCCCCTCTTCTAGATAACCGTAGCAATGATTAGCATTGACCTCAAGCCAGGGTAAAATTAAAATTGCTTCTTGACTCTCAGAAAACAATTGTTTTCTCCAAAAACTACTTTAGTTAAAGGCAACGAAGTCTGCAATTACTGTGGGGTGACAAAGTACTGTAGAGCACTTGCTTAGCATGCCCAAGGCCCTGGGTTCCACCTCCAGCAATGAAAAACACAAAACAGAGAAGCCAACCGTAGACCCAGAGCATAGCACAAGCGGCTTCCATTCTGATCTTTGAAAACATCCAATTCAAGTGGGAGGCTATGGAAGCAGCAATAACTTACTTTTGCAGAGCAATGATTTACATTTGCATAGCATTATAATAGCTATTTTATTCTAGCTCAGAGCAATTCTTTGAAGTGAACAGAGGCAGGCTTCATTGCCACTCCCATTTTACAAACTCCTAGCACTGAAGCGCAGGAGGGGTGGTTATTTGATTATTTGCCCAAAGGTACAAAGGCCTAAACGCCCACCGATGCTAAGGGATAGACTGATTCAAATCCATCTTCTCTGGGTTTTGTGTTTTTTTTTTTCTGCCAAGTTTAATATCTTCACTTCCAAAGAAAAACACCGAGATTTCAAAACCTAGGAGAATGAACCGCAGGACCAGGGCAGAAAGGAGACAAAGCAGTGGTTTAGCTCTTCGTGATCAACCCTGGGCAAAATCCCATTGCCTCCCCTACCAGGAACCCTGCCCAGTTGCCTGCGATGGTTCATTTGCCTGACCCTCTCTGCAGCCACTGATCCGGCCAGGTAGACAGCTTCCGCTACCATAGGTAGACAGACGTAAGAAGAAACAAGACAGTACCCTGAAACGGAAGACTATCCTGAACCTGCAAATGGCCCTGGGCCATTCGGAGTGAGCAGACTTGGCTTTGTCAGTCTTTCCTATGTTATTCTTCACGGGTTATCAGCGCTCGGGGCACGTCCTACCCTGGCATATTGGGCAGTCCCTCGCAGTTCCCATTCGAGTTTAGCTGTCCAGGCCTGCTCTCCACACCTTTCTAGAAGCGGCATCCAATGGGGGCTCAAGCCTGGTGAAGGAGCCCGGGTTTCGGAAGCTGCTCCCATCTGCTGAGGATTTCCCAGAAACTCAACCTCTTTGGATTTTGTTCTACCAGGCAGCATGGAGAGCTTCCTCCCCCCATGTGGGAGGTGGAGGCATGGCTGGCCCTTGGGGTGCAGACGCAAGACGGAACCTGCTGCCCTAAGGCCCTGGCTGGCTGAGGGTTGCTGGGAATGGCGGAAGAGGATCGGCGCCCACTCATAGGCTTAGAAGGAGGAGGACGATCTTACACGGAAATCTCCCAGAAGGCTCTTGGAGGATGCCACTTCCTCCCCCTGAGACCTCTGCGACGCGTTCATCGGGCGCGCGCAGCCTCGGGCACCGAGGCGTTAAGGGAGTCGGCCAGCCGAGACGCGGCTCTGTGCACGGCGCACGGACCGCGCGTCACCTCAACGGGCAGGCAGCCTCGTGCGTGGCGCGGGGCCAGCCAGGCGGGGAAGCCTCCCCGGCGGCTCCCGGGCTCGGCTCGGCCACACCGGGGGCTCCCAGACGCCTCCGGCCATTCCCAGCCAGTCACAACAGATCGGAATGTTCCTTCCTGCGGACACCGCTCGCCCTTCCAAAGGTCCCTTCTTGACCTCTTTGCAGAAAGAAGCATGCAGCCCGCTTCCTGCCCGCCTTGAGCTGTCGGCCCCGCTCTGCCTTGCATTAGTGGGCCTGTATTGACGTTTGCCTCCTTGTCTACATTGCAGTTCTGTCTTTGGACCTATTCCCGTGTCATACGGGGGACAGAAGGCATGTGAGTGAGAGAGGGTACCTAACACCAGGGTGGTTCTACAAAGGTCCGTTTTGATTAGTGCTCGGAGGAGACCAAATTTCCCATCTAGCTACCGCGCCAGAGGGTGCTAGAAAGACTTCTCAGGGGCCTGTCCACCCCAAGTGAGTCAGCCTGGACAAGAAACAAGTCTTTTCATTGTAAGGTACTTTAATGTACGTCCTACTCATTAGCCACCGTCTGGTCGTAGCGTATAGGTGTCCACGAAAGATACAGTCCTACCTGCAAATGAGTTAAAGAAAGCGGAGACAAGGATGTGCAAAACTAGCAGAAATATATGAATTCAACAAGAGCTCTGTAGGCTGGATGCCGGTGGCTCACGCCTGTAATCGCCTGTTTACTCAGGAGGCCGAGATCTGAGGATCATGGTTCGAAGCCAGCCCAGGCCACCAAATTCAAGACTCTTATCCCCGGCTGACCATCAAAAAGGCTAAAAGCAGAGGTGCGGCTCAAGGGCTGGAGCATGATCCCGGGGTCCAAAAGCCAGGCAAAGGCCTTGAGCTCCAGCTCCAGTGCACACGTGCGCACGCACACACACACACATACACCACGCACACACACGTGCACCTGCACCCACGCACGAGCTCTGTGTTGAAAAGAGGAGCCATCGGCGGCATTGGGGACAACCTTCCTGGAGAACAAGACCTTGGCGGGAGCAGGGACAAGCAGGGCGGGAGGAACGGGAACTCGTGCTGGGTGCCTGGGGAAAACGGGGAAGGGCTGCCAGGGTGGAGGCCTGGCAGCAAGGTAGCGTGCGGGAGCACACAGCAAGGGGTGCAGGAGGCTGGAAAACCAGAGGAGAGCCCCGGGCCGGCTGGATCTGCACCGGCACACCCGCTTCGCCCATTTCCTCCCGGCGGAGACAGAAGCTGTACCTCCGGGAGCGGGCCGGAGAAGCGCTTCTTCCTGACAGGTCCAGCACGGCAGAGCCTGCCCCTGCCGGGCCGCGGCAGTCCATCTTGCGCGAGAGCACTGAGGAGTACCTGTTTGTCGTGCGTGTCATCTCCCCCCAGGGAACCACAGTCCCGCGGGGCCTCTTACTGCCTGCATCCACCCACCCATCACCCTGGAAATCTTCCGTGGTGTCGCCAGCCGAATTAACACCCGCTCACGTGGCGTTCCCACCAGACTCCAAACTCCCGGTGCTCCCAATGAGGCCCCTGCAGAAGGAATATACTTTCTCAGAGCCCTTACACAAGCGCTATTAAATCCTCCACCCCCAATGAACGATCGCAACGGCCATTAGGATTCGGATGGTACCGACAGACCTACTCGGAGACATGGACGGCCTCATTTGGCGTTGGATTCCCACCCTGCCCCGCATCAATGAAAACTCCATTCCCGCTCCGTCTGTAGTTAAACAAGAACTCCAGTGCTAAATTAGCAGTGGGAGGGGGTGGGGGGGGAGAGGGTTCATGTATGAATTTTCTTTGCCTTCTAACATTATGTAAATGAAGAACTCAGCGAAGTGCAAATGAAGACTATTCTTAATTCTGCTATTCTGTGATAATGAGGCCACGGGACACTTTACTCCCCTTCTGCCAGGCATGGCCACACTTCCTGCTACGCCATCTGCCGGCTGCACCTCCCAGCAGGGACACCACCCAGTGTGCTCCATTCTCCCCCACTCCCCCCCCCCCACTAACGTCAGATCCACTCCACCCTCTCCCGTCCCTGCTCATGATTTAGTACCTTTCAAAGCCCCCATGCCCCTCAGAGAGCAGCATCAAGGGGGTAACGCGGGCCCGGTGTTCAGGAATCCCCACGCCTGTCTACGTCACCCCCGGTACCTAATTGCCTCCGTCTGTAAAACGAATTACCCACCTCTTCAGGTTTAAAAGATGACATGAGATTATAACCGTCAAGGTTTAATTCGAAGCCGGGCACATAACACTTGGTCAATTAATGCCTATTGTTTTGTGTCTGTTCTGCAATATCTAGATTAGACATGGTTGTTAAATCAATTTGGCCATTCAGCAGGTGTCCGCGCTTACTGCTTGCTTGTTTATTTCTTCATTTAAGGTTTGTAATGCCCCTTCAGCCTCACGATCAGGTAATAGGTTGGTATGAAAACTAGTCTCAAGGCAGGGAGGAGAGCTCTGTGGTGGAATGTGTGCCTAGTATTCTAGGGGACTCGGGGTTCAGTTCCCAGCACCACCCCTACCCCAGGATGGAGAGCACTTGGAACTAACACAACGAATTGTTTGGGATCATCGAAGGGCAGGCTCTGACCCAGGAGATTTTCCTCTAAGGAACCACACGCCTTGGAGTTCGCTTGGAAGGTGCGGTTCCAGCTGGGGAAGAAAACCCGTTGAAGACTGTGTCATTTTGTGCAGAGCCGGAGTCTTGCAGCCTTGGAGCTGGAAGTGAAAGAATTGATCTCCATGGTTCCGCAGAACGGATCCGTGTGGGTGCCGTAGACGCGAGGCTTGACAGAAAAGGATGAATAAAACACGAGGCTAAATGCCAAAGTGAGACTTTACCGAGCGCTTCCTATGGTGCCAGACCCTATTCATGCAAAACGCTTGGTACCCATTAATCTTCTTTAATCCACGTTTATAACTCTATTGAGAGGTTAAGCAATTGGGCCCAGGATTTTGCAGCTAGTGAGTAATAGAACCAGGCCTCGTTTCCACATCTGTTGAACTCCCAAGTCCCTGCTTTTCATCATCAGTAGACTCCACTGCGTCCCAGAAAAGAACTTCTAAAGCCATTGAGCCCTGTCTCTTCGTTCCAGGTCCTCCAACCAGCCCCAGATGGAAATTCCTTTCCAATTATTTTTAGGTTTGCAGGGAAGCCACGTCTATACATTTCTGGGTAACCGATGACAGTATCTCTAACACTGTCATTAAGGATGTGCTCTGAGTTTAAGCAATGCCCCCTATGGTCTCATTTCCTCATGGGTAGGTGAGCTTAAGGCAGAAGGATGTAGAAAACGTTTCAATGAGAACTTCAGATGGTCAGGTGCAGCTTCTGTTGATCTGCGGTCTGTCAGGTCTCAGTCTGGAGCCATATAAAGGGACATTAATAAGGGGATATAATGGACCAAGAAGAAAAAGTTCATGGATGAGGTTGGGAAATGGGCTCTTCTCTACTCTGGTCTCACTGCAGCAGACTATACAACATTCTGTAACACAAAGCTGTGATCTAGCCAAAGGAAGTGCAAGGAATGGCTCTTACAGACACAGAAAGAGCTGGAAACCACAGCAATGATATACTTTAGTGTGGTGATAGTTCCCAGCCCCTTGGGTCGCTGTGTGGAAATCAACTGAAACCATGGCTAGTATATTTAGCACCTGCCAGGGACTCAGGTCCCCTTTCTCTTCTTCTTCTTCTGTGCAGGTGATTGTTTTACTGGACAAGACTTGAGCTCAAAAACATTATTGTAAGAATTCCAGAATAGGAGCCTTTCTTGCTGTAGAACCTGAGCCTACTTCTCAGAATTGCAACTCATGGTGTTACATCCCACAGGGCTGGGGAGTCAGAGATTTTCTTTTTATTTATTTATTTTGTTTGCCAGTCCTGGGCCTTGGACTCAGGGCCTGAGCACTGTCCATGGCTTCTTTTTGCTCAAGGCTAGCACTCTGCCACTTGAGCCACAGCACCACCTCTGGCCGTTTTCTACATATGTGGTGCTGGGGAATCAAACCCAGGGCTTCATGTATACGAGGCAAGCACTCTTGCCACTAGGCCATATTCCCAGCCCTGGGAGTCAGAGATTTTCAAACTCGGCTCCAAAGGTTGCTAACGGGCAGCCCTCAGATACAAATTCAGGCAGTCCAGAGCCAGTGCCGTGCTTCTAAGCAGAAAGCTGGGTTGTCCCCCTGTGGCCCTGGCCCATCGACTCATGAAGAAGACGTTCCTAATCCTCTGGCTGAACATCAACACCACGAGAGGATGGATCTCAGGAGCCGGTGCTCCAGAACTGTCTTGGTCTTTTAAACAGCAGAACTAAATTTTTTTTGACAGTTAAAGTCTAACATATGCATAAACATCCTGGTCAAGGCGAGCTGTGTGAGATTGCATACAAGTACCAGAGGCTGAGGTGAGCTATCTGTGCCTTAAAAGGAAGGATGAAGGGTACTGCTAACCAGGTACACATACGGGCACGCATTCCCCTCAGCAGATGCCCTGAGCAAATACAGAGGCTCCAGCATCCCTTCCTGTTGCCCATTCCACAACCGCATGCACACTTTACAAGGCCAGAAAGAAGCCTTACATAGGTTTTGCAAGCATCCCATAAGCACAGATGTCTGTTGACAAGATGGGATTGTGAAGGGGAAAAGGAGAGGAAGAGGGAGAGAAAGGAAAAGAGAGAGGAGGTGGGGGGCTGGCTCTGGGCTTATAAAACAGAGCCAGAGTTGTGGGCTGGGCTCTTTGGGTCACAGACCTCTTTGAAAGCAACGGCTGGTGGGAGAGATTGTAAAATGACCAAACAGTCAGGCTGATCAACTCCTTGCGCTCGTACCAGAATGCCCACTTGGAGATGCTAGATCCAGAGGCTAGATCAAGGAGCCGCAGTGATTTGGGCCCTGGTCCATTCTGTGACTGTTGTCCCTTTGCCGGTAGGACGGCTACTCTTCTTGCTTATGGCTGCCCGTGCTTCAGGAGGCGGGCGGGGCTGGGTCCTGCTCTCCAGGTCAGCCTTGTTCCTCTCGGGAAAGCCCCGGCTCCTCCTGATCCGTTCTCCTCCGGGCGGCAGTGACTACTTTACAATTCTATTTCTTCCTCCTGTGCTCCCCGTATTTTGTAAATGCCAACCTCACTAATGTCTTCTTAAAATGGCTGATGGTATGTGCCATCTCCAAACGCTTCTGCCAGTCAATCAACATCTGTCGAAATGATGGCATGGAAATTAAGATCAGAGTGAATTATAATACACCCCTCCCCCTCCCCCCCCGCCATAGCTTTCAGTTGAGATTGTTGCTCTTAATTTGTTCCTGGGTTTTGTGTCTTCCATCTGAACACATTCCCTTTTTCACGCTATTGCATAAGAATGTAAAACTAGTGAAACAGTAAGTTATTAACAGCTACAAAATATTCATGGTATGATAATTCAGAGCATAAGCTTTAAGGTTAGACAGAGACTCAGAAGTTGGCTTAGGAACGTTGCTTAATTCCTGCAAGTATTGGTTTTCACTTCCCTAAGATGGCCATAGCCTAGGGATGCGTTGAGCAATCAGTCGTGGAAGTGGAATTCTTCCCCTGATTCCTCTGTTCTCGTCCTGTCTTCTGCTCTTACGGTTTACAGAAGCCACAGAGGACACAGTTAGGGTGTTCCTGGGGTCTGGGCCCTGCCGTCTGTGGTGACCTGAGGTCGTGAAGCATGCAAGCATCACTTTGAACTACAGACATCCGTGGTGCAAAGGAACAAGTTCAGTTTCAGAACCTGATCCGCATCCAGTTGAACCCATCGTCTTCACGGGCCCAGGGTCACCGCAGCTGCGCTCCCCCGAGGGAAACCGTGCTTTCTGTCCTCGTATACATTGTCCACCAATGCTTGATTGCTCGCAAACTGTCCACACTGTCCTGCCCAGTCTTCACGGACTCCTCTGCCATCCACAGCTGGGCCTGCTTTTACGCTTGCTCTAATTCAGCACGTGTGATATCCAGCCTCACCTTGGGTTCCAGTGTTCTTCGGTTAACCACAATGTCCCAACGTTCAGTTTGTTTCACTTCTTGGCACACCCGCTCTAAACATCAAGTCCTTCGGGGAGAGCACGAGAGGAGTACATCCAGATGCGTGTAGCTCTTATTTGGTTGGGTTTCCATAGTACAAGTGATTTGGAAATATGACTCTCAAGTCCCTGCATATTCCCAAACAAGTTCCTGCTAACTAACATGACACTTTGGCTTCGGTTTCAGTACAAATATCTGGGGACAAATTCTTGACTCAAATGCATCCGAGAGACAAATTATTCTGTTGATCCCAGCTCCTTGCGTATTGTGAAGGCAAAGGGAGATTCATAAAGTGTAAGTACAATAAGCACTTGAAAAACACTAGTGATAATTATTGCTGGCAGTTTTAATTTTCCGTCCCTAATGACAGGGTGATAAACATCTTTTCATATGCTTATTCGCTACCTGTCTGTCTTTTCTAGTGAGGCGTCTTTTCAGATCTTCTGCCCATTTTTAGTTGTGTTCCTAATTTTCTTATTGTTGAATGTTGAGAGGTCTTTTGGTAGCTTTTGGATAACAGTCCTTTATCAGTTATGTCATTAAAAATATCTGTTGCTAGTCCGTGGATTATCTTCTCGTTCTTTTGATATTATTGCTATTAGCCAAATGTTGTTGAAATAATGATACGCTCTAAATTATCCCACAGAGTTATTATGGAGATTAAGTAAGTCACTCTCTTTGAAGCTCTTAGAACAGGAGCTGGCATTTTAGTTAAGAGCTTTGTGAGTGTTAATTAATATACAAGAAATATGGAAGTCTATAATCCCTAAGATAATTTGACCCTACCTCCTCCCTTTTAATTATTCTCTTTCACTTCTCAAACGAAGTGGCAAAGGACTCTCTAGTTTCACCTGAATTTTTTTTTCTTGGAGCCAAAAACATTCCTGGGGGGCTGGGGATATGGCCTCGTGGCAAGAGTGCTTGCCTCGTATACATGAGGCTCTGGGTTCAATTCCCCAGCACCACATATACAGAAAATGGCCAGAAAGGGCGCTGTGGCTCAAGTGGCAGAGTGCTAGCCTTGACCAAAAAGAAGCCAGGGACAGTGCTCAGGCCCTGAGTCCACGCCCCAGGACTGGCCAAAAAAACAAAAACAAAAACAAAAGCAAAATATTCCTGGGTACATGCATGGTTTTTGAGCATCGTGTCAGCCTATCGCCTAAAGAAGCTATTTTATGTAAGGTTTCCAGAATATTTTATTCCTCATTCTCATCGATGAGATCTTCTGGGTTATTTAGCACAGCAGCAGATGAGCTAAAACTCCACTTCCCACTCTAGCCCCCATCTTAGTAACACAGAGACAGGGAGCAGGCCTGGAGCAGTTTAGTCTCTGTTAATTTGGGGTTTTCTACCCTTTACATTGAGTTATAACTCAAGATAGTAATGGGATAAGTGCTTTCTTTAAAAAATGAGCTGCAATACCAACTCTTCAAGGGCCCAATCCACGAACATGTGGAATACGGATTTCTTATTTTCATGACTGAGCTAACCCTTGATTTTGATGGCCTGTGTCTTGTTATGGAGGAGGTCACCATGGAAAAGACTTCTTCAGAGAGGAAGTCTACTGTCTTACCACTTCTTCACTAGCCTTGGGACAGATGCTTAAATTGCTTCCTCTCCTGGGGAGCCCACAAACCCCAACACCAGAGTCTTCCAGACCTGGCTACAGGGCTTGTGAGTGTAAGCAAAGCCACGAAGCCTGAGGAGCTAACCGTGGAAACTCTGGGAGATCCAAAGTCGGCTGTTCCCTAGGAGACAAGGGAGCTAGATGGGAAGGCAGGGCTGTGGAGGCAGCCAAACAAGAAGGCCCCAAGAGCCCACGCCTGCCATCCTAGCTATGAAGGAGGCTGAGCTCTGAGAATAACAGTCCCAAGCCAGCCAGGGAGACTTATCTCCAGGTAACTAGCAAAAAGCTGGAAGTGGAGATGAGGCTCAAGTAGTAGAGCACCAGCCTTGAGCCAAGGGAGAGTGGAAGGCTCCGAGTTCAATCCCCAGTACCAGTGCATGCACGCGCACGCACACACACACACACACACACACACACACACACACACACACACACAGAGCAGAAGATCTGAAGCTGGAAATTAGGAAATAGTTGTGAGGGAGGCCCTCCAAAATCCTAAGTGGTAAGATCCAAATCCATGAGATGTGTCTGTCTTCTGTCCCTTTGCTTGTATTACTCGGGAATCTCTGGATGCAAATGGTAGGGGCAAAAACCAGCTTAAGTATCAGAGGGAATTTGTTGGCACAAATAACCAAGACGTCTCAGCGGTGACTGACGCCTGACTCAGCTGCATTCTGCGATTCAACATAAAGACGATGTTTACTTTGCCTTAGTTCGACAGGTAGCGAATCCTGTTGGTTTCAGGAAGGTTTTTCTCCAGGTGATATCTAGGATGACCACTGGTCACAACTGGCTTGTGTCATCCCGTAAGGGAAAAAGAAAACAGAGAACCTCTTCTCGCCCCATGTCCTGCAACAAGGAGCTGTTCGGATTGGTCAGCTGGAAATGGGTACCAGAAGTGACCACATGATTTGGTGAAAGGCTTTTCCCAGAAGGAAGGCTTAGGCACAACTCTCCATTACAGCCCAGACTCTGTGCTGGGCTGTTATGTAAAAGGAAAGTACTTTTTTGAAACCCCTCCACAAAACAGTCTTGACACGCACAGAATTTGATATGAATATAGTCCGGGGGAAAAAGACTGATGTCGCTGTGAGCTCTGAAGACAGCGAGCACAGGACTGGGCCCACCCTGCACTTTGATGGACTACTGGGTGATGATAACACTCTACCTGGACATTACAGACTGTCAGAACAAAAGGATGTTGTGTTAATGGTGTCATCTCCCCAACTTTCCCTCCTACCGCCCCATCTAGTGACTGAAGGCACACGTTTGAGGAAGAGAACACCTCTAAGTGGTTTGGTAACACAGACAGCATCATGACATTCTTTCAGCCCCCCCCCCCCCATCTGCTTGGTTATTTAGAAGGACTGGAGTTTGAAGTTGACCCTTGTGCTATCTCAGCCGGCATCCTGTCACTTGAGCCACTGCGCCCAGCCCTGTTTTCTTATTGTTTTTGTTTTGGTCAGTCATGGGGCTTGAACTCAGGGCCTAAGCCCTGTCCCTGAGCTTTTTCCCTCAAGGCTAGCTCTCTACCACTTTGAGCCACAGTGCCACTTAGGTTTTCTGGTGGTTCATTGGAGGTGATAGTCTCACAAACTTTCCTGCCCACACTGGCTTTGAACCGCAATCCTCAGATCTCAGCCTCCTGAGTAGCTCGGATGACAGGCGTGAGCCACCTGTGCCCAGCTTCTTGCTGGTTGTTTTTGAAATGTGGTCTTGGGGTTGTTTTTCTTCCCTGAACTGGCCTGGAATTGTGAGTGTCCAGATTGAAGCCTCCCAAGTAGCTAGGACTGCAGGAAGGCCCTGCCAGCCTTGAATCCCAATATGCTTTTCTGTTTGCCTTGCGGTAAAACCAAAGAGACAGAGAAAAACCACCGCATTATTCATAATTCCTCTGCAATAATTCCTTGATTACTCTACTTTTTCAGAAGGGGGGGGGCTGTTTTTTAACAGCTGGCTTTGTAAATTAATCTATTAGATAGTTTCAACTTAATGACCAATTTCTTTTTAATAACCTTTGCAGATCCCCTGGAGTGTTCAGTCATTTAAACAGAATTTAAACTGGAATTTTCCCAAGAAATGAAAGGTGATTTCTGTACAGCTTTGAAAAAAAAAAAAACCTAAACTAAACACATTTGCATATTTGGCCCATCTAAAAAGCCAGAAACTAATGAACTTATGAATGATAGTCTCATTTTCCTGTTCTCAGAATTCTCCCCCACCAGCCCTTGCATCTCTCAAAATCCTATTTGGAAATTATTCCCTCCAGGAAGTCGTCTTTGATTAATCACTCCCAGATCGAATTATAAAGCCTTTTTTCATCACATAAACAAGAACAGTAGCTACAGTTCCAGTTACACCCACCTTCCCCCCTTCTAGATGGACGTGAAGTTTCCTGGGCCTTGGGGCGTGGCTTTGCCCCCCCTCCCCCCCGGGGGGGGGCAGGGATCTGCTCTCTGTCTTTATGGAACCATCCTCTCTCTTCTTCCTCAGCCCCCCAGATTGCTTTGAGGAAGGACAAAGGCTGAGCTGGGGGTGTGGGGGAGGGATAGTCCAGTGGTTGAACACTTGCCTGGTATGTAAGATGCCCTGGGTTTTACCCTCAACCCTGTCCCCTCAAAAGCAAAACTTAACAATGTGGAGACCACATTAGTGTAGGGAGAGACCCAGAGCCAAGGGTCAAGAACAGCTCAGCTGTTTGCTAGCTTGCACGGGGAAGGTAATCAATTCTTAAAGCTTTATTTTCCTTTTAAAAATGACAAATTCTTGCTTGGGGGTGGCGGCCCACACCTGTCTCCCCAGTACTGAGGAGGAGGAGCGTGGAGACGGGAGGATTACTAAGCTAGCCTGGGCTACATTGGGAGGCCCTCTCCTATACATCAACAATAGGTGGGGCGATGCTGGAAGGCTGCATGCTAATTAACTATGTGGTTCAGAAGCACTTCAGGAGGCGGGTCGATCTTCAGCACGCATTGCTTTGCTTAGCGATGTGTTGGTAGAAGCAACGGACTCCTTGAAATATCTTTCTCATTTGTGGCTGACATCCGAAGTTCTTTTCCAGAAGGCAAAGACTTTCGCGCCACGTCGGAAATAAGGCTAAAACGGAACCGCATCTTGGGGTGAGAAATAGTGAATTTAAACCCATCCTCTCCTGCGCGCGTGATAAATACCTGGCCCCACTTCCCACGGCGGCTCCTGCCCTCGCCTTGATTGGCAGCTCCCATTGGCCACCCTGACTCAGCCTGGCTCCAGACAGACGCTGCCAATCCGTCGCAGTGTGGGAGGGGACGCAAAGCCCATGCTGGTCCCCCCCTGCCAAGGGACCCATCAGGGACACTTTCCAAGGAGCAGGATTGGAGTAGAGGACCTGAGGCAAGCGGCAAGCGGAGGGCGAGGCTGCCACCATTGCTGGGAGGGCGTGGCAGGGAGAAAGCACCCAGGAGAGGGAGGCCGGCGTTATTTCCCGAGATATCACTACTACGCAGAGACCTGAGAAGCCCCAGTGTGGTCTGGACAAGGTCTTCCACAGAAACACCAGCCAGTGACCTTGAGGGTCAACTCGAAAGGTCACTTACCATTGCCTCACGTCAATAAGAAACCTTGAGTTATAGTTGTAACTTGCCTACAAGTTAACTGTATGTTTTGATGTTAATTCATTCCCCTTCCTCAGTCTCAGTTTTCCAATCTGACCAATGAGGAGGACTGGATTACTGGGGGTCAAGTTCAAGGCCCTCTTTTTTCCCAGAGACAGCGGATGGGCACAGTGGTCCGGACTTGGGTAGCAGGCACTGGGCACCATATTCAATCTTCGGCACCGTAAACATGAACAGACAAAACCAATAAGGCAACTCAAGTGAAATAACAAAAAAATGCAAGTAGAAAAACGTTGCCTTGCCAGCATTTGAGGAATGAAGGCATGGGTAATTAAAATTCATGGGTAGAGAGTTTCAGTTTTGCAAGATGAAAAACGTTTCAAAGATCGGTTGCACAGAAATCTGGCTTTGTTTAATAGTACTTACTAACCTGTCCACTTACAAGCAGTAGGTGCTGCCCAGGGAAACAGAAAGGCCCACTTCTGCGGGTGCCCACGAGGGCATTTCCACTTATGACTGACGCGTCCGTGTGCCCTGGTTAAATAATAGGAAACAATATTTTCAAAGGACGATGTAAGAATATACATACATCAAAACTAGCAAAAACTACTTAAATATAAGAATATTCTAGCTCTTACCCAGGGCATTTCACTCTGGAGCAGTGGGGAATACAACATCTTCACTTGGCAAATTCTGCCGTGGAGAGGGAACCCGGAGAAATGGCCATGATTCTCTCAGCTTCTCAACCGCCAAGAATCTTGTCTTTCCTACGACCGGTCCACCCAGCCAAACCGTATTTACTGATACTCTATGCCAATGCACCACCATATTCGAGCTATCATAAACACAGACCAAGAGACACTTCAGCCTTCTTCTCTTCCTCTCTCTGGATGAGAAAATCTGTTCAAAGGGGGAGATTTGTTCTTTACCTAATGTTTTCTTTGCCATGCTTCTCACAAGATTTCCCGGCTCAGTCCGTGTCGAGCCATGGGCCTCTGGGACACAGACAGTGGATACTGGTTGGCTCTTGGTGGAGTCGTTTGCTCCTTTGGAGGCTCATTATCGCGGGCACCCCCCTCCCCAACACACACACACACACACACACACACACACACACACACACACACACACACACACCTTCCTGTGCCTTTGGACACCACTTCAATCCTCAGTACCCCTGGACGATCTGCTAAAGGAACCTGGAGCCGCTGCCCAGTCTCAGAGATGCGCATGCACGCTAGCTCTGACGGCGACCGCCTTGCTTTAAGATTCCCTCCTGAGCGAAGCGTCAGCCAGCTGAGTCAGGCCTTCTTGATCATTACAAAAGCGGTCACCGACATGGGGACTGGAGTCCTTAGCTCAGCTGTGGCGAAGGTGGTTTGTTTTTAGTGCCAACTTATATGACAAATCTAGGAGGTACTGTTAGCTAGCGTCATTTATTCTATTGAGCTCAGAGGCGGTGGGGATTTTTCTTCTCCTTCTTCTAACTCTTCAGCTGAGCAGACTGACCTGTATTCAGTCAGCAGAATCCTTTAAACTTGTCTAAGCATCCTTGTAGAGAATCTGCACTGAACGCTACCAAAATAAGGCTCTGAAGGACTTGCAGGTTATCTTTTCATTAGCATATGGTAATGACACACAAGGGCCCGTCTCACTAGGATGTTTTCTTACATCTGTGTAATATAATTTGGTTGGATTCTCCCTCTCTACTACCCTATCAGCTCCCCAGTCCCTCTTATCCTGGTCTCTTCCTCTCCCCAAAGAGTTCGCACTTCTATTTTCATGTGTTGTTGTTTTTAGAGAACTTAGATTTCATATATGAAAGAAAACATTCAATATTTGTCTTTCTGAGCCTGGCTTAATTCACTTACCATGATGATTTCCTATTACATTTTTTCCCCTGAAAACAACACAATTACATGTTGTTATGCCTGTCTAATATTTACTGAAAAAATATATAATTTTCTTTCTCCGTTCATTCATGTAGGGATACCTACATAGCTATAGCTCTGGGTCGTGTGGACAATGCTTTATAAACCTGAGTATGCAGATATCACTGTTGTATGCTGGCTTCCATTCCTTTCCAAGCATGCTGTAGCTGGATCCTATGGGAGTTTTAATGTTTAGTGCTTCGAGTGATCTCCATGTTGAGTTCCATAGTGGCTATACTAATTTACACCCGCTCCAATAGTCAATACAGGCTCCTCCTTCCCTCCCTCCCTCCCTCCCTCCTGCTCTCCCAATATTTGTGCTGTTTTCTTGATGATCAGTCATCCTGACTGGGGTAGAATTTTAAATGCAGTTTTGATTTGCATATTCCCGATGGCTAATGGTGTCATTTTTTTTTCATGTATTTATTGTCCACTTGTAGTTTCCCTTTTGAGAACATTCTGGTCAGTTCATTTGCTCTATTTGTGGATTCATATCAGGAGAAAAACAGCTTGCTTGCTTTCTCTCTCGCTCTCTCCTCTCTCTCTTTCTCTCAGACCTAGGTCTTGTTAGGTCTCCATTTTGTACTCGTGCAGGTCATTTTTATTAAACGCAGCAGTATATTCATGTTCACTCCTGTTACTCTCCATCGTATTACTTTCAGCCTCAGATTCAAGTATGGGAAATGGAAAATATCACCTAATCTATTGCCTAAGAAACAGTGAGCCACAACACATGCAACAAACTAAAACTAGATCCTTATATATCACCCTGCACCAAAATCAATTCCAAATTGATTAAAGACCTCGAAATCAAAACAGACACCCTGAAAACACTAAAGGAAGAAGTAGGAGAAACACTTGGGCTCCTTGGCACAGGACGGAACTTCCTTAACAAAGACCCAGAAAAGCTACAAATCAAAGAAAGGTTGGACAAATGGGACTGCATCAAACTGCAGAGCTTCTGCACAGCAAAGGACATAGCTCGCAAGATAAACAGAAAGCCCACAGACTGGGAGAAGATCTTTACCAGACATTCAACAGAAAAAGGCCTCATATCTAAAATATATGCAGAACTAAAAAAATTACCTTCCTCCAAAACAAAACCGCAAAGAACCAATAGCCCGCTCATCAAGTGGGCTAAAGACTTACAAAGAGACTTCTCTGATGAGGAAATGAGAATGGCCAAGAGACACATGAAAAAATGCTCTACCTCACTGGCCATAAAAGAAATGCAAATCAAAACAACATTGAGATTCCATCTCACCCCAGTAAGAATGTCATATATCAAGAAAACTAACAGTAACAGTTGTTGGAGGGGATGTGGCCAAAAGGGAACCCTACTTCATTGTTGGTGGGAATGTAAACTGGTTCAGCCACTCTGGCAAGCAGTATGGAGATTCCTTAGAAGGCTAAATGTAGAACTCCCCTATGACCCAGCAGCCCCACTTTTGGGTATTTATCCAAATGACCACAAACAAAATCACAGTAATGCCACCAGCACAACAATGTTCATTGCAGCGCAATTTGTCATAGCTAGAATCTGAAACCCACCCAGATGCCCCTCAGTAGACAAATGGATCAGGAAAATGTGGTACATATACACAATGGAATTTTATGCCTCTATCAGAAAGAATGACATTGCCCCATTTGTAAGGAAATGGAAGGACTTGGAAAAAATTATACTAAGTGAAGTGAGCCAGACCCAAAGAAACATGGACTCTATGGTCTCCCTTATTGGGAATAATTAGCACAGGTTTAGGCAAGTCACAGCAGAGGATGACAAGAGCCCAATAGCTATACCATTATGATCACATAAGATGATGCTAAGTGAAATGAACTCCATATTATGGAAATGATTGTTATATCACAGTTGTAACTACTTTCAACATCCCATGTGTATCTGTAGTTTCCACTATTGATGATGTTCTTGTATCACCTTCTTGTGATTGTATCTACACTATCTCTGTAATCTTAATCTGAGTATATTGGAAACCGTGTATACTGGTATTAGAATTAGGAAATTAAAAGGGAATACCAAAATTGAGAAACAAAGGGTAAAATAAGAGAAACAACAACAAAAGCAATACTTGCAAAACTGTTTGGTGTAAGTGAACTGAACACCTCAGGGGGGGAAAGGGGGAGGGGGGAGGTGGGTATGAGGGACAAGGTAACAAACAGTACAAGAAATGTATCCAATGCCTAACGTATGAAACTGTAACCTCTCTGTACATCACTTTTATAATAAAAACTTTAAAAAAAAGAAACAGTGAGCCAATTAAAGCCAAAATAATGATCCATTCTAAGAAAAGGAAAAAGTTGTTCAACAAAGGAAACAATAGTCTAGTACTGGTCTCGATTCCCTTAAAAGTAGGCTATTTGTTATTATTCATTGTAATACAATTGAATATACTACTTCAGATATATAGTACTCTTCATTCACTAGTAGTAGATTACTGAGGTATTATCTTGATGAATAGTAGTGAGTATTACGTACATAGCAACAAAAAATTAAAAACCAAATTAACAAAACTTGAGATGAAACACATTAAAGGATCATGAAATTCTCATCTTCCCAAGTAGAAAGACTAATAGATATCTAACACTGATGAACCAAAATAACATAGTACAAGAAGATGACTTGCAGGCAGAGAAGAAAACACCAAAAGAAACAACAATAGCAAGCGAATACATCTGGGAGAGGCATGACGTAAGAGGAATCTTGCAAGGGATGACTGCAGTGGATGCTCTTTATCTGTCATTTCAGTATCGCTTGAATTTTTCTCCCTTTTTAATATTATATTTACATGTATATATTTGTTGCTTTGTAAAGAAAATTAGTATTCATTTTTATTTTAAACTCAGTTAATTTGAGCTGTTCAACAAGCCCTACTTAGGAACCTATTAATTACTTTTTATGTGTCATTGTTTAGCATTTTAAAAGAGGAAGGGAAAGGATACCATTTTCTACACTCGGTGACACTGCACAAGCTGTGGAGTTATCACTTGTGTCAGGATGATAAATTTAATCACCCCTCCTGTGTTCCATTGTTATGAAATGACAACGTTAATGCAATTTATTCAATTCTCTTGTTCCATTATTAATGTGTCACTCAGAATAAGGCTCCAATTTTGTGAAATGACTTAATTTTTGTTCTGGGTTTAAAAAGAAAAAAAAATCATCCTTTCTGCCAGTTGGCTTTTTTTTAAGGCAGGAATTTGAATGAGAGGTTCCGATTTAATTCCTTAAATTGTCTTAGTTCAGAGGGGAACAGAACGTTCTCGGTGAGAAAGGGTGTTATCATCCATTTCTCCTAGGAGGTAATGCATTACGTTATAAAATGCAGACAATGGAGACCTCAGTGATTACCCAATGGAGATTGCTTGTGGGGCCCAAGTAAACAGAGGCAGTGAGAAATGGTAGGTTTCTATCAGTGTCGTAGTGAGGGCATACCTAAGGAACTGGTTCTCCCAATGACCTTATTCTATTGTGTGGTTTGTGCTATGGTTGCTCTGTGTGTGTGTGTGTGTGTGTGTGTGTGTGTGTGTGTGTGTGTGCACGTGCGCTCATGCTTGAGGGGATTAAATTCAGGACCACCCACTTGTTAGGCAGGCCCTCTACCATTTAGGAGCTGTGGGTTCCAGTTCCTCTACCATTTGACATGCTCACCTATGTCTACAATCCTGTTCAAGGGAAACCCAAGGAAGAAAGTCGACTACTTCAGCTTTGGTCTAACCAGTTCTGCGAATGAACTGTAACAGAGCCGTAACCTGAAAATTGCTCCGTTGAGATTAATTCCATCCCATCTGTGCCCTCCTGGTCCCCTAAGTAGTTATTAAACCGACTAATTTTTCTTGGCTTTCACTCATACTTTCCCATCTTCACCACCCACTGTAGTTCTCAAGCGTTCTATCTGTTATAGTTCCTTTTCCACCTGAATAATGGATGAAGTTGGATATGATTCTGTCTGCACAGCTTAAACAAGAGGGAACGTCGTTCTGCTCTCATGTCAGTGTCCAAGCTGGTAGGGTTTCTCTGTTCCATTGGGACTGGACCGGCCTCATCAGCCAGCAGCAGAGAGGCTGACTTCTCGGACGGCGAGTCTTCATGGCTCTGCTAGCCCACATCACAGCAGGAGAGAGATGCTCCCGCGGTGTTCACCAGGCTGTTGGGGAGTAGCACTGCCGTGGGAATTCACTTGCCTTAGCAAATTCTGTGCATGTTCAAGGATGCCAAGGGAAGGGAAAGTTCCCAAATGGAAAGTGAAGAGAATCACATAAGGCATTTCAAGCAATAATCCTTACTTCTGGAAATCAATATCAAAGATTGCATCAGCCCGAGGTTTAATAGGCCACTGTTGGGCAGACGTCTTTGCAGAAATTTGCTTTTTTGTTTGTTTTCTGTGCAAGTTTGTGGCTCTGGCAAAGTCTTCCTTGAATATTTTTTGTTATTGGGTGTATTTGTACAAGACCTCCTGGCCTCCTGGCTTTATTTTTAACCTCAGGTAGAACAAACAGGCTGAGTCAGATCTCCCCAACAATACCTAATGTCCCAGTCCTTGAAGTCCATAGACACGTCCCTTCCTTTGGGTAGAGACTTTGCAGATGTGGTTAAATGACGGATCTTTGAGGTGCAGAGATTATCCTGGGTTATGTGGGTGGTTCCAATCCATCTCAAGAGCCCTTTGTGCAGACACTGGAGAATGAGAATAAGTGACAGCAGAGGATGAAAGTAGAGGGGAGAGAGAATGAGCTAAAGAAGCTGGGATGCTGCCTTTGAAGACGGAAGAAGGGGCCATGAGCCAAAGAGTACAGGCGGCCTCTAGAAGCTAGAAACGCGGCGGCGACAGATGGTTCCTCCAGCGGCCAGGAGACATGCAGCCCTGATGGTCCATTTGAGATCTGTTGGCCAGTGGAAATATAAAATAATAAATTCGTGTTGATTTAAAACACTAGTTTGTGTGATGATTTGTTACAGCAGTGATAGGAAACTAATACAGAATCTGTTTGTTCTGCTGCTTTCTGTTACTGTGAGAAGTGAATAGAATAGACACTAAGGAAGGATTACTAGTTTCTTCCGAGCCTTTATTATCCATCTATCCATATGCCTAGCTATCTCCCAATTATCATCATCACCATCATCATCATCATCATCATAATCTATCTTCAATTAACTATCCATCTATATCATCTATCATTCTTCGCCTATTTTTATCTATTGATCTATCTATCTATCTCTCTGTCTGTCTGTCTGTCTATCTATCTGTCTGTCTGTCTACAGAGCTACCGATCTCACAAGCTTATAGCTATTCCCAAAGGCTACCTTCTTCCCTTTAAGTTGTCCACATTAAAAAAAAAAAATCCCATGAAGCCGGCATTGTCAGCTCACGCCTGTAATCCTCGCTACTCAGCAGGTCGAGACCTGAGGATCACTATTTGCAGCAAGCCTGGGTAGGAAAGTCCAAGAGACTCTTATCTCTAATAAATTAGTCAGAAAAATCCAGAAGTGGCGCTGTGGCTCAAGTGGTAGAGCGCTAGCCTTGAGCACAAAGAGACTCAGGGATAACACCCAGGCTGAGTTCAAGCTCCAGGACTGGCAAATAAATAAAGAATCCCACGATTCTTTTTGTTTAAGCTCATTGCAAACTCAATGTCTAGAGTGATGCAATCCTCTTCTATCTCTAAAACCAACTCAGTCTTTCATCCTTCTCTGCTTGTCTCGTCCAAGGTAACCAGCCATGTTTCAACCATAATCACCCATGGCCTTGGTTGGTGCTCAGGGGGTTGGTTGCAGGGACTGAGGATTTGCGGTCATTGAAGCACTGAGACCTTCTCTTTGCCCTCTCGGGCATCCCTGGCTCTATCATGTATCCATCGCTCCATCATGCGTCCCACTACAAATGGCCATTTCCCCCTCTCAGTAGGAAGGTCCTTTGCCTTCAGCCTTCTTGATGCCACTACAGTCTATTGACCTCCAGCAACACATTTGGAAGCTCCGTCTTAAGTCAACTTAGATGGTTTCAAACTGCCTCCATTGAGGTCATAGAGGCCAGAGACAGGGGTATTCTTTCTCGCCTATCCAGAAGAATGCAGACGATTCTGATTTCTCCGTGGGCTTCTTACTAGTGCCTGATTGCCTCGTAAGAAGGGCTCCACGCTCCCATTTCTGAGCTTCCACTCTCCCTCCCCCACCCCCCTGCCTATCACCCCCCCCCCCCCACCAGCATGGTTCCAGCACGGCTTGTTCACCAGATTTGTTGTGTCATCTACGAGCTCTTGCTCCCAGAGGAACACCCAAGGAATGAAAGCCTGCATTTCTCCATAGAAATGAAGGCATTCTCCGGCTTCAGGTTTCCCAGAGATGAGCACATTTCCTTGTTTTCCTCCCCTCACCTGCTCATGTTTCTCTGCCAGTGCTCCCTGTGCCCCAGATTCGTTGGCAGTCAAGGCAGGAGCCAACTGCCTACCGAGCCGTCCTCATTAAAATGCACTGCTCTTGCTAATTAAGAGCCAAAGTTCTCCCACTGTGGCTTGGCCTGGGTACCGCCATTCTCTTCATCAATAGACTCTGGGCTTTGCAAAAGGTGTCGTCATAGCTAGGCATTCCTGACCTGGCAAAAGCTCCGGGCATTCTCGAGTGGTGGAGGGAATATGTTAGCGAGAGAAGGCAGCAGGACTCACGCTGAAGCTGAGCTCTGTCCTGAGCTCACCCACATTCATCTGGGCGACAGGCAGCCAGTGCCCAGCTCAGCCTGCCTGCACAAACACAGCGTGCAGAGCATATGGCCCAGATTTCCTGGGAGCCCGTATTCCCTGCCATTCTCGTCTGTACAGTAAAGATAACTTGTTTAATACACAAAGCACATAGCTATTTTTAGATGATGCAATTGTTTTTTTTTTCTTTTTCACTTCAAAAAGCAAAGCGTTCCTAGTAATACATTTGCAAAACAAGGGGGCAAAAGAAAATCAGATGAGCTCTTGTCCTCTCAAATTTGCTTACCCAATCTCATCTCTGAGAAAGTGTTTACTTAATTTCTTTTACCTTTCAAAGCCTCTCCTTATGGTTCTCTCTGTTTGCTGCTTAGCCGTGGTTTCTAGTGCAAGCTTCTTTTGCAAGGCCAGTCCTGATTTCCTCAACTGAATGTAACCACTACCTTTGAGGCCATTGTTGGTGTGATTAGGAATCTTTTATGCTGATTGTTATTGCTGTTGTCATTGTTGTTACCATGTTTACCTTTATAGCAACCACTGTGCAGTGCAGGCTTTGCACCCAGGCCAAGCACCTTAATCTTTCCAATGGTCCTGAAACTTACGTGCACTCCTAGTTTACAGAGGAGGAAACTGAGGCTCAAGGAAAACCTGCTGCAAGGGGTAGAGAAAGGCTTGGAATTCTGAGCCAGAATTCGTCGTAAGCTTTTGCTAGACCGTAGACTCCTAGAGAAAAACTTTTGTCTTCTCTCTTTTCCTTTCCTTCTTTTCTTTCCCCCTCCTTTCCTGCCTGCCTCCCTCCCTTCCTTTCCTTTCTGGTTTGTTTTTGAGACTGAGACTTGTGCTGGCCTCCAACACCCCGCCCTCCTGCCTCCGGCCTCCAAGGCGGTGGCCATGGTTAGGGGCTGCACAATTCCTCTCCGGCTGCCTTTCTGCCCTCAGGCACACAAGAGGAATGAAAACCAAAGGAGCAGAGCCCTTGATCAGAGCCCAATTACTTAGATAAGTCATGCTGTCAAGAAAGTAACACTCCAAGAGTCGCTGGCAAAGAATATGCCTTGTGGTGAACTCACCTTCTGCTCGGGTCCTGGAACCCGGCTTGGTTAGAGGGCAAGGTGCTCACCCTCTCCTCCACCCCCGGTGCTACAAGGGAGCACATCGCAAACTCTCATTTGCTTTGGAACTACCCCAGGGGCTTGTGAAAACACAGATGGGGAGGCAAGTCTGGAGCGGGACACCGTCTAACAAGCTCCAGCAACGTGCCTCAGAAATCATCCAGAGCCGTCGGACACGGTCCCGACCCCATGACCCCCAGAGCCGCACCGAAACACGCTCCCCACCCCACGAAACACGCTCCCCACCCCACACCAAGCCCATGGAACTGTCCTCGTCTCTGGAGTCTGAAATGGGCTCCCAGGTCACTGAGAAAGCAGCACCAGGCCTGAGCGTGCAGATCAACATGGCTGCACGTCGGAAGCCAGAAGCAGAGGCCTCCCGGCCTCGCGACGCGGGACCCACGGAATGCTCAGACACCCCAGCTCACCCCGCACACGCAGCAGGCGTTCGGAAGGGTCGCAGGGAAGCTCTTGATGTCTGGATGGCCCCGGAGGGGAGGCAATGACAAGGCCATGCCACCATCGGCCACCCCTGCCCGCCCCCCCCGGCCTTAGGCCCACGGCTCTTGCTGGGTGAGCAGCTAATGGCAGGGCCTGAGTGCTCCTAGATGACCCTGCCCAAAAAGGGGTCACTATTTTCTCAAGGAAATTGTACAGATCAAGGCCCTCAGGGAAAGGGTAGGAAAACTCAGGCCAGTTGGCTGGTCTTACAGTCCACAGCCTATTCTCTGGGTTTTGCTTTCCCTCAAGAACTCGCTAGGTCTCTTCCCCCCCGCCCCCCCGGAGTCTTAGGGGGCCGGGGTGGGCCTGGCTGGGAGGTGACAGGGACAGGCTGCATGTGTTCCTTCATGCAGAAGAGATGCGGTTTCCTTCATCTACGTCATTGCGCTCAAGATTTACTCCAGAGAGGATTCTAGAGAAGCAGGCTGACCCATTTTGCTATTCCAGAACGGAGCCATGCAAACGAGTTCTCTTTTCATTGACAGAGGCGGCTCCTCAAAGTCCTGGCAGGGCCTTGCTTGGCACCAGAGTCGGTGCTCCGTGAATGGGGGGCGGGCCCAGTGCCACAGATCAGAGCCCCCCCCCCCCCCCGAAGGAAAGGATACGGAGACGAGCAGAAACAGCATCCCCTGCAGCAAGGACGCCCGGCTGGGCTCGAGTGTGCTCCTGCGGCCACACTGCTGTTCGGAAGGGACATCGGCTCACAACGCTGTGGGCAGCGCAGTCCTTGATGCCTTGCAAGCTGCTCCGTCCGCGAGGGAATAAATGGACCACAACTTCCCACGTGCAGGGGGCAAAGGCGTGAGCCATCTTCCTCCCCCGTTGTGAGGGCGATGACCCACACTCCTGAAACACAAGACAGTAAACCAGAGAGAGGCGTAGCAGGGCTCTGTACGGATAACTTCCTGGGACTAGGAGACCTGGGAAATGTCTTGTCATTATCCCCTTTTCCAACGACTGCTCCGTTTCATTCTACACGCCCACCAACAGTGCACCAAGGTTCCAGTTGCTCCAAACCCTGGCCAACACTTTATTTTGTAAGGTAGAATTTGTTTTCTCTTTAGCGTCTCTTATTTCATTTCAAGATCTTTTTCTTTTTTTGTTTTTAACATAAGATCATCTTTATGTATGTAACGCCATCTCCTGATTTGTTTCCTTTTCCTCTAAGGACTGTTGATGGGTGATGGTCGTTTTATGTCTTCTCTAGAAATAGATCGCCTTTGGTGATTATTTTGAAGAACGTTACAAACATCTTGACATCTCCTCACTAAAGACTTCAGTACGCCTCTTCAAAAACTGGGCTTCTTCCTCCATTACCCCTTCCTTCATTTCATCTAGCAAAGCTAAGGATCAACCTTCAACATCACGGAGTAACAGGTCTACACCCCAAGTTTTCCTCTCTGTCGTTTCCCAAAATGTTTACATTTTATTTCCCCCCAAATCAGTCTGTGTCTTAAAGTTTGGGCTTTTTCTTTGAGTCATCGCGCCGCTTAAATCTAATCCGGTTCCAATGGATGCTGTGGCAACGATTGCTTTGAAACTTCTCCGGACAGGGAGGGAAGGAGGATCCGGCGACTACCACCGCCACCAACACCCAAGGAAGGAGGAAGGGTCCTTGCCTCCGACTCCACGTCCTGCGTCCTCCTTCACGTCCCTTGAGCCAAGGGAGGACATGCTCTGGGCCCTGGAGCCCCGACCAGGGAACTCCACGGGACGGGAAGTAGCGGCGACGCAGGGCCGGTTCTACAGCGCTTTCACATTCTGGTCTTGCCCAGTTCTCCCGTTCAGTGCTCGGGGCTGTCGGATTGCTGCTCCGGGAGTTGATCGTCCCCGTTTTCCTCCCAGCGTGGGGCGGAGAAGCCAGGGCGGCGTGTGTGTGTGTTTGTTCCATCCTCTGGGCCTGTGCACCTGTCGCGCGGGTGATGATGGTGTAAGAGCTGTAGGCGTGCCCCGCCGGCGGTGTGTCTGGACGGTGCTCTCTTGTGGATGGCGGTGGTGAGCGACCACCGTCAGCCACGGGGCCCAGCCGCAAGCGGGGTGTCAGGGCAAGGATCGCTGTGTGCGAAGGGGCCGGAAGGGCATTTTCTACCCACAGTGCTTCCACTTCCAACCAGTGTGTGGAGACCCGGTCCCTTTCCAAAGGAGAGGCACCCACATTTTGCTCTGCAAGGCTTTTTCGCTTGGCTCTGAAAAAGCAGATTGCTAAAGCAGTGTGCTAGCTAGGGTTATTTTTTTTTTCAACTCTCACTTTCTTTGATTTTGACACAAATTCACCAAAGCAAAATATCACTAAGGGAACAGTTTATTTCTGAAGGGAGAGCAAAATAGGTTCAGTGTCTTAGCTTTTTAGATTACTTTGCCTCCTTTTTTTTTAGATCACAGCTCAGAGAAATCAAACTCCGAGCCTGGCGACTGAATACAATACATTACCTTGTGAGAAAATGTTTATTATGCCTTAGTAGCTCCGAGTGTGAAGAAAGGACTCTGAGGAGCTTTAGCTCAGCATTGTGGCTCAAGAAAACAAGGTTGCTGCTCAGACAGAGTCTCTTACACATGCCCTGGGACTGAGCTACAACCCACAGAAAAACTCGAACCGGCTTGTTGCAAACGCGAAGCTTGTTGCAAGGCCCCAGCGATTTGCCAACACCAGGATGTTCTCCCAGCTCAAGGTGTCTGGAGGAGGCAGAATATCCCTTGCTTTTCCGTCAGCCTTGTTAGGAAGGGTGAACTCCAGGGAGGAAGGGATGCATTCTGTGAAACCAGCGAGCCATTGTTGCACAGCGCCTCTGCAGGTATTGACAGCGCACTCGGAATGTGGGTCAATGAGTCACCGGTTCTATTTTGGTAGGTGCGGAAGGCAGTGTTGAGAACACAGCTCTTGGAGTGGGCGGGCTGGATCACCTGGATCCACTCGGATCACCTGGTACTACCCAGCATGGCAGGCAGGCATGGGAGGGGAAGGAAACACTCTGTCCCACCGATCGGGGGCCTCCCATGGATGGTGACTGAAGTCACCGTGTCCACTGTGGCTTTCTTTCTCCCTCTAGGTCCTAGGAGTGACAATATCACAGCGAACAGACCTCGGGTCATAAACAGGAAGACCACGTTTGGACACGACTGCTTCTGTTTAGCTTATCAAGCCGTAAACCATCTACGCTTTTCCCTTCAAACAAGTCCACACACATTATGGGCAACAGCCCATGCTGCTCACATTACCCTCATTCGTGTAGGTGGCAGAAAACTCTAGATCAGGCACTGGCTTTTATTTTCCCTTCCTCTTGGTTGGTGTTCAGGCCTGCTCATTTGCATAGACTTTCCCCCACCCCACTTCATCCAAATTCATGAATGAAAACAACTGATGACGCACAGCCAAACAACCCCACGTCAATCATTCACTCCAGGAATCAAGTCTAAGTAAGACCTTCAACTCAAATGCCCTTCTGTTTAGTCACGGGGATTCTGTGGGAGGAAGAGAAGAAGTTCACCTGAGGGCTGACTCACAATCAAGGTCAGGTCATTTGGTGTGTGCTCCCTTGCACCAGCCTCTTTCCCTGGCCGGTCCCCAGAGCTCTGTGCATGGCTGCCCGTTGTTTCTGACAAGGACGGAAGGACGGAAGGACGCTGCAGGAGGACAGGCTGCGAGGAGGAGATGGGACAAAGCTCTGTTGGGTTCCGAGTGTCATCAGACCAAGGCGTGGATTCCAGGGTCAGTAGCAGAGCCTTCTTTCTGAAGATTTTAGAGCCAGATCTCTTTCCAGGACGGCCAAAGGTGGTCCTTCCAGAAGAGCCATGTACATCACAGAACGCGGCCTCAGCGTCGGAGCTCCTGCGCTCATTCTTCTGACTAGCTGCAGATGAGGCCCACCGCAGCCCCCCCCCCCGCGCTGACCCCCCCCACCTCCTCCACCAACCCCCCCACCCCCAGCAGGCCTCAGCTGCGGTCGCTGACACAGGCAGTTCTGATCCCAGACAGACAGACTTGGGCTGGTGTCTGCTCCCGATGGGACTCCGCTCCCTCCCTGTCTTGTGTGGAAGGGAAAGAGAAGTGACCTTCTTCCATAATGAATAATTCCCCTCCCCTCCTTGGGAAAAGCCTGCCTCTACTCCTCCAGAGGACCAGAAAAACCACCTTGTAGAGGTTAGAAGACATTGTGAGCACCCGACCAACAGAGCCTACCTACAGCTGGGTCCTCAGGCCTCGCTGCCCTTCACAGTCGGTGAGGACTTTGGGCTCCGTTCCAGTCTAATTAACTCCGTTTGGGGACAGGCCACAGGCATTGGTACTTCGGTGCGTCCTTGAAAGAGACTGAGACATCCCCCCCACCCCCACCCCCCGCCTTTGTTCTCATTTCGTTCCCTGGCTTGTGATGGACGAGGCAAGCAGCTTTGTTCCGTCACAAACTCAGATGCCCAAAACAAGGGGCCACAATCCCCAAGAAACAGGCCCAATTGTTCATGGACTAGACACTCCCTAAGTGTAGTTCAAAAAACCTTTTTCTCCACGTAAGTTGATTATCTTAGGTTCCTTGTTGTAGTCACGTGAAACCGGCTAGAACAGGAAGCCACTGGTTCGCACTGAGCTCCTACACTGGACCCAGTAGAACAAACCAAAGTGGAGTTAATTTCTCCTGCTGAAGTTCCAGCCATCAAGCTGAAATAAGAGGACTTAGGAGAAATTAGGAGCGGGTAGATAATGGCCGCATCCCCACACAAGCTACCCCTAGCTGACAGGAAAGGCAAGTTTCCTCAGCTTTAAATCTTTCCAGAAAAATCCACCTCATGTTAACCCATCGAGTGCCCTGGCTCTGACACAGCAGAACCCACGGCTCCGCGGCCATTGCACACTGTGTGCACTGCTATCTTTTCATTATTCCCCCAGCCTCATGGCCCCCAAAACACCAACTCAATCTATAATTACAGGTGTCATCACTTTGTCTTTGGACATTCAGAAGTGCACCCAGAGCTGGCCCAAGTGGGGTACGCCTGGAATTCCACCCACTCAGAAAACGTCGGCAAGAGAATCTTGCTCCACAATTGGCCTCCAGGATAAAAGTACAAGATTTTATTGGGGGCAGGGGGGGGGAAATTAACTAAAGCAAGAAAGAGTCAGTGTGTGTGTGTGTGTGTGTGTGTGTGTGTGTGTGTGTGTAAGAGCACTTGCCTAGCAAGCTAGAGACTCTTATCCATGAGACTTTTATCTCCAATTGATCCCCAAAGCTACAAGTGGAGGTGTGGCTCAAGTGATAGAGCGCCACCTTCAAGCAATAAAACTGAGAGACAGAGCCCCAGTACCCCTACAACCTTCCACCCCCCCCCCCCCAAATTGTTAGACATCTGGGCCAGGAGTGTTGGCATACACCTATAATCCCAGTTTCGAGCGATGGGAAGAGTACGGTCCCAGGCCAGCTCTGGCAAAAGCCATCAGGATCTTATTTCAAAAACAATTGGGTAGTGGGGAGGGGACTGAGAGTGAAAGTCAAAGTTCTGTGTGAAAATCAAACCAAAAGTCAAAAAAACGGATGTGGGTGCAGCTCAAGTCGTAGTGCAAGGCCCCAAGTTCAACAGAGTACCACTAAACCTAAGACAACACAAAAACAACTAGGAACGGAGCCTTCATTCCGCCACTTACTAGCTTACATGCCTGCAGGGACATTGCTTAATTCCGTCGCAGACTTCTCTGGAAGGGGCGTGTCGTAACGGTGGCCACCTGCCTGGTGGTGGTGATTCGGGGAGTGGCCGGACCAAGCTTCCACCCACAGGCTGAGTTCGGCACGCCCTGGCCTTCATCTGCTGGGCTGGGGTGCTGGAGCCTGCTGACTGTGGGGCGAGGGACTATGTCTCATCACTGGGACATGGGAAACGGAGGACGACGTGGAAGGAGAAAGCTGGGGCTCGTGGAATTCTTCCAAAGTCAAGGTGCTCATTCCCTGGGGCTTTGAAGCCTAGGCTAGCCCTGGATGGGAGAGGAGGCCGCCTTGCAGCCCCAGGCCTCTAGAGCAAGAGGGCCCGTGACTGGGCCTCCATCCTCTCCATCCTCCCTGGGAAGCTGGAGGTAGAGCGGAGGGCTCTGTTTTTCCGAGCGTCCGTGCCTGGGTGATGTAGCCGAATGGACGGTGTCGGGAACTGTGGTTCGGCTGGCTCAGGACGAGGGCGGGGGGCGGCGGGGCCCGGGTTTGCTCACTCGCTTTTTGCTTTATGACCATCGTCAGGACTGCAAGTCTGTGAATCAGACGTCTGCGTCTGCCTCGCCAAGCAGCCTCGTAGAGCACTTTAGACGGGCTTTTTCAGAATTACAGAACTCGAGGGACGGAGAAGGGCAGGAAAGGACTTGGGGACGTAGGGTGGGTCTAGAAGATGGAGATGGGCCGAAGGGACGCACCAAGAGGGTGTTAACTAGAGACTGCGTGGCTAAATTACCTGCCAACCGCATCCACAGCACTGGATTGTACTACTCAGGTAGCACTCCTGCCATTGGGAATGCCCGCTACATCTTCGGCCTTCTTCTAGGGTCACAAACCCCTTCACAAAATTTGAGTCACGGAGTTTTGGGGAGCCAGACACAGTTGGAAATGTGAAATGCAGCCATCTGGAAGGCCAGCAAGCAAGTGATTTTGAAATATTTATGAGTGTGAAGCATGAGCCATGATTTGTAGCTGTGTGTTGGTGGTGCGGGGCGGGGCGGGGGATGATTTGGCTATCTGGCTAGGAGGCTAGGCAACGATCTTTTTTAACCACTTGGGTTACATCTCCGGCCCCCAGGTTTTTTCTCTAGGAGGCAGTAGAAACCTCTTTTTCTTGGTGTGTGTGTGTGTGTGTGTGTGTGTGTGTGTGTGTGTGTGTGTGTGTGTGTATTAAGAGAAGGGGGTGCTGATTAATAACTCCAGGCTATTCTCAGAGGCCCTTTGAGCTTTAAAAATGTTTCACAGATCTGGGTGATTAAGAGTGGAGGAGAAGCCTCTCTCGACGGAGAGTGGGGGTTTAAATGTGGTCTCCCCGGTAAAGCATCTGCAAAGGGCCATTACCTTTCATTAATTACACCATAAACAGTGCTTGGGTGGGAAGGGGCCACCGGGCAGGGACGGCAGGAGCGGGAAGACACTTCCGGCGTCCTTGGGAGACAGCGGCCTCTGGATTCGGGGACACGCTGCGGTGCACCTCCCGGCAGAGGAGCTCGGCTCCGCCTGGGAACCCTGCGGCAGAGCGGGCTGGGAGCCCCGCGCCCTCCGCCATCTCCAGGGCCCGCCAGGCGCTCTGCGCCCAGTAACTGTTAGCAGACAAAGCCAGCGCAGCTAAAGCTGGAAAGCACCCAGACCCTTCTCTTGCCTTTGCTTTGTGGGGCCGCAGTTTGTCTATTTCGTTGTCTTGTACATTTCCTAGGGAGGCAGTGAGTACTGTTCTCAGGACTTTTCCAGCACTTTCTGAGGATGAGCACGCTGCTTTGGGGTTCATTCTTGGAGGCGGGCTGCGATTGACTGACTGGAGTGCTGGTGATGTTCTGCTTTCCTCGTTTTTTTTCTCCGAAGCATCTTGAATTTCCTTTCCACCCCTGTCCATATCAGCGGCTCGGCTGTAGAGGGGCCGTCCTGCCGGGCTATGCGGCCCCATGCTAATCCCGGCTTTGTGGGAAGGCTAAAGCTAAGCACTACGAAACATTTGCCATAAAAGTTCTCATTTGATCCCTCACAGCTCTGTATGGAAGGTCATATAGCGACCGCATCCCCGAGGGGGAGGCTGGATTAGAAAGGTAAGTAACCCGCCCATGTCCTCATGTAGCGGTAGGGCCAGGATTTGAACCCAGCTTGTTCTATACAACAATTTGTGTTCTTGGATTCCCCCTGTCTAGGGAGTACCTTACAATGAATCTACAATGTTAGTCTCTGACTTAGAAGAACCACGTCCAACCTTTAATCCGAAGTCTTTGGCTGACCTGCTTGATCTACCCTCCTGGCCTTGTGGATGTGGGTGTTCCCGGGAGGTTATTGGCTGAACGCACTGGGCGCTGATCCTGAAGGACAGACAAGCCGGGAGAGCGATTCCCAGCAGGCCTAGAGCTGTTCGCTGTGCTCTAATTCTGTGCTCCTGAGTCCTACTGAGAGAATCGTGGCGTATCATCTGCTCGGCCCGCTCTTCCCTCCGCGTTACCGCTGCCTGTTGCGGGCTCATTAGGGTCGTCAGCCCATGTGGGTTGCTGTTCCTGGGAGGTTGTTTGCCTGGCTGGCTGTTCCCCCCTGCTCCTGACATTGAGAGCCAGGTCGCCCACTCCTGTTCCGTTCCTCCAAGCCTTCTCAGGTAGAGTTGGACTTTTGATGAAACTAGGTCAGGCAGACTAACCTTCCCAGGAATTAGCAATTGGCCCTGAGACAAAGTTAATGGCCAGACCTATAGTGTGTGAGGTTGGAGGCCATTTTCTTTTCTGGTCTTGAGGTAGGAAAAAGGTGAAGCCGGCCATAGAGTGAGAAACAGGGTCGGTTGGAGAGCAAAGACAGAGGGCTTTCCTGTACTCTGAACACATTCAATTTTTGTTTTTATAATAAAATGGTATTTACTCCTTAACTGAGGCTGGGGTGGGTTCTGCTCTCGCAGAAGGGAGCTCTCACTTTCCTGAGCTTTTTGCGTCAGTGCATCATTGTACCCCGTTCCCCGAGGCTCTGGTATCAGGTCTATTTCCCCCGTAGGTAAATTAGTTTTGCTCAGTGCTGAAGCAACACTTCATCCCTTATCTATTCCCACAAGGAGAGGAAGGAGGCATGGATCAGCACTTCTGCTAGATAAGCAGCAGAAAAGCCAATGTACAACAGAGCGTGGGCATCTATTATCTTGGAAGATGATTGATAGCACATTATCTGAATGGGATTTCTCCCCCTCTCCTCGTAGCCTACAACCCTGAGGATGCGAAGGGAACACACTTTGTAGACAGCAGCAATTGCTTATGTGTATGTCCCCAGGAAGGTGGGAACCAGGAAGACTGAAAGTCTTTGCTGTCGTCCAATCAGCTGCGAAAGAAAACCAGCAAGAGGAGGGGCCAGGATGCTGAAGGGGCAAAGGACTAGATTCTGCTGTGAAGTTTCATGGGCTAGCGGGGTCGCAATCTCCACCCGCCCCCCCCCCCATCCTTTCTCGGAACAGTCAGGAGAACAAGATGGCGCCCGTATGAGCTTCCCAGGGCCACAATAACTAAGTGCCACAAGCAAAGTAGCTTGAAACATAAGGAGTGCACTTACTTGCAGCTCTGGAGCTGAAGTCCAAAATGTTGATGTTTGCAGGTCTTCCCTCCGAGTGAAACTGGTAGAAAGGCTCCTTCTTGTATTTCCCGGCTCCCACTTCTCCCCCGCGCTCCTGGCCTGGCAGCTGGGTGAGAGCCACTCACTAGATCTGCCAGTGCCCTTGTATTTTTCTTCTCTTACTAAGATACTAGTATTGTTGAAATAGGGATCCACTCTGTTACCATGTGATTTCATCCTAAATAATTATGTCTGTGACAACCCTGTGTCCAAATTGGGTCACGTTCAGAAAGACAGAGGGCTAAGATTTCAGTGTGTCTTTCCTAGAAGAAGGGAGGCTGCACGGTTCAAACCAACGGAGCTCGACGCAAAGCGATGGAGGTGTCCCACGATGGCTGATGCCCTGGCTATGGTAAAGTTCGCTCCAGAACCCCTGGCGGATGGGTTGGGTAACTAGTTAAAGATAAATGCTGGTGAGAACCCTAGGTTCAGAGTTTATCATAAGGTAAGAAATAAGCAGACACAGAACTTTAGGGAAAATTGCGCTACAAATGGGGGAAGGACAAATTTGAGGGTCATAGCTCTTCCATTTCTTAGACTGTTAGCACGTAGGAGAGAAGAAAAGGCTAAAAACAGCCAAGTGCTGGTGGCTCACACCTGTCATCCTAGCTACTCAGGAGGCTCAGATCTGAGGATCACGGTTCAAAGCCAGCCTGGGCAGGAAAGTCTGTGAGACTCTCATCTCCAATGAACCACCAGAAAGCTAGAAGTGGAGTTGGGGCTCAAAGTAGTAGAGTGCTTGCAAGCGCACAGGCCCTGAGGTCATGACCATGACCAACAAAATAAAAAAAGAAAGAAAAGAAAAGGAAACAAAGAGAAAAAGTTAAAAGTCTGCTGTGGTTTGGGTAGGGTTAGAGTGTGGACCCCAAAGCAATCATGGTGTGGGAGGTGAGCCCCGGTATAGAATCGAATGGGCTCGTTAGGAAGCAGAGCAGAGTCCGGGGCAAGGTCTCCGGTCAGTGGGACTCTGCCTTCAGAAGGGAATAATGCTGGTGCTGTAGACTTCCTTCTCACCCAAATGGGTTGTTATAAGCTCAACTCCTCCCTTCTTGCCATTTTCTTTTCATGATTTTTCCACCACGCTGCGATACATACAGCTGGGGGAGTCCCACACCAGACGCACAACAGTTGAGCTCGCCTAATCTGAGCCTTCCAGGCTCCAAACCACTGAGGCGAATAAACCTTTATTCTCCTCTGTAAAGTAGCCAACCTCAAGTGCTTTCTGCTAGTCAGAGAAACCATGCCTACGCAGACGCTGTAACACAGACCTCAGGCTGGTCAGCTGCAAGTGAGTTACTGTGGTTGCTATGGTAGACCTCAGATCCACACTCTCAGATTTCTGAGATCTAGGGAACCCTGCTTCCATCCAAACCACACAGACGGAAGCATGGCAGGCTGTGGAAGAGAACCGAACAAGGGAACCTCTCAGTTCTATTACCACATCATAGTTTGGCCCCAGAAGCGTACGTTAAGATCCGCTAGTAGAGTTTCAAGCAAGGGCTCAAGGCAAGCCTCCTGTCCCAGCCTGGTATCTGGGGCACCACGGAGAAACAGAGGCAGACCACACCCTCCGCCCTCCTCCACGGCCTGAGAAAGTAAGGTTGGGCTTGAGTTTGTGAAGGAGGACAGCTAACTAGACAAAGGGCTCATGGAAGCTTCATTGTTACCGTGGGATCCCTTATTGGCCCTCTTCTGCCTGAAGGAACAGGGATCAGGCCCTTCACTTTTCTATTCCCATCATGCAATGGAGGGCAGGCTTCAAACCAATGCTCAGCAAGGGTTTGTTGTTCAGCATGGCCTCAGCCATTGGGCAGGATGGAACCTATGGGCTTGGGTGTGACAGCTGGGAGAGGCAGATTGACACGCTCATCTCCGAGCTTCTGCGGTCTGCGACAGGCTTAGCGTGAGGAGGGAGGAAGCAGAAGGGACGGAGATGACGGGGAGCCGGAAAGCATGCAACTCCTGCTGGGTTGGTGCTTGCTAATTAAATCTCATTATCAGGTTTATAATCCATCAATATGTATTCCATATTCAAATGTAAGAATTTATTATCATCTCAACTAAAAGATGAATTTGAATTACCCTTGTCATTGTTTCTTTCCATTCCCTAATTGGTTATATTGATTTCTTCTGCCTGGGAAATGTGTCAGGACCAATGCATAATCACCGTGAGGTTTTATTATTCCTGTGAAAGCCCTAGAAATGTTCCTGAGATAATTAGCACTCCAGTGAGTGACTGCACCCCGCCCCCCATGGTTTCAGCCCACTGGGACTAGGGGCAGAGATTTGGGGAGGGAAAAGGTCTACCCATCAAATCAGAGATCCATTGCTTTGATGGTAATATCGGGGAGTCACCCTGGATTAACTGCGCTTTCTGGAGCTTCCGTTGACTACCGAGAGCTGATCATCTAGCCGTTACTAGAACACTTCCAAGGACGGACAGTCATTTGTTTGCTGGCCAGTCGGCACACAGTGCCAACGCGGCACATTGGAGTGGGGACCAAAGCACGGCGGATGACTGGTTCCTACGTGATAAGTCCTGCAGGTTAGATGGACACAACGAGGCTGAATGTGGTCCAGATGGCTCGGGGTGCTGAAGGCCGGTGGATTCCGGAGATGACAGATAGGTGTCAGATGAGTTGCAAAGGACAGGCGGACATCTGTGCGGCGGTCCAGAGGGCTCTCCCTGTGCCTTTATGCCTAAGAGGCCCGAGCTCGCGGCCTATGGAGCCCTCTCCTTGGGCACTGGGGGGCTGGCCTTCTCCTGCCAGAGCTCCTCCCCGGCCTCCGCCCCACCCGACAGTGCATTCTGCCGCCTTCATTGCCCCCAGTCAGGCTGTGGTTCGCGGAGGTTTTCTGGTGTCACCACGGTGGCCCCGGGGGCCGTGCCAGGCCTCAGAGCAGGCGGCGCGCAGCGACACAGAGGCCACACGGGCCCGATCCGCACGCCGAGTGTGTGGTGGAGCTTCCCAGCTGGCCTGAAGGTCAGCCAGGGGATCTTGCTTGAGAAACGGGAGAGAAACAGAAGTTGCTGATGGTTTCATTCTTGATTCCGTCCCTCGCCTTCCTTGCCGAGGGCTCAGAGTTCGACTCGCTTCCTGAAGCCAAGGCCTCCCCTTCCTTGTCAATGACTGCCTCTCTTTCTTCCACTCTGAAAGGGAAGGGATGGGTTTCTTGGCTGTGTTTCTGGTAGTTTCTGAAGGGCTCTCAATTCTCTGCTGGCAGGGGCTGCTTCGGTGTGATTTGTGCAAGATGACACGTGTGTGTGTGTGTGTGTGCGTGTGTGTGAAGACTTGGCCCCAAAGCGCTCTGGGACACACAGACTCCACAGCAGTCCTTTCTGTCCCTGGGGAGCAGTCCTAGAATGGGAAACTGAGAGGTGGTGGAGTTGACAAACACTTGTGCAAGGCGAGTGTGTGGCCGAGTTGGGTGACTTCCATGGGCCGAGGCCACAGCCGCCTGTTCTCAGGCCCACACTGGTTCAGAAAACACTGGCCGTGACGGATGTGCCAATGTCCTGCGGGTAGCACTCATTTCTGGAACAGTCTGGCCTCGTCCTTGGCTGCGTTTCAACAAGAGCCTTTGTTCTCCTGTGTCACAGGGATGGCTGGGAGGGTGGGGGTGGTCCTGAACTCCATCAAAATGTAGACCCCACCCAGCGCCTCTGAACTCAGAGCACACACTGGTCGCGGGATGGAACATTTCTGGGCTTCAGTTGCAGTACACTACAGAACTTACACACACACACACACACACACACACACACACACACACACACACCCTCCGCTGAGAAGAAAGCGTGCTCTGAGTCGAGAGGGCACTGTGAGAATCAGATGGACCTGGGTGTCAATCCCACTGGACTGTCGGGCCCGGCCGCCATTTCCACGTCCATTCCATTGCACACTCACCTTGCTCGCCTTGTCAAGGTGCTGGCAGGTGCAGGCCGAGCCTGTACACTCGGGGCTTTGCGTGGAGCTGGACCACTCGGCCCTCACGGAGGGGCTGCCGCCATGCTTCCTCAGGTGGCGGCGCTGCTGCGATTACGGAGAGAAACCTCCCAAAGCGGGGCCCCAAATGACCCTGCCCACTGCTGCTCCCACAAACCGTCCCGGTGACGGCTGCAAAATGGTGCTCACCTAGCCCAGTGTCAGCTGCAGATGCAGGGATTGTCCCGAGGGCTTGGGCGACTGTCCACCCTGCGCCCCGCCGAGAAAGCGTTCCCTGGAACCCCCACACCGACCTCGGGAGGGTGCTTGCAGCTCAGCTATCTCAAAGGGCTGTTAATTTTACACACACCGCACAGTATAACACACCGCTTTCGATGGTCTCATTAGTTTTTCTGCTGATAGCCGGCTTTGAAATGATGGCTCTGGTTGCCCTGAGGACACGAATTCTCATTACATTCAGGGATGGTAGTCCTCTCGCCCGTAAATCTAAGGCAGCGGCCGCCTGGTGCTGTCTGTGATTCACTGGGGGAGTTTGCGTGGGCATGTGGGGTGTCAGGAGTGGGCGTTTGCTGCTCAGCTGGGAAACTCAACGTCCACATGCGGGGGAGAGCAAGGCTCACGGGGAAGAGGGTCGGGTGCCACGGCGGGCTGCGCCCCTCAGGGCTGGCGAGTCCTCTCAGAGGAGAGCGGACTCAGGGCCTCGTACACCAGTTCCAAGAAGGGGTAGTAAGGGCCAGCCTTGGGTCTCCACCTCCTTTCCAAGGGTCAAGACCCAAGTCAGGAGGGAGAGGGAGTGGAGGCCTCAGCCGACACGAGAGCAGTGGGGACAGCTCCTCGCCGAGGTGACCCCGGAGCCCAGCCTGGCAGAGCCGGGGGAGGAGCTCACGGAGGGAGCAGGTGACCCAGAGGCGTTGAGGTGTGTGCTATGAAGAGCACATTGGCGTCGCTGCCAAACAGGGAGCGGGTGTGGCAGTGCGCTGAATAATGGGAGGTGAACTCACACCTGGACACCGCACCGTCGAGCCAGTGATCAAGACTGGTCTCAATCCAGCGCTGCTCAAGACCCACTTTTCATTTATTTCTTTTTCCATTAAATAAACCTGCCAAGCTTTGACTATCCACCAGCCCCTCTTGTATCTGTGGACAACATCCAACTGGGCAGAAGCAAGGTTTGTTCCACATCAGTGGATAAAGACAAGGTGTCCCACACAGAGCCTAGTCTCAAGTTGGTAAATATTATTTCTAAGCAAAATAAAGGCTGGCCAGGAGGTACCAAAATCTGTGTAGAATACAAAATCTGCATGTGAACCTTTCTTGCAACCATTAAGTTCCAGGGGTAGGAGTGGAAAATTATACAGCTATTCATTGCTGTATTCTTTTCGACTAAACACCTTCAGGAAATGCAATTTACTGTAGCTCCACTTACTTATTGTGTACCCTTTACCAAGACATGGCTGCTATTGTCACGTTTTCTTGTAGTGCTTGAGACCCAGCCCTTGGTCCTTGTGCATGTCGGGAGCATTCGGCTACTGAGCTACAGCTCCGGTCCAAGCAAATCATTTCCTAGCGTCTCTTATTTCATGATCACAACAAAGAAGTCAGGAAGGCTGCTCTATGTGCACATTGGCACATTAGAAAACTGGGCTTTCGGAAGCACAGAGTCATTTGAAGAAGGCCGCCTCATTAGCGAGAGGTAGATCTAGATGAGAAGTCTAGGCCGCCTGGCTCCGATGGGCTGCTTCCACGCGGGAAGGGCGGCTTTGGACAGGCTGACACGCACAGGCCGCGCAGTCCTTGCTGCTGGGCACCAGGCGCAGAAGACTTAGGGAGACACAGCTCTCCCTTAAGGAAAACACGGCCAGCATCCAAGAGCTGCACGAAGGCAAATGAGCTGTGGGGGCAGAGTAGGGGTGTCTCCAAGGAGGGGAGATCTGAACTGAGTCCTGGAGGACAAGTCACATAGGTGAAGAAATGGAGGAAGGACATTCCAGGCCATCACAGCAACCTGAGACAGACTCCCCTGGACAGGCCCTCCCCCCGCCCCGGGCCGGGGGTGAGCTCCCCTTCCCCTCCCACCCCCCCAATCAAATCCTGCACTCTCTTTCTATTTTGGTGGGGAGAACAGAGAACAGAGAATTCTGATCAGTAAATCTAAGAATAATCCAAGGGCCCTGCGCCTCATCTCTCTTCTCCTCCTGCTGGGGGTGAGCTGCTGACAAGAACCATGTGTTCGTCTCCTTGAAGGACCCACGGGCAGGAAGCGAGCACCCTAATGTGCACGGAGAAGCATTTTCTGCAGTGCTGACTTAACAGTCATAGAGGGAGTGTGTCTAGCCCGTGAGGTCACCTCACCTCATTACCTGATTCCCAGTGGCATCAGAGAAGACAGGGGCCATGGGGTCCGCCTTCTAGAACTTCAACGGAAAGAGATATCACTGATGAAGCAGAGGAGGCACGAGATGAGGTCTGACGGGCTTAGGAGAGCCAGGCCAAGAAGAGACTCAGCGCCCAGCCCTCTGCTCCATGCAAAGGGGTCTCCGTCACCTGCACTCGTAGGAAGGGGGTCGGCACCGCCGTGTACCTCAGTGGCATTGGTCCACTTGTCACATGGGCCATCTCTTCTTCTTTTTGCCAGTCCTGGGCTTGGACTCCGGGCCTGAGCACTGTCCCCGGCTTCTTCTTGCTCAAGGCCAGCGCTCTACGTCTTGAGCCGCAGTGCCACTTCCGGCCTTTTCTGTTTATGTGATGGTGAGGAGTCGAACCCAGGGCTTTGTGCACGCTAGGCAAGCACACTACTGCTAAGCCACGTCCCCCGCCCAATGTGGTTCGTCTCAACAGCCTCACTGTCCTGACGCAGCAGAGACAGCGGAAGCCCAATAACCAGCGGAGGTCTGCTTCCTTTGCCCAGGGACTTGTTTTCCTTCCTATTTAAATGGGTCCTATTTTAATCCATGCAGAAATCGGCTCCCCCGGCTCTGCCACCATCGACACGCTGGTCCCCGCTGACATCCGTGTAAGAGCGGGGTGTCGGGTCTTCTCCACCGCCACCCCCACCTCCACCCCAGTTCTGCCACCCTGTTTCCACCAAGGCCCAGCCACAGGCTGGCATGACGGGGGGCTCGCCTGGGCCCCCTTCTCATTACCTGCCCACCCGGCTCTTTCTCTCCGCGTCTGCTCCGTGGGGCACCTGTGGGCACCTGGCCAGACATGGCCACGTCCCACGGCAGCCGGGACGCGTCCTCCCCGCCCTCGCTGCTTTATTTCCTACTCACTGAGGCCCGCGCGCCCGGGACGCATCTTGTCTGTGTCCCGTGGCTCCGTGCCGTCTGCTCGTTTCTGGGCCCGCAGTGAGCTCTCATCCAAATCCACAAATCGTTTCATAAACCGTCCTTCTGTTTCTTTACTTAGGAGTGGACTTTTCTCCACAAGGACAGCCTCTTACACTCCGTGCTGCTCACGAACACGGGGTGACGGCCAGCATGGCTGGGGAGGGGGGGCGGTCTCTGCACTCGCCTGCCCCTTCTACCTGGAGGGTTGCCCCTTCCCAGACTCGCCCCCTCCTCCCCACCCCCTCGCCTGCCCCAGTTGCTTTGTCTCAGGAAAACCTCATCACTTCTGGAGAAATCCTGCCTTCCCACTGCTTCTGCGGGTGTAATCTCTGCTTTTTAATCAGCTGCGAGGAGGTGGGGTGGAAGAGGGAAATGGACTCAGACCATCCTTCATCATCTCTGGAAGAAAAGGCTTGACGTTTTCATTGGCCAATCAATCCTAAAGCTCGGGGACTGCCAAGGACCTAGGAGGTCGGCCCATCCGTCTTCACACCTCTGGACTGTTCTGTATTGGAAGAGACCCCTCCCGAAGGAGAGTGGCTAGCTTTGTCTCTCCCTACTCCCTAACACAGCTAGCTACCTTCCTCTTTTGGTAAGCCATGTTCCCGTCTCGGTGGCGCTCTGAAATTGTTATTAAAGCACTTGCTGCGCCATAGGAGGTGGATTGGGAGCGCAAATGCCCAACCTTGAAAGCTTGGAATTGTGTATTGACCACTATATAGAGAGTCCACTCTCTCTCTCCACCTACATATATATACATATACATATATATCTACACACACATATATGTGTGTGCATATGACCATCACGTATGTGTATGTGTGTATATATATATAGTAGTCAACATATATGTAGAGAGAGAGAAACATAAACGATATTATAGAGAAGTCCTGAGGACTTTATAAGCACACACGTATATACCCACATACCTATATAAAATCAATACATGCACATAATAAACATGTAACTGTATAAGTATATGTATGGTAACCTGTTATCTTTCTTTTTCTTTTTTTTTTTTTTTTGCTAGTTCTGGGTCTTGAACCTAGGGCCTTGTGCTCTCACTCAAGCCACACCTCCACTTCTGGGTTTTGCTGGCTCATGGGTGACAAGAGCCTCACAGATTTGCCTGCCCGAGCTCACTTTGAGTCGGGATCCTCAGCCCTCAGCCTCCTGAGTAGCAAGGATGACAGGTGTGGGCCACCAGTGCCCGGCTATGTCTTCCTTCTCTTATTCCTCCTTCCACTCCAACCCAGATGCATTTTGTGTTTCATAAGCCACAGGGCTTCTTTCTAGAGTTTTCGAGACTAAGAGACATTTTCAGCTTAACGATGTATCCCAGTCTTTCAGAACCACTCTCGGCCGAAGGTAGATGGAGTCCGCTTAGAAAACAGCCGCACAAGCTGTGAGGGTCGGATTTGCACCCCAGTTGCAGCGTGTGCCTGCCCCGTGAGCTCGAGGGCTTGAACTCTGGGGAGCGACTCTTGTGTAATAGGGGTGGAAGATGGCTGCTGCCTCTTGGAATTCTCCGTGCTTGCACCAGGGTCTGATCCGACGGCCAGGGGCCTGCACGCCTCACCTCCAAGAGCAGCTGGGGCGGGGGGGGGGGGGGCGGCGGGAGAGGCCCTTTGGTCATCAAGGGCCAGGGCCCTGAAAAGACTTGGTGTGCGGAGAGGGCTGATGGGTCCCCCGCGGTGTGTGCCAGAGGGGACACCAGTCGGGGACTGAGCGAGGCCTGACTGGCTCTGGAGACGGCGTGACCCCGAGCTGACCAGGGACCTGGAGAACTGACAGTGCCTGAACCCCACTGCCATTTGTTCACCCCACACCGCCCCCCGGCTCCCCGAGACCCCTCCCTCCCGCCCAGCAGCTCTGCTTCGCCTTCTCCTCACTACATCCGTGTCACTTTACTTCTCCCTCCGTCCCATGGACTCCCGTGGGGAGAGTCCGAGGCGGCCGGGTCTTCTGCATCCGCTGGACCGAGAGGCAGGAGGCGGGGCCCGCCGCGCAGACGGAGTGCAGTGAGGGTTCCTATCAAGCCGGGAGGGGCGGCTGAGTCTGTGGTCCTGGGTCATGGGAGGCGGGGGGCGGGGGGGGGCATGGCCTCGAGGCCAGCGTGGACCTAACTGTCCGTGATGGCATCTCGGCTGCTCAGGGCCGTGTGTGCTGTTCCTCTCGGCGCGGGGCGCAGTGGCTCACACAGGGAAGCGCGATCGCCCAGGCCGGTCACCCTGCACCACAAGACCCTCCTAGGGAGTAATTAGCCCAGGTTTAGGCTAGGCACAGCAGAGGACCACAAGAGCCCAATAGCTAAGCCCCTGTGAATGCATGAGATGATGCTGAGTGAAATGAACTCCATGTTATGGAAACGACCGTCATATTACTGTTGTAATCACTTTCAACACGCCACGTGAAACCGTAGCTTCTATTGTTGATGATCCTCTTGTATCCTTTCCTGTGGTTGTCCCCGCACTATCACTGTATCTCATCTGAGTACATTGGAAACCGTGTATACTGGTATTAGAGCTAGGAAAGTGAAAGGGAACACCAACATCGAGAGACACAGGATAAAAAGACAAACGACTCCAAAAGCAACGCTTGCAAAACCGCTTGGTGTAAACCAACTGAACAACTCGGGGGGAGAGGGAAAGGGGGAGAGAAGAGGGGGGAATGAGGGAGGAGGTAACAAACAGTACAAGAAATGTACCCAAGGCGTAACGTATGAAACTGTAACCGCTCTGTATATCAGTTTGACAATTTAAAAAAAAAAAAAAAGACCCAGCGGGCCGGGTGGATGGGCGCCTCCAGTGCGAACACCAAACAAACCCCAAACCACCGGGTTCGGCGCCCACGGAGGACTCGAACCCACGCAGGCTGGGGGGGCGGGGGGACAGAGAAGCCGACGCGGGGCCCAGCGGACGATGAGCGGCCTACCTGGGCTCTGGAAGCCGAAGCCGAAGCCGTGCCCTGGAACAGGCAGCGGGACCGCCATCTCCAGAGGCCCGGAGGCCCCGCAGGCCCCGCATCCACCCGAGGGCCCCGCATCCACCCGAGGGCCCCGCATCCATCCGAAGGCCCCGCATCCACCCGCGGGCCCCGCATCCACCCGCGGGCCCCGCATCCACCCGCGGGCCCCGCATCCACCCGCGGGCCCCGCATGCACCCGCGGGCCCCGCATCCATCCGAAGGCCCCGCATCCATCCGAAGGCCCCGCATCCATCCGAAGGCCCCGCATCCACCCGCGGGCCCCGCATCCATCCGAAGGCCCCGCATCCATCCGCAGGCCCCGCATCCATCCGAAGGCCCGCGGTCGCGTCCTGGAAAGGCCCCGGCTCCTGAGACTGCCGGAGCCCTGCTGGGTGGAGGTCTGCACCCCGCCCAGCCCGCCAGGGCACCCCCGAAAGGGACGCCAGAGAAATGTGGTGCTTACACACAACAGAATGCTACGCAGCCATTAGAAAGAATAATACGGTGTCACCTGCAGGGGAACGGATGGGCCTAGAACACACCAGAAAGATAAACGGCCCAGGTTCTCTCAGAGGCAGAAGCTGCGCCTAAAACACACAGGGACAAGATAACTCACACCGGACTCGAGGCGTCCACACCCAGGAAGACACCCTTCGTGGAGGAACACTGAGAAACACGGGCTCTGCGCCTCTGGTCACAGGAAAAATCATAGTTATCAAGATGAACTCCAGGAAATGGAAGCAAGGGGGTTTTGGGGTTTTTTTCTGTTTTACTTTTTGTCTGGTTTGTTCATTTATCTGTTGCTGGGAAGGTCAGGGAGCACATAGAGGATCAAGACTGCAGAAATGCAGCAGTGGTACTCACTATACCTGTGGGTGGGGACAGGAGGGAAAAACTGGGGCGGAGGGGGGGGAAGCCAGGGAAGGATGACATTGTCCAAAAAGAAACGTTCTCATCACCTGACGTATGAAACAGCAAACTCTCTGTACATCACCTTGATCATTAAAAACAAACACACGCATGATCCACTCAAACAGGGGCTGGCGACGTGGCCCAAGAGGCAGGGTGCCTTTCTATCAAGGGCGTCCCCGAGTTCAATCCCCAGTACCCCCCAAAGAAAAGAAGTGCCCTACCTACACTAACGCATTACCATCACTACTGTCACCATCGAAAGACCAGGAAGGAAGGTGACGAAGAGGCCTGGCCTCCCAGAGGATCAATTATTTTTGTTGTTAAAGAATAGCTAAGTGGGCAGCAGTCGCCGGCGTTCCCTCGGCTGGAGAGCAGATGATGAGCTCAGAGAGGAGCGAATGGAAGCGGTAAGGGAGCGAAAGCATCCGGCCTGCTGCCCTGGAGCGAGCGTGAAGCCCCTCCTAGCTGCACAAGGCACTGAAGAGCGTGTCTTCGGCTGGAAATGGAGTCAGCCGCCTCTCACCCCGGCCTGGGCGGTGACTAGAACGAGGCAGGGGGACAGAGGCAGCTCCGTCTCTGAGGTTTGTGGTACACCTCCCTCCTGCGAGCGCAGGGAGCGGGTACGAGAAGTGTGATCTTACGCTGCAAAAAGCCGAGGCAGATCCAACCGGCCTAGCCACGGAAGAAGCTGGTGCTGAGCAGAGCAACGGGGATCGCGGTTCGATCCATCTGCTTTCTGGTACCATAACAAATCCCTTAGACAATCAAGAGAGAAACAAAGGGGGGGGTGGGCTTGGAGGGGGTGGGCTTGGAGGTGGAGGCCGTGGTCGAGTGGACCAGTGGCTGCTGGGCCTGTGGCAAGGCAGTGCGCCGTGCCGGCTGCATGACGGAGCAAACGTTCACCACCCGGAGCCAGGAGGCGGACAGGGGACGAAGCAGAGACTGCACCTCCATGTCCCTCCCGGACCTCGCTTCCTCCTCGCTAGGTGACACTTCCCAAAGGGGCCACCGCTTCCCAAAAGGTTCAGGTCCGAGCTCCCCGCCCACTGGCCTTCCGGGACAAATCACCCACGCCACAGCCGTGTCAGCAAGTTGCCGCAGAGCATTTCCATCAAGTTGTAAGGGATCTGCAACCATTGCTTCGGAAAGTACACGACTCCGGCGCTGGTGGCTCAGGCCCATAATCCTAGCCACTCAGCGGGCTATCTGAGGATCACAGTTCGAAGCCAGCCTGGGCAGGAAAGATCGTGCGACTCTTATCTCTAATTAAACACCAGAAAAACCCAGAAGTGGAGCTGTAGCTCAAGCGGTAGAGTGCCAGCACTGAGCAAAAATGTTCAGGAACTGCAGCCAGGCCTTGAGTTCAAGGTCCATAGTGCCTGTGTGCACACGCGCACACACACACACACACACACACACACACACAGCCTAATGATAATAATAACCATGAAAGTAGAGCAAGAGAAAGTTTGGAATTCATTGCAAAAGAGAAAATTTTCTACACATTAGTTGTGCCTCTGCCTGGTGGATACTCCATGATTCCTAACCAAAGAGCTCGGAGAGCCAACCATTTCTCTACTAGAGGGAGGTGATAGGCCATTAAGAAAGAAGAGGACAAGTTAAAGCACTTAATTCCGGTTTACCAAACCTGGAATGTCCTTCCTGGGTTGTTGTACCCCAGTTTGACTGAATCATAGATCTGTTTCTAAGTTGGGAAACCGACAGGGTAGCTGGCTGCTTTTCCAGAGTAATTCTGAGTGAGCTCCTGAAATCCTGTGCAGCAGGAGAAACTGTGTTTCTCAGGAAGGGCCTCCTCCTCCTCTCGTCCTCCTCTCGCCCACCTCCCTCTGACTGGCTCTCTTGCGTTCATTCCCTTCCACAGCCAGACCCCAGGCTTTCCAACCTAAGAGCCCCCTGCCTTTCCGCAGCAGTGTCTCCGGGTGGTCAGCGCCTTACCTTCTGAACTCCTCACTCCTCCCAAGAGGCCTCTCTGATCACGCTCTCTGAAGCAGGCCAACACACATGCAATGTGCTGCCCCCCCCGCCCCCCCCCGCCGTATGTGTTCCCCTCTTGCTGAATTCTCCAGACTACAATCCAGACTCGTCTATAAACCTACTCTTGCAACAGACAGCTGAGTCTCCTCCAATCACAAGCAGCCAGTGGTTCAAATTACCTTCAAAGAAGACGGACAGGACTTGCAGCCAATCCGTGAGCCTCTGTGCACCTTACCCTTTTTCTGGCTGTAAACACAGCCTGCCCATGTGCTGGGATGGTGGGACATTCCCAGCCTTTTTGTGTGTGCTGGGGGGGGGGGGGGTGTCCAAACTGCTACCTAATTCCTGAGTTGCCGCTCCACCAGTGAAAGGGCTCCATGAAGATGTTTCCTGTTCACTTATGACATGCTTATGGGTCCATGTGAATGCCTAGATCATGGCAGCGCAGGAGGATTCTTGGATCTGGGAAAGATTGTGATACAGTTCAGCGGCAGAAGGTTTACATAGCTTAGGGGAGGCCTTGGTTCAAGCCCCAGCACTGAAGGGGAGGTGGAGGAGGAGGGAAAGGGGAGGATGGGGGAAGGGGAGGTCTCCGCACGCTCCTATGGGTCAGGCTAATGCCCAGCTGTGCTGTAGAGGACAATGAAAGAGAGAGAACGTCGCCGAGGAGCCCAGGAGAAGGAGCTGGGGTCCAGAGGAAAGCTAGGACTCCTGGAAGATGCGTTCTTGCGGTGCACACGGCACACTCCCGTTTTCCTGTCTATGCACCTGGGTTGGGAAGAAAGCGTACTGTAAGCTGAGTTATAACAAGTAGGGCTTCCTTTGTGCTCTGGAGGAGCCGTCCCAATGCTTTGTCTGTCCAGTCCCAGAGGAAAGAGCAGTCTCCTTTTCCAAACACCGCACTGGAGAAAGGACCTGACCTTTGGGGAGGAAGACGGACTCTTTCTGGTTTGGACCGTCGGGCCCTGCACCAGAACGCCAAGACTAGAGGAGGAGCTGCTTTCCCGTACTCCCCCCAGCTCCAGGGTGGCCCCCCACAGACAGAGCGTGGGTCCTTTATCCCCCATGTAATTCCTTCCAACATCATTAGCTCTATTTGTGGATATCCTTATTGGACCATGCTGTGCTATTTAGAATGCACTTAAAATGGATATCAAAGAAAGCGCTTGCTTATTGCCAACATTTAATATGAGTATCTAATTAAGCTGGGGTTATCGTGTTAATTATCCTTCAGACCATAAAGTTTATTAAGCTACCTGATTTTAATATATTCTGACTACAGTTAGTGATTATGTATTTGATTCAATTGCTCTGATAAAAAGAAAGCATTAAATCTAGATACGTCAGGTGAATTGTTTTCCATTCACCTAACCATTAGATTTGATCATAAAAGGTTTATTCGAGTTACGAGGTAAAGTTTTAGTTTAAATCTGTATCTGCAGTGTACCCCAAATCAACAGTTACAGCCAGAACTTTCAAAAGGAGCATCTTATTTTCATGACTTTTTTTTTGTTGCCAGTCCTGGGCCTTGGACTCAGGGCCTGAGCACTGTCCCTGGCTTCCTTTTTTGCTCAAGGCTAGCACTCTGCCACTTGAGCCACAGCGCCACTTCTGGCCGTTTTCTGTATATGTGGTGCTGGGGAATCGAACCCAGGGCCTCATGTATACGAGGTAAGCTCTCTTGCCACTAGGCCATATCCCCAGCCCAGGAGCATCTTATTTTCATACTTGGTCTTGGCTCAGAATTCCATTTGCCTAGGTTAGTTTTTAAAATCTCCCTCAACGTCATAAATACTGTGTAAACGTTCCTTTCGACAAGGATCCTGAGCTACTACCACGAGCACGGAGACTCACAGAGGAGATCAAGGTCTCCAGCGGGAATATTCCCCACCTCTGCCACCCCAACTACACAGCCGGTGCTTCCCTCCCACCTTCCCCACCCCTGACACCCCCCACGCTTAGAGGTGCTTGGCTACTTCTAAAACAGAGCCTCCTTCTTCCTTCTCCAGAATGGCCTCCCTTCTCTGACTCTTCCTCAGCGTTTCTATTCCTGCTCTTCCTCTACGTGGCCGTCACAGACTCCCAAAGGTCCTGCCCCTGGCCGGCCCTCGCTGAGCTCACACCCTCTGGGTCGTCTCCACGGCCTTCGGTCACGTCCATCTGCTAACTCCCAAGCCTACATTCCGCTGCTACCCACACAGGCCCTCAGTTTCCCTCCTGCACGGATCAAGTCTGACCACCTTGCTGAATCCCACCTGCAGGTCTGCCCCTTGCTCTAGGAGAAAACCAACCTGTTTCCAGGGCCATCAAAGGCCTCTGGGGTCTTGCCTGGCCTCGTCCTCCAGGTCTCCGAGACGTCCACACCCCAGCCAGGCTGGGCTTCCTTTCCTGTCCTGGATGACCCGTGCTCTTTCAACTCAAAACTGTCCTGCGTCTGGTTCTTTCTTATCCAGAGACTTTCCTGCTGGCCTGTCTGTCTATCCCATTCAGCATTCCATCCTTTTGGAAGAATTCTCCTCAAGCTGTGCTAGGACCTACTGACTAATCCTTACCAAGCCCTTGTGTACATTTCCTGTCAAAACATCGGTTATGAGCTTTTGAATTTTCTTTGTCTATTCTTTTTGTGGTGCTAAGAATTGAACCCAGAGTCTGGGACATTGCGAGGCAAGCACTCTACCACTGACCTACATCAAAGCCCTACTGTTTGGGATATTGTTTGCTGCTTTATTCTACCTCCTAGTTCAATGCCTTGATGGATACTAAGTCATCATCAGAATTATTTGCTGGATGAATTTACCTGACAGACAATAATGCTTGGCTAAACGTTCATGTTTGACGGTTTCTGCCTTCAGGGAGGCAAACCCCGGTCTTCTCCCATTCATTAATTAACTTCTGTTTCCAAACCAATCTGCTCATTCATAACAATTAGATGATTTCATGAAATCAGAGAAGAGGCTGTACTGCAATTCTGCTGTTTACGAGTCTAACATCTGACTCAAACAGCTCCCAGATAATTTTTATCTTTAGATTGGCTGGGAGATGTACACATACATAGCGAAATAAATATCTGTAAATATCATGATTAATATCTGATCATGAAAACATTTTCCTTTCAACATCTCAAAATAATTTACTACACTCTACGTTTTGTTTTCCAAAGGAAAACAAACAATGTCCCGCCTCTTCTCTGAGTGCTGGGGTTACAAAGATGCCGTGTCGTTCTAACTCTTGCTCTGCTGACCCCCTTGCCACTTGGAAAGCTGTGTGCCTGGTGATGCTTGCTGTGTGTATGGACTTTGTTTGTTTGGTTTTGTTTTTGTTGCCAGTCCTGGGGCTTGAACTCAGGGCCTGAGCACTGTCCCTGGCTTCTTTTTGCTCAAGGCTAGCACTCTGCCACTTGAGCCACAGCGCCACTTCTGGCTTTTTCTATATACATGTGGTGCTGAGGAATCGAACCCAGGGCTTCATGTGTACGAGGCGAGCGCTCTACCACTAGGTCATATCCCCAGCCCCATATATGGGCTTTGAATACAGGGAAATCTCAACCTCAGCTCTACGAGCACCTTTACCACACTACCAGGACACCTTCGGTTCCAAGACTTTGTGCCTCTGGTGGGGAAGGCATGGGTGTGGATGCACATATTAGATTTTATTTGGAATCCATTGCTTTGTGGCTCTGGTGGTCATCTTTGAGCTGAAAATAAGTATCCGGGTATGGAGGGAGTGGAGCTGTAGCCTCCGTTCAGAGGAACACGGGAGGGGCTGGCTTGGGAGCAGATTCTCTAGAGAGGACAGGATGACCTCTGCGGATGCCTCAGGTCCAAAGCCCTTCTGATTCCACGCACGTCCTCTGTCTAGACAGGAAATGGGGACTCTGCTCTCGCTTTTATGGCCAAAAAAATGAGAAAGAGCGCCACCTACACGTGGATTCTACAACTGCTCAACCTGAGCCAGGAACAATCCCCAAGGGAACTAAACAAGGGAGCTGACAGCCACTGAGCAGAATGCAGGGGCAGAGTCCTGCCTCCCACAGAACCGTCTTCAAACACCTGCGCGTGCTTTTGAGCTGGTCCCCCAACGTGGCTGCAACTCCGAGGTGCAAACACACAGTTCTCCATTCAAATCTCATAGAGAACTCATGCAAAGAGACAAAAAAAGCTGACTTCCTGGGAGGACCATGGAGAGAGACCCCCAAAGATAAGTTAGCTGCCTGTGGCTACACACTAACCACGCCACGCCAAGATCAGCTGTTACTTCTCCATTCTTGTGCTGGTGGAGGGGCTTGAACTCAGGGCCTGGACTCTACCCCTGAGCTTTTCTGTTCAAGGCTGACACTCTTACCACTCGAGCCTCTGCTTTGCTTCTGGCTTTTTGGTGGTTACTTGGAGCTAAGAGTCTCATGTCCTTTTTGGCCCAGGGTGGCTTTGAACTGTGATCCTGAGATCTCAGTGCCCTGAGTAGCTGGGATTACAGACATGAGCCACCAGCGCCCCACCCAACATCCTATGTTCTGATGACTGACGAGCCAGGGGTGTGAAGATTCCCTGCTTCTCCTACGCCTTCCTCACTGCAGTGTGCTCTTCAAACACACTCAACATCTGTCTGTGCACTCGCAGGCTTCCCTCTTGGCTGTGCCCCACAGAACCGGAACCACCACCACCATTCCGGTACCTTTGCCTTCTGCCTCCCACTTCTGACCTTCCAGCTCCTCCTCCGCTCAGCTCAGGTCAGAGAAGCCTGGGACCCGACTCACACACACCAAGACCCGCCCCGCCTGCTGTATTTGAGGACCCAGCTCTTCCCACGAGTGCTCCCGGGGGTGGGGGTGGGGGTTAAATGCAAGTTAGGGGCCTTGCCACCTCACATTGCACTGCGTGCCCAGGGCCTTGCTCACCCTGGTGTGGGGGGGGGGTCACTAGTGTGGACACCCTGGTGTCACCCCTGCAAGCGGCTCAGGACAGAGAGGAGGGGAAGAAACACGTCTAGGCTACCTCACTGCGGAAGGAGCACCCTTCCCCCATCTCCTCCTGACCCCCCGCCCCCAAGGCGTCCCATACACGCTCACGAACTGAACAGAAGCAATGTTCTGGGTCAAAGAGATGAGGACCCACGCTGGCGGTGTGCGGCACCTAGTGGGGGGTCGCGAACCATGTCCCGAAAGAGGGACCATTTCCATGACCTCATCAAACACGGGGGTGACTACGAAAACTCACTTGGGAATTCTGTAAGAACCCATCCGTGGTCTAACGCGACGACGGTTCGGAGACCGTCTCCCTCAAGCCATCTGTCGCCTAGAATTAGTAAGAGACACAGAACAAGGAGCCACGACAGAAGGCAGAAGGGAGGAGGGAAGCTTCCAGTCAAGTGAAGCTAGGCAGGCAGGAAGAGTCCTTTCCACTTGTCACCACTTCTTACAGCTTAACAAAAAAAGGCCAGGTCCTTTATCAATAGACATTTCCCGTCCAGCGGTGGCAGAGGCTGGAAGCCATGGTTAAGGTGGGGTGGGGGGGGGGGACCCGGTCTCTGTCTCTGTCAACAGTGTCTCATTGCTGCAGCCTGCGTCCTCACGGCGGAAGGGACAGAGAAGCTGAGGCCACGTGGGACTCGTTTGTGCTGGCTTTACAAGGTCACCACAACTGCCTCGCCTCCCAAAGGCCCCTCTACCCCCACGCATCAGCAACTAAGCTGCACCCCTGAGTTCTGGGGGGCGGGTACAGCGAGCCCACGGATGCCCTCAAGCGGGTGCTTTCTCGTGATAACCCCAAGTCCCTTGAGGTGTCTCCAGGCATCATCTCTCCAGAAACAACCTGTTTTGCACTGTAAGCCGCACATGTCCAAACCCACACGGTTCCCTTTCAAATCTACCCCTCATTTCCAGAAGATGGGAGGGGGTGAGGAGCAAAGAGGAGACTGGGCACTGGGTCTCCAAGGAGCGGAGGTGGAGACGGCTCGTGGGAAATGCGTCCCGCACCATTTCAACCTACGGCCCGATTCCTACCATCCATGCATGCAGCGTGCTCCCGATTTCCACCGCTGTCCTCTACGAGGCCTCCGCGCGTCGGGAGGGGGATGTTGGTGACTGGCTATGGCAGCAGGGAGGAATACGCTCTGAATTCCCCAAAGGACACTGCGGTGGAATGTGTACAAGCTGGCGGAACGAGGTAACCTAACACAGCCAGCCAGACTTATACACTGTGGAATGTGTAATAAAGACCAGAATTTAAGAAAGGGGAGAGGGCAGAATCCTGGCAGATAATCTTTGACACTTGGTGGCACTTCTCCATCCCTGTAAATTACATCCTTTCCTCTCTATTAGCAAAACAAGAACCAAAGCCTAGAGGAAACCTTTAACATTCATACTGGAGTTATGGAATCAAAAAAGCACAAGATAAACTAGTGCATGGACAACTTAAAAAACACTTCCGAACTCATCAAACACTTATGCCCCTTTTCCTTCTCTAAACACTGAGAACTGCAGACATTCAAGTCTTAACCGTGCACAAGTTCAAGTCTGAACACGAAATAATTCATGGTATTACCTTGAACTGGCAGACTGTAATGAGTCATGATCACCTTTTATTGAGTTTTACAAATAGCTAATGGAATACCTTTATGCTACATGTTTCTTCCCAGTACACTTATATCACAACTCAAAATAGTTCTTTAGCAAGTAGTCATTAAATCATTTAGTGGAGCCATTGGGGCTAAATCTCTTTTGAATGAGATTCAGAGACCTAAATATTTGGCAATTATTTCCTTCATGATAAAGAAAACAACACCCATCAGGTTTGTCATTTGGAAATATTTCAAAAGTGCAGTGCATCGATTTAATTTAAAAATAAGTAATGTAAAATATATGAGTATCACAATTCCCTAGCTAGGAATACACAGATTCACATTTTTATGCTGCTTAAATAATGATTTTTAAATGATAACTATCAATATCAAATCATGGCTGAGTTGATACCTTTTAAAAGATTCCAATTTATTCATCAATATTCATTGGGAACCATGTCCCTTAGAGAATAAGGCGTGCGTGTGTGTGTGTGTGTGTGTGTGTGTGTGTGTGTGTGTGTACAGGAAGATGGTAATCTTATTCTTCCTGCTGTTTAGTAAGTCACTGCCATGGCAGCTAACAGATCAGATTTGTTTTCAGACTGATGTTCCCATTTAAACAAAGCCCTAAATATAAGCCAGCACTAAGGAACGAGTCCCTCGGCAAGCAAGCCGCCATCTTTCCATTATTAGTATTGCTTGGCTATTCCTTGGTGCTCAGTGTGGCGCGTTAAGCTCGGTGAATTTCTCTGAATGGATATGAGCACCGGAAGGCAAAGGAGCCGGTGGAGGCCCGGACACCGCACCCCTTGCACCGGCGTCTGCCATATCAAGCGTGAGGTAAAATCGCGGGGCTCCTGGAATCTTCCATCGCGGCCACTCCACCAGCAGTACACACCATGCTGATTCTCAGTACTGATTTTGCTGGGCTGTGTGAGGTCTTTAAGACAAGCTGGGCGCCCGCCTACTCAGCCTTTGAAGACCCTCCGTGGCGTTTTCCGTCATGGTCACCCTTGTTCTCCACAGAGCCGCTGCACTTCCCTTCTGCCATCTTCTTCACGTAACTAAGGGGTCCCGACCCCTCAAAGGCGGACGGATTTTTGAACGAGCCCCCAATCCTATCCCACAAGGTGAAGTACTGTCCGTAGTTATAGTCAAAGAACAGGTGGTGGTCGGTGTGATGCGCCGAGCCGTTAATGAACGGCTTCAAGGCCCGGGGGACCCGGAAATCCCCGTCGTGAATGGAGATGGTCCAGATGTTGACCAGGACGTAGAGACTCAGGTAGACCACCTTGTGGAGCGGGAAGACGAAGGGGTAGATGTGGTAGGGCAGGCTCTGGAGGAAGCCGTCCACGGGGTGGAAGGCGTGGCTTGCGAACGGAGTGGTCACCTTCCAGATGTGGTGCGGCTTGTGAATGTTCTGGAGAAGAAAGGAACGCAGTAGTTACTCTGCCCTCCAGCTGTCTTTCCATGAGCTACCTGGAAAATCCTTCCTTAGCCCCAAATGATCATTGAAAAAAAATAGAATTGTGTTGTTATTATTCAAGTGCTGTACAGAGGGGCTGCATGTTGTAAGCCAGGTCATGACTACATTTCTTTTTTTTTGGGGGGGGGGGGAATGCCACCCCTTCCCTTTGCTTTTCCTCAGTTTCTCCCGCCCCTCCCTGCCCATAAGTCACCTAAGTCATTTCCCACCTAGTGTGGGCTGAGGACATGACGTATTTGGTCCCCCTTCCCCCTTCCCTTCTCCTAAAAGAAAAAGAAAAGAAGAAAATCACAAACACCACCCAAAATAACAAGAGAAAACCCAGGCTTCCATTTCCTGGAGTTGCTTTCACTAAGTAGTAATTCATGTGTTCAGAGGAGTTATACCTCTGTGGTCCTCCCTAAAGGTGTCCTCCCCTAAAGGTGTCCTCCCCTAAAAATGCCCCCCCCCCAAGGGTGTCAGGTGTCCTCCTTTAGTCTGGCCTGTGTGTGGCTGAGATTCCTGGATTATTCATCATGTCTGGTTATATTGTACATCGTGCTCCCATGTATGAGAGGAAACACAGGCCGCGTGTCTACCTCGCTTAGCAGGACTTGTTCTCCCCGCCAAGGACATCCTCTTGTTGGTGGCAGCGGGTGCGCACGCCTCCACTGTGTACTCTACATTTTACGGATCCACCCATCTGCTCTAGCGGCCCCCGGAGACCCACAAAGAGGTAGGTGAACCCGACGGACCCCGGACCTGTGCAGATGCGGCTACGGGGGAGGACCTTCCTGGAGGAAGAGAAATGACGCTACCTTGTATAACAGTCGGTGGTGCAGGCCTCGGTGGATGAAGTAGATCAGCATGTCGGTGAAGAAGAGGAAGGACACGACGCTACCAACCAGCTCCAACCAGCCTAGGAGGGCACAGGGCAGGAAGGCCAAGGTGTGTGAACATGTTTTACATACAAGTGGATACCCGGGGTCTTCAACTCTTCAGCCGCTTCCACCATTGCAAGCCAATTTCCTCCATGTTCTGGAATTGGGTCACACTCTCATGCTTAGAATCTAAGGTCCTTTAATTGATTGTTTTTTGCCAGTCCCGGGGCTTACAAACTCAGAGTGTGCTCTGTCCCCGAGTTCCTTTTGCTCCCGGCTAGCAGTCTACCACTCTGAGCCACAGCACCACTTCTGAGTAGTTTACTGGAGATAGGAGTCTCGCGGACTTTCCCGCCCAGGCTGCTTTGGAACCGCCATCCTTACAGCTCAGCCTCCTGCGTGGCTGGGATTAGAGGCGTGAGCCACCAGAGCGCCAGGCGCTGACTTCTTCTTGAACTTATATACAGACACATAAAAGTCACACATGCTAATGAGAGCTTGCTGCTTAGACTGCAGTGACAGACAAGGCCGGTCCCAAGATGCTTTGCTCTCCCTACGGTGCACTTGCTCCTTCCCGTCTCAATGCCGCTGCGTGCTGCGTCACGGAACGCCGTCCCGGTGTCGGGAGAGGCTCAGGCTGCACCGGGCGCACGCCGCCCCGCACGCCTGCCGGGCCCTCCTGTACTCCAACGCCAGCATGTCACCCCCGCCTTTAATTACTGCCACCAAGCAATCTACCTTCCACGCCCACAGCCGGCTCCCACCGCCCACCTGGCTGGGTTAAAGTCTCAGATCACGCCGCCGCGCCTCGTGCCAGCGATCCCAACCACTCAGGAAGCAGAGCGGGAGGGCGGAGGTTCAAAGCCAGCCCAGACAGAAAGTAAACAAGACTCCACCTCAAAACCAAGTCAGTGTGATGGTCATGCGCCTGGACTCCCGACCACAGAGGAGGCCAAGACGGGAGGACAGCAACCTGAGGCCAGCCTAAGCAACACGAAAAGCAAGTGCAAGGTCGTGAGATCAAATCCCACCTCCGCCAAGTGAAACAGACAATTCTCAGCTCTGCCACCGACCCGCGGAGCCCCCTGGGGAGCCGCGGGAAGTCAGGGCCGCGGGCCTTCTTACCGTACGGGAACTCCCCCAGGTGGTCGTAGAGCTTGCTGAACCCTCTGATCTCCAGCAGGAACAGGGAGATGGTGGGAAGGCTCATCCAGGGCAGGGCCCAGATGGTGTACCTGATCTCCCGCGACACTTGATTCTGAAACGAGGCCCCGAGACCCAAGTCACCAAACCCACGCGCCACCAATGGGCCAGAGGGCTTAGGGCAGTATCCTTAAACTCGCTGTCTTACTAAGGTGCTCCCTTCCACGCCAATTCTATAAAAGTTACAAGAAATCTTTCGGTTAAATTTAAAGGAGAATGAGAGTGGGAGAAAAATATTCCTTTTACGCTGAGCAAATAGAAAAACTGTCTTAAATTCTGAAACTTTTTCTCCTCACGAAATCGGCAGTCTCGATTTCTATTCTGGAATATCACTCCTTTCATAATGGACCCCCATCCCACTTATTTATTTTCTCAAACTTCTTTCCTTTGGAGAAACTGACAAATGCAGATAGCTGAAATTGAAATGGACTCAAAAACTACAGAATTTGGATAGCATGTCAAAGAAAAACACATGGTAAAACCCTATTCCCATTTGTTAATGTCAAACATTACACCAATGATTACACAGACTAGTGTATTTATTATCTATTGATCAGTATTAGAAAAGTCTCTAACCTTCGTTGGGGGCTGGGTTTTGAAACTTTACCTGACGGTAACATCGAGCTACTTTCATTTGAAAATCTTACAAGTGTTAATATTGTTTACTTTTTCACTCTAACGGTGAGAGGTAGGCTAGAAAGACTCTTACCTTTAAAAACTGTGGATGTTTCATTAATGAATGGTCAAACACGAAATAGTAGCTCAGCGTGGCAAAGAAGAAGTAGAGGACATAAGCCCCGAGGTTTGTTACGATCAGGAGGCTGAGGGTCTGCCGGAAGATATCATCCTCGGGCCAGGACGCCGGGTAGACATGCGGCGTGAAAAAGTAATGGTCCGCGGCTTTGAGAACAAGGTCCATCTCAGCCCTAGGTGGTAAACACAGGCCGCAGTGAGGAGCACACCCACAGTTTCAGATCTCCCTCAAGCACAGTCACGGACGGGCTGTGGCCCAGGGGGTAGAGCACTTTGTTCTTAAGGCTACCCGCTTCTGTTCTCAAGGACCCCCTCTATGTCCTCGCCTCTCGTTTCTCCTTCCTCCTTAACGCAAAGCTCACTTCTGTGGCTGTTCCTCACCAAGGCTAGCTTGCTTCCAGATCAACACAGCAATTGGTGACATCTGTTCCCTGTATCTCTGCTGCCACAGCCGTTTCAACACGGTTAGCATCGTCACTTCCTGGGCCACGCAGTAGCTCCCCTTTCTCACTGGCTCGCGGTCCTTGCTGCCAGTGAGATGCCCACCCTCTGTCAAGGGCCGCGGTGGTGCCCACGTGCTCCACCACACCCCAGCACACATGTCCACGGCTCCTCGCACCGCGCTCCCCCAGGGGCGGACGCCATGCATTCTCAGCTGTCCCCCAGGCTGCCTGGAGCCATTCAGGATATTTTCACAGGCAGTTGTTGCATCCCACATGACAGAACAAGGAAACCAGTCCCGGCCAGTCCCTGCACGGTGCACCACCGCTCAACCGGAAGCCCGGTTACTTACCTGCGCGGTGCAGCGAGACTCAAAGGGCAGCCTGGTTACTGCAGTCAGGATGAGTCACCAAATAAGTTCAAGTGCCAAACCTGAAACAAAACCACCAAGAACAAAGACTGTGAGGTTATGGTTGACGTGCTGGAGACCGAAGTTCTGCCTCAGTGGAGTCACTGCGTTGGCAGTCGTGGTACATGTCACCCACGGCGCTCCCCAGGTGTCCTGCCCTGTAAGCCCTCCGTCACCACTGCCTACAACAGGACCAACAGAGAGGAGCATCAAGGAGCTCCCCCTATCATAGGAAAGAGGAGTTCCTGGCTCGTACTTGATGTACACTTTCCTTATGATGAGGCGTTTTCTAGACTATCAGTTAGAAATATGAACTATCCCTGAGAAGCCAGCAGAGTTGAGGGGCTGACAGAGGCTGGGAGCACAGTAGCGTTCCTCAGCGACAGGCAGCCAAAACCCTACAGCACCCCGACAGCACACAGACACCTGGAGGGGAGAGAGGGTGGCCTCCGGGACTGAGACTTGAACCTGTCTGAGTGGAGGGGACAGGGAATCCCGGAGGGTCTGGAGGTCCCGACTGGATAAGCAATGATGGCCTCAGTTTGGGTCTTGAACCCAACTGCCTGTGGCTCCCCTGGGCAGTTAGACCACCTGTGCACCTGACTCCCGCGTTGCGAAGCGAGAGGGGCAAGGACCGGCAGGGAGCCCAGGTGAGGAGGGACGAGGACTCCCAAGGGGAGCGGCACAGCACACGAGGTACACCAGGTGACACAACACTGACTCTCAGACACTAACACACAATGTTCCGATAGATAAGATGACCTCCAAACCATGAAGAAACATCGGGATGAAACCATATTCTAACCCACATCTATGACAACGAAGCTGTGAGGTGAAGGAGTTACCCAGTTGCTGTGAGGCTGAAAGGACTGAGGTGTCCCTGGCCGTCCCAGGCGCTCATGTGGTGCCCCCTGATTCCCTTTTTCCTTCCTCCTGGCAGGACACAGGCCCTGAGTGTGCGACACAGCCACACCTCCGGTCCTTTCTGCTTTCCATGTTTGTCAGATAGGGTCTCCTATTTCTGCCCAGGCTGAACTGGATCACGGTCCATCCGCCCATGCTTCCCACATAGCTAGGAATGATGACGAGCAGCCTGTCGGCTGAAATTGGGCCTCACTAACTTTTGGCCTGGGCTAGCCTCAAACTAACACCTTCCCAGCCTCTGCTTCTGTCTGGGAAGAGGGATTACAGGTGGGAGCACCATGACCAGTCCTGTCATTGGACTGAAAAAGGGTGGGCTTTTCTGCTAAGTTAATAGAATTTACTATAGACCAGTACTGTTAATATTCTACACATATGAATCCACCTAACCCTTCAAGAAGCCCCGAGGATTAAGTGATGATATTATTATTTATAGATGAAGACACCAAACACAGAAAATTCAAGTAGTGCGCCCAAGAGTCAATATAGTAAGCAAATACTGTACGCAGGAGTTGAACACCTCAGTTTGGTTTCAAAGTCCATCAGGTGTAACCAACTCCTCCTGTCTTCTCACCATTGTGCCAACTCACCTCCTAAAACTTTTCGATGGTCAGCAACCCTACAAGCTCAGACAACTTCACAAATAATTATGAGGTCCTACGCTTGCTAAAGTCAGGGCCTCCACGGCGCCCAGGTTAAAAGAAGCTTAGTTCAATCTTGTAGAAACAATGTTTTTTTAAAAAAGCATAAAGCTGTCAATTAAGCAACAGAAGTAGCCCAGTGGCAGTGGAGTTGCCCAGGGTCAGGTGTGATCAGCGAGACCAAAACACACACACACACACACACATGCACACGCACCACCACCACCACCACCACCACCTTCAGGCCTGGTTCAGAGTTTGCTGAACTTGGAATAAATGCTTTTTCTTTGTTGTTTAATCTCCCTGTGGGGAGGATGGGGGGGGGGCATAGAAATGGGAGGGACAAAGGGTGATCCAAGGCAGCAGGGGAACTCAGTGGACCAGGGGTTGCAAGTGAACCAACCCTTCCACTTGTGGGTGGGGACAGGAGGGCAGAGGAGGAGGGCAGGGCGGGCATGGCCCCGGGAGTCTCTTGCCTCACTCAGGTGACTGTAACCCTGTGTTCATCCCCTTTATAGTGGTGTAAAGGGTAAAAAACCAAAGATGGGTGCCACCGGCTGGGCTTCCTGGGGCGCCAGGCGGCGTCCCAAGCTCTGCCTGGCTCCGCTCTTCCGCGTGCCCAGCGGCCGGGAGGGGGTGGGGGGGGGGAGGGCGGGAGCCCCACCCGCGCCGCCCCGGCCCCGGCCCCGGCCCCGGCCCGCGGGCGCGCCCGTCCACGCGTGCCCGCCTCTCGCCTTCAGACGCCCGTGCCAGGACTGCGCGTCCCCTCCCCGTCCTCCCTCCCTCCCCCCACCCGGCTAGCCGCGCGCGGACACCGCACCCCGCTTCCTTCACCCCCTTTAGACCACCGCCCCGCCCCCGGGGGCGCCCACGCGAGGCCGGGCCCCGCGCGCCCCGGCCCCGGCCCTCAGCGGCCCCGCGCGCCCCGGCCCCGGCCCTCAGCGGTCCCGGCCCCGCGCGGCCCCGGCCCTCAGCGGCCCCGCGCGTCCCGGCCCCGGCCCTCAGCGGTCCCCCCCCGGGCCTCCCACGGCCTCCCCGGCGTGGCGGAGCCCCGCGCTCCCGCAGCCCCGCAGCCCCGCGCTCCCGCAGCCCGCAGCCCCGCAGCCCGGCTCCGCCGGCCGGCCCCCGCCCCGCCCCGCCCGGCCCGGCCCGGCCCCGGCGCCTACCTGGAAGGCCCGGAAGGACTGGGAGGAAGGACCGCGGCGCCTCACCTGCTGCCCGCACCGGCCTCCGGGAGCGCCGGGCCCGAGGACCCGAACCTGAGTCCGCGCGCGGGGGCCGAGGGGCCGCCAGCCAATCAGCGGCCAGCGCCATAAGCTGATGTGACGGCTGATCGCGCGACCGGGAGGGGCGGGGCTCTGCCCGGTCACGTGAGCGCGCTGGCCACGCCCCCGCGCGCCCTCCCAGCTAGCGGGCCGGCGGGGGGGGGGGGGGGGGAGGAGGAAACCGGAGTACCCGGATGGAGGCGCGCTGGGATGGGAGTCTAAGGCTGAGCTGTGCGCCGCTTCGCTTTATTCTGCTCCGCTCTGCTCTGCGCTGCTCTGCGCTGCTCCGCCCTCCCCATCCCCTGCTCCGCTCTCCCCATCCCCTGCTCCGCCCTCTCCATCCCCTGCTCCGCTCTCCCCTTCCCCTGCTCCGCCCTCCCCATCCCCTGCTCTCCTCTTCTCTGCTCTGCCCTCCCCTGCTCTGCTCTCCCCATCCCCTGCTCCGCCCTCCCATCCCCTGCTCTGCTCTGCTCTGCTCCTCTCTCCCCCTCCCCTGCTCTCCTCTCCTCTGCTCTCCTCATCCCCTCCCCTGCTCTCCTCTCCCCATCCCCTGCTCTGCTCTGCTCTCCCCATCCACTGCTCTGCTCTCTTCTGCTCCCCTCTGCTCTGCTTTCCCCTGCTCTGCTCTGCTCTCCTCTCCCCTGCGCTGCTCTCCCCTCCCCTGCTCTGCTCTCCCCTCCCCTGCTCTGTTTTGATCTTTGAGTCTCACCAGGAACAGTTTCCGGGGTTGGGCGTGTGTGCACTACTTCCCAAGCGCCACGCTCTGCCTTAAGAAACACGAGGGTTTTCCTTTTGAGGTGCTTCTGTCTCTCTTTTGAGGTGCTTCTGTCTCTCTTTCGAGGTGCTTCTGTCTCTCTTTTGAGGTGCTTCTGTCTGTCTTTTGAGGTGCTTCTGTCTCTGTTTCCGTGGCCGTGCAGGTGAGCGAGGCTCACGCCTCCCTGGAGCCTGTCACTCTACGTTGCATTCGGTGGCTTTGATCAAGCGTTTCCATCGCAGAATGGAAGATTAGGATGCCGGAGGCCAGGCTTCCTCCCATTCTGCAAGACAGTGAGTGCCCAGGAGCTGCGCGCTTTCTAAGCAGAAGGAGGGGAAGGGGGATCAAGATGTACAGAAACCAAATAGAAAGTAAGGAAGTTTGGCGTCTCCAAGTTGGTTTCCTGACAGGGTCAGGACAAGGCGGCATTCTGGCCAGGCATGGAACAGCACAAACTGGAATGAGGTGACCATGCCTCCAGTAAGTCCTTCCTTTTTCCTGGTCCCTCTCAGGTATAGCTTGAAGGCCACGATCAAGGACGCTCTTCCAGCCAGGCGCCAGTGGCTCATGCCTGTTATGGCTTCCGGAAGCTGAGATGCGGAGGACCTCGGTTCAGAGCTACTTTGGGCAGAAAGACCTGCAACACTCCATTTCCAAAAACAACTAGCAGAAAAAAAAAAAAAATCCAGGCTAGGCGCATGACTCAAGTGGTAGAGCAAGAGATGAACAAGCAATCCAGCCAAGTGATTCTCAGTATCCATACCAGAAAAACCAAATCCTCCCCAAGGAGTAAGCCTGGAATGGCCTCGTAAGATGACCAGATCATTCTGTTATCGATTAAGCCAACAAAACGATGTTCACAGACTTCACTGGCCCAATAATTCAACTTCATATTCGGTCTTGGAGAAAACCTGGATGTGCAGGGGGCTGGGTGCCTGGGTTCGAATCTGGATCCGAGGGTTGTTAGAGGATCGTGAGGATTTCACTTCTGTTCTTGTATACACTGCATAAACAATACGGAGGAAGCCATGGACACTTCGGGGGGTTTCTGCACAGCTCCCGATCGCTAGTCATTTTATGTGGCAGCGCAATGTTGTCGTCCTCTTACCAGAAAGCCAGTCCAGCCTTGGACTTTTGGGTCCAGCAAGAGAAGCACTCAGCCCAGGAGGGGCAGTGCTCTGAGCCAGGGCCTCTCCCCTGGGACAGCTGTATGAAGGATCTCCGGGGGCTAGCCTGTGGGCTCCGTCTTTGGGGGGTGTCCGCTTGTTCTCAGGAATGGCTTCCTGTGCTATGGAGGAGTTCTCCAGGCTCTCCTTCCCTACGCTCAGTGAAAGCCAGGAGGAAGATCTTGTCACTCTCGCTATTCATCTGGGAAAGCACGGAGAACTTGATGTCGGCAGTCTCTGTAAGGAAACAGCCCTGCCGCTCTCCCAGCCTGAACAGCGCTACCCATTCTCCTCGGCGAAGGCTGTAGGTCCAGCTGGGAAGCAAGGGCATGGTATCTATACTTATGGATCCGCATGTTAGTTCACGGGTTAAGTTAGCATGTGGCAGGTGTCTCCTTCACAACCATTAGGATACTTCTCTTCCTCTCTCCCAGATGTTCTGATAAGATGAAAGCGGGTGTAGGGTTCCACTCCAAAAAGAAAGGCTCTGACCCTTCTTATGCTTAGAGCTACAGTTTAGTTTGGTTTAATTTAGTGAGGTTCATTTCTTAGGGATCTGGCGGATTTCAAAATATATGATGATATATCAACATCATCATCATCATCATCATCATTCTTATTAACAAGATGGTGCTACCTGACCCGGTCTGACCTTGAAACTCTAGAAGGGACTGTGGAAACTTGTAGGGAGCCGACAGCAGAGTTCATCCTGATGCCTGGCTATGTTGTTATCCCAAGGAACGTGCAAGGACGTGGCTGACTGACAAGACAGCACTAATCGGAGATGTTTTACTATGGCCACAAGAGTCTGGTTTATGTGGGCCAACCTTATCTTGTCTTTCCTGCCACCTGGTATTGCCGACTTCAAAGCCTTTTCTTTTTTTTTTTTTTTTTTTGGCCAGTCCTGGGCCTTGGACTCAGGGCCTGAGCACTGTCCCTGGCTTCTTCCCGCTCAAGGCTAGCACTCTGCCACTTGAGCCACAGCACCGCTTCTGGCCGTTTTCCGTATATGTGGTGCTGGGGACTCGAACCTAGGGCCTCGTGTATCCGAGGCAGGCACTCTTGCCACTAGGCTATATCCCCAGCCCCTAAGCCTTTTCGTGTTCTTGAACTTTAGTCACCCTATGCCATTCCCTGGTTCCCAAACTGCATAGAAGCTGGAAGTGAAGACTAAACAGGGCTGCAGTCTTGAGCTGCAGACCTCCCGAACCCCATCTTTTGTCTTTTGTCTCTTGTCTTGTATCTTTCTTTTTCTTTAATCCTCACCCCCTCAACCAGGATTCCCTTTCGCTGCCCGCTGGCTCCGGCAGAAACTGAAACCTAAAAGGGAGACTTAGTGTCTGTGCGCGGCTCTAGGGGAGAAAGCGGTACTGCCCTGCGAGTTGGAATTCCAAGTCTGCATCCGTGTTGGTGTGGGGATGTGAATTCGTTCTGCCTTCCACCAAGTCACCATTTCCCTTCAACGTGGCCTCAGGTTGCCACTGCCCCAGATGTCGTGCAAAGGCGAAGCAAACCCTGCCTGTTGGGACTCCTTTCACACATGGCTCTCAGCCATTTCTAAGTGCAGAGCACCTACGACTCAAGGTCTTTGCATTTACAACAGCCCTGGTGATTCTGGTTCTGGACAAACTGGTTCTTGGCCCCCTGGTGGCTCCTCCTCTCCAGCCTTCAGAGGAAGAGGCCCAAGGGCATTGGGGAAGGAGCCAAGCAATGGGAGCACAGGGCCCCACCTCCCCACCCCCACACCCCCACCCCCCGACAGCGGGCAGCACCTCACAGCGGGACCTTCAGCATGGATGAGATCTGTAACCCAAGGGACACCCATGCCCAAGAAGCCCACGTCCAAGTTCTGAGAAACGAGAGACTTGCGGCCGCTGCCTGTCTTCAGGTAGGTCTGGAGCTTGGGCAATGTCATTCGGCGTTTCTCCTGTTCTGCCAGGGCTGACCGGGGGCGGTGATGGTGGTCTTGGTGGAGGTGGAGACAGACCCAGGAGACACAGAGTCCCTCAGCCAGGCTCCCCCCACGTGGCTCATGGTTCTATTCTGTTTCTAGAAACTGGAGGTGGCTATGCAGAGTTTTGTGTTCACTCACATAATTTAAGTCTTATCAGCACGCTGAAGTCATTCATTTGTAGAAGTGATTTTTATTTAAGAAAACATAAATCTTGTTTGAAGTTTTGCTTTGTGGTTTGAATTTCTAGAGGAATTCATCTGCCTGAGTAAGAAACGGGTCTGTTTCTTGGAAGACAGAAGTAGCAAATGGCTCCATCTCGTGGTGAATTAGAGTTATCCAGTTCAGGGCCACCTCCGATGCAGGATGCCAGGCACTGCTGTGTCGCCCAGCTACTCAGGAGGCTGAGATCCGAGGATCGCGGTGCGAAGCCACCAGCCAGGGCAGAAAATTTCCCGTGAGGCTTTTATCTCCAATGAACCACTCAAAAGCCGGAAGTGGCGCTGTGGCTCAAGGAGGCAGAGAGCTAGCCTTGAGCACAAGAGCTCAGGAACAGCGCCCTGAGTTCAAGCCCCACCACTGACCAAGAAAAAAAAAAGTCCACTCCATCCAAACACAAAAATAGTAAAAAGAAACAAACCAAACCTTCATCAACCAAGTGACTTTGTTTTCATAAACCTGATAGAAACGTTAGATTTCTTCCATTTGTCTCTGGCCTATGGAACTGCCACCCGGAGGCTGGGAACGGACAGACCCTAAAGACCCTGATGCCAAGGGCGTTATCTGGTTGGCGTCCACAGCAGAGTCTCACGTGTCCCGGCCATCTCCACTGGAGAGCTGGGGAAAACAGTCGCTGTGGAGTCCCGAAGCAGCCGCCGAAGCCTGGGAGCAGAAGGGACGGGTGTGTGTGTGTGTGTGTGTGTGTGTGTGTGTGTAGCCCTGACCCCGGGCCGGCGTGAGTCTGGAGGTCAGTGGAGGCAGAATGCACCTGCACACGAAGAGCTGACGTTCACACAGGAGGGGTCTCTCTCCTCTCCTCTTCTGTTCCCCTCACGCCCCCATCCCACGGGACGGGCGCCATCGCCCTTCGCAAAGGTGTGCGGCCTGGATGTCCTCCTCGGGGGCGGCATCGCTGGGGAGGAGTGACTGCCCCCACCAGGCTGGCCGAGGGACAAGGTCGTGGCTCCGCTCCAGCTGTCAGGACGGCGTTTGGCAGGTGCGGTGAAGGCTGCGGTGGCTACGCCCCCGCCCGGCCCCCTTCCTGCCAGCAGAGAGCAGAGGCGCGCGGGAGCCAAACAGCCGCCCGTCCGGCCCCAGCGACGGGGCTCACGGGGTGGCCTTGCCGCACGGGGACCGAGGGATCGTGCACACGGTCTGCGGTCCTGGTTTGATGGTAGAAGGCACGGCTATTCGGGCAGCTGCCGGGAGCCGCCGGTGGGAGGAGGGAGGTGAGCTCCAAGGGCGTAGCTACACAGACACGACCGCAGGCTGTGGTCGCCGGCTCGCCCCCTGCAGTAGGCCCCGCAGACCGGGCTACAGGTGCAAACGGAGCCAGTGCTCGCGTCCCGTTTTCTGAGAAATCGAGGCTAGAGTCAAACATAATAATGAAGTCCCTTCACCTTCAATCTCTGCAAGATAAGGTCACACCTGTCTGTAATCCTCGTTGTAATGGGATCCCCCCAAGGGACGGGACCACAGTGGAATGGGGTCCGAGGGTGGGGGGTTCCCCCATCCCTCCAAGACTCCACCACTCAGACACAGTCTCAAGCAAAAAGATGGATTTACTGGGGAGGTAAAAAGTATAATGACCCTCCAGGGTCACGGCCCAGACTCGGGAGCTGGAACCGAGACCATAAAAAGCAGGCTGGCCCGCCAGGGCCACAGCCCAGACTTAGGCACTGGGACCTTGTGCCCCGGGCCACGCTGGGATCGGGTTAAAGGTGAACACCACATGGTCCAGCCTGCCACACGCAGGTGGCCAATGAGGTTACAACACTTACAGAGCATGCCAGGCCACACACAGGTGGCCAATGAGGTGACAACACTTACAGAGCATGCCAGGACACACGCAGGTGGCCAATGGAGTTACAATCTGCCTCATAGCAACTGTGAACCAACCTATCATGTTAGTTAGCCTTGGTGCACAGATTTGGTGGGGCTCACAAGATGCAGGCGGATACGCCTCCTCAGGGGAGGGCACAGGTTTGACCTGGAACATTGCACTACTCGGGTGGTCAAGCAGTTTACACAATCTTATCACAGTGAAGGGGAACTTCCCTGGATAGGGTGGGGGAGATCTTAGTGAAGATGGAGTCAGCTTCTGCTCTCGTTAACTAATCTGAGATGGAGTCAATCTGACGCCCCTCAGCAGCCAGTGATGGCGCTGGCCAGATCTGACCTCCCTATTACACTAGTTACTCAGGAGGCTGTGATCTGAGGATCTCGGTTCAAGGCCAGCTGAGGCAGGAAAGTCTGTGAGACTCTTATCTCCATTTAACCACCAGAAAACTGGAAGTGGTGCTGTGGCTCAAGTGGTAGAGCGCTAGCCTTGAGCACAAAAAGGCTCAAGGGCAGCCCCAGGTCCTGCTTTCAAGCCCCAGGAATGGCAAAAAAAAAAAAAATCTATTATTAACCATTAACCATCAGGTATACTTTTCTTCCAGTCTTTAAAAAGTGCTCTTATTAATATATAGACCTCCTGTCATACCTGTAACAGGGAGGTCAGATCTGGCCAGCGCCATCATTGGCTGCTGAGGGGCGTCAGATTGACTCCATCTCAGATTGGTTAACGAGAGCAGAAGCCGACTCCATCTTCACTAAGATCTCCCCCGCCCTATCCAGGGAAGTTCCCCTTCGCTGTGATGAGATTGTGTAAACTGCTTGACCACCCGAGTAGTGCAATGTTCCAGGTCAAACCTGTGCCCTCCCCTGAGGAGGCGTATCCGCCTGCATCATGTGAGCCCTGCCAAATCCGTGCGCCAAGTCTAACTAACATGATGGGTTGGTTCAAACAGTTGCTATGAGGCAGATTGTAACTCCAGTGGCCACCTGCGTGTGACCTGGCGTGCTCTGTAAGTGTTGTCACCTCAATGGTCACCTGCGTGTGGCAGGCTTGACCATGTGGTGTTTGCCTTTCTAACCCAACCCCTGAGCGTGGCCCGGGGGCGCGCGGTCCCAGCTCCCGAGTCTGGGCTGTGACCCTGGCTGCAGTATACTTTTTTCCTCCCCAATAAATCCATCTTTTTACTTGAGACTGTCTGAGTGGTGGACTCTTGGAGGTGTTGTGCCCAAGTCGCGAGAAGACCACCGAGAGCCAGACGTTCCGAAATGCAAAAGCAAGGCTTTATTCGGGCGAGCTGCAGCTTGGGCCTGGTCCCACCCACCGACGCAGCGGAGATAGGGAGGAGGACCCCGAGCTGAAATCTCACAGGGTTTATAAAGGCAAAACCAACGAAGTTACAGTAAGCAGGTGTTTACAGATCTGATTGGCTCTGGGCTAGGGGCAACCTTCCAGGGTGGATGGAGGTTATCCACACAGTCTCTCGGCTGCCTGGGTTCTGACAACCTGTCCTGCTAGATGGAATATGTTGGCGGCCAGGGTGGGCTCACAGTGCCTGTTTATCTTTGGCTAGCACGGCCATTTCTCAGAGCTTGTGCAGGCCCAAGGTTACAGGCACAGAGTGGGGCACCTGAGTGGCTTTAAGATAGCTTTGTTTAAGGAATTTACAGCTCAGCAGTTTCAGCACCAACAAGTGAGGTTCTTACAGTTCAACATACACAACAAGATGGCTACGGTTTCAAGATGGAGTCACTGCTGCCTCAAAGCAGGATTTCCCTTCACTCTTCAGAGGGAGGGGGGATTCGCCCACCCTCGGACCCCATTACATTGTGGTCCCCTCCCTTGGGGGGGGGAACCCCATTACAGTTCCCACTGGGATGATTATTCAAATAGCAAGTAGAACTTAGTGAAGTGACTAAACGTTCTTCAGAAGCTCCATCTTAATGAGCGCATACCTATCTGCAGGGATCTGCAGGTGCCATTCTTCCCCTGTCTGATTATGATAAATGCCCTTGTGGTCAGTCGCCCACACTCTACAAGCCCACGGGGATGGGGTGGTTTCCTCCAGCCAGGACCGGAGGAGCTCCGGCCTTCGGTCTGAACTCCTGGGCGGAAGAGCCTAGCCGCAGGGTAACGGGCAGTCTGGCCCTGGGTTCCATGCACGGCCGTGGGATTTTTTCCCCCAGCGAAGTCCCGCTTCTGGCCGTGGACCCTGCGCCCCGGATTCCATCCTCACCACGCCAGCGTGTCCCGGGTGGCACGGAAGAGGGGCTGAGCGGCAGGTGCTGGCGTGGTTACAGGGAGGGGCTCTGTCACGGGCCTGGTGGTCACGACCCCCCCGAGGGTGCGGAGCCCAGGCCGGCCCGGGCTTCGGCAGGCCTGTGTGCGGAGGCCGAGGGGAACCTCAGGGGGCCACTGGGGAGGGGAAGCCGGCTGGCCCCCGTCCCCGGCCCTGACCACCGGCTCCGAGGGACCAGGTCTCACTAACGAGGGCGGGGAGAAAGAAGCAAAGCCACGGTGATTTCCCCACCTGAATGTGTGCGTGTTTTGCACTCGCTGCTGTATTGACTTCCCACTTGGAATCACGTGCTTGTGTTCGGCTGGAGGAATACAGTGCTCTCACTTGGCTTCCTGTGCTCAGAGTCGCGCTCTACCAGTGAGCCACACTGACTCTTCTAGCCTTTCGCTGCTTCACTGGAGGAAAGGGTAGCAGGGACTTTTCTCTCCGGGCTGCCTTTGAAGCATTGAGGTGTGTCTTCAAACAGGATTAGGGGCCCTGAGGCCCGGAGCAGCGCTGACAGTTGATCCCTGACTCAGAGTCAAAATGGATCCTCTTCATTTCACAATCTGATGCGTTCAGGGATGTAACTGTTACAATGAGACACAGCTGACTAGCAGACGCGAGAGCACTGAGAAGCTTCCCGTAGTCATGAGAGCACTGAGAAGCTTCCCGTAGTCAGGCCTGGGTCACCTTGGCTCTTTGCCCCAGTTCTCTGGTAGAGAAAATAGGAAGAAAAATCCATATACAAAATATTTCTTCTATAAAGGAAAGAAAGGCTGTTACATAAGTAGTGTACTTGCGCTGTCACCAAGAGAAAATAAAAATTAAATTCTGTCCCAGACTCATGCAACACTCAATCCTAGAACTAAAAGATGTAAATATAAAAAGAGACAGTTAAAGCTTTCAGAAGAAGTGCCATGCGAGAACTCTTTTTTTCAGCAGGCCGAGATCTGAGGATCTTGGTTTGAAGGCAGTCTCGGAGGAAAAGTCTATGAGATTCTTACCCCCAATTAGCAACCAGAAGGCCAGAAGTGGAGCTGGGGTTCAAGTGTGAGAGCACCAGCCTTCAGAGGAAAAAACCAAGCACACACACACACACACACACACACACACACACACTCACTCACTCACACTTCTAGAAGAATAGTTCTGTGAGCCTGGGATAAGCAATGACTTCTTAAGAATAGATACATGGGCTGGGACTATGGCCTAGTGGTAGTGCACTCGCCTCGTATACATGAAGCCCTGGGTTTGATTCCTCAGCACCAGAAGTGGCGCTGTGGCTCAAGTGGCAGAGTGCTAGCCTTGAGCAAAATAAAGCCAAGGACAGTGCTCAGGCCCTGAGTTGAGGCCCCATGACTGGCAAAAACAACAACAACAAAAGAAAGAATAGATACACAGACACTACAAACTATTGATTGATGTGTCAACTACATTAAAATTAAGAACTTGTGTTCCTTTAAAAAAGATGGAGGAGTGAAAACAAGTCTCAAAATGCAGGCGTATATCTTCAGTGTACACGCATATGAAGTTTAGAAGCCAGGAAAGAAAAATAATTCTATGACTCAATAGGAAAGTGACAAATTATTAGACAAATGAGCAAAAGACACAAACAGATGGTTACAGAAAAGACAACACAAACGGCTCATAAATTCATGTTCAGATACTTCACCTCAGTAGTCATTAGACAAATTTAGATTAAAGTCTTGAGAAACTGTTTCGGGCCCAACAGACTGGCAAAAATAAGAAGCGTTATAAAACGAGAGGAAGGAAGGAAACAGAGCGGGGCTTGCGAGCAGTGCTGGGCACGTCCATAGAGACGACACGCGGACCCATCGCCTTGGGAAACTGGCCCCCACTGTTGGGAAACCAAGCCAAAGGCAACCCCGATGTCTATGTGCAATGAAACGGCAAGCCAGAGGTGCTCAGCTTCCAACTTTCTTTTCTTCCTCTCTCTCTCTGTCTGTCTCTGTGTCTCTATCTCTCTCTGTCTCTGTGTCTCCCTCCCTTGCTCCCTCCCTCCCTCCCTTCTTCTCTGTCTCATCCTGGGACTTGAACTCGGGCCTGGGAGCTGTCCCTGAGCTTTTTTGTTCGAGGCAGCACTCCATCACGTGAGCCACAGCTCCGCTCCCAGCTTTCCGGAGGTTTCAGTCCATCATGAAGGACGGATATGGCAGAACGAAGTTGCTTGTCTCATGATGACCAGAAAGCAGAGAGAGAGAGAGAGAAAGAGAGAGTCAGAGGAGACAGAAGCAGACAGACAGACAGACAGAAAAGAGAGAGACAGGGAGATAGGGAGGGTGTGGCAAGGGGGTCAAGGGACAAGACATCCTTTTCTGCACATTCTCCTGGGATCCACCAAGAAGGCCGGCTCCTCCGCCCCTGCCTGGCTCACCAGTGCCCTAAGAGTAAGCCGCCATTGTGCTCAGCCCCGCGGTGGCTCTCAGTGACGCGGTTCTCCTGCTGGGTCCTCCCAGCACAGCGTCACGGGCAAACCATCAGCACTCGCTCCTTTCATTACACGTTTTTTTGAACTACTTATATACTCTTTCCTAGTGTGATATATTTCACAATGAAGTTTTAATTACACATTTACGATCCCGTAAAGAAAATATTTGGGCATTTTCTTTGATAATTTGCAGACGTGTTTCCCAAAACATTTTAACAAACTAAAAATCACATTCATAAGAAAATAACGCTAGAAGACCTTATTAATTGATGGCATTTACTTTATGCTCATAGAATTTTCTGGTAAGTTTTCACCAGAACTTTTTCCTCTGCCTTTAAACGTTTTCTTATGCCTCATAATGCATGTTATTTTCACATAAACATACAGGTCCTACTTTGGGATGGCAAATTGAAAATACTCTCTTGTGTGTGTGTGTGCGCTGGTGCTGGGGCTTGAACTCAGGGCCTCCTGCTCTCGTGCGGCTTCTCTTCTTTAAGTCTTGGTGCTCTGCCACGTGAACTCCAGCTTCCTGCCGGTTAAACTGGAGGTCCGAGTCTCGCACACTTTCCACCGAGGCTGGCTTTGAACCTTGACCCTCAGGTCTCCCCTCCTGAGTAGCTAGGATGACAGGCGTGAACCACCAGTGCCCGGCTTCTTCACAAAGCTCCTTCCTGAGCCCTCCAATCGTTCGGAGACCATTGCTGGGACGCGGTCGGGCGTCGGTACGGAGCTGGGGGGGTTCAAGAGGCTGCGTCTCCCCTGAATGTCTGAACTGCGCCCCCAGATCCCAGTGCGCTGGGGTGGCGCAGGCTCCGGGAAGCCGGTCACCCTGTCGTCCGAACTTGAGACCACAGACAGCTGAGCCTCCCCGCGCCGGGTCCCCGGACTCTGCACAAGTGCTTCTCCCCGCGTCCACGTTGGCGGGGCGCCCCTGGCAGGGCCGGGGAGCTCCCCGGAAGGCTGGTGGGGAGCGTGGAGGCGGCGGCGGCCAGCGAGGCGGGCCTCTCCTCCCGCGGGAATGGTCCTGCTCCCCCGTGCGACCCCAGGGCTCTGCTCCTTCGCTCTGATTCTCCGTGGACATCCGTGTCCCGGCGGACCAAAGGGACTTCGCAGGGCTCTCCGTCCACGGGGCCGCGGCGCTGGCCGGGTCTCCGTGGACGGTCGCACCTGGGTTTCCTCCCACCTGTGTTTCCGGAGCTGTCTTCTTTCCCCCTCTAGGCGCTCAACTAAAGGACTCAGATTTTGTTAGAGAACTGCTAAGAATCTAACTCATGGCCCGGCCTTGACATTTAAGTAGGATTCCATGACCTGCGCACACACACACACACACACACACACACACACACACACGTCTCAACTGGGCCTTATTTTATATTCCAAACCCCCTTTTCGTATCTACTTCTATATAAAGATTTTTTTTCAATTTTCAATTTTCTGTATCTCTGTAACTGCACTGAAGAATTGGTTGAATATAATTAAAAGAAGGAGGTAGAAGGAATATAAAAGGAATAGAGGGAACAAGATATAAAAGGAAGGGGATGGGAAAGTAAATGGATGGATGGAAGTGTCTTGAGCAGGCATGGCTTTTGCAAAAATCAGATTGGGAGCCAATCGCTTTAGACTACTTCATGAACATTTCTTTATCCTTCTTGATTTCTAACTATAAATTCTGTATTCACTGGGAAAATACTGACAAATTAGTAACATCTTTTTAGGAGAATTTTCTGTTTCGTGTGTGTTTTTTTTTTTGTTTTAACCTATAAGAGGTTCCCCATTATTTCATCTAAAGTTTGAGGTAGATCATTTTAGTTAAAAAAATTTCTCTGTATTCAATTTAGAGCATGTCAAGAGAGCAATCTTTTTTTATTCTTTTGTTCTTTTTGCAAACTTACAAAGTCTATTTTAATCTTCAAACTTCTGTTGGTTGCAGTTTCATAGGCTGCAGAACTTATAGGAGGACTGCTATTTTGGAAATAAGTTCTTGTTTTAGTTTTATTTTATTTTTGTTGGTTGTGGGTTTGAACTAGAGGGCTGGATGCTATCTCTGAGCTCTTTTGATCGAGTCTAGGGCTCTACCACTTTGAACCACCCTGCCACTTCCGATTTTCTGGTAGTTAATGGGAGATAAGAGTCTCCCAGGCTTTTCTGCCTGGGCTGGCTTTGAACTACAATCCTCAGATCTCAGCCTCCTGAGTAGCTAGGATTACAGGTGTGAGTCACCAGTACCTGGCTTTTTGGTTTTTATTTTTGGTGTTGTTATTGTGGTGGTGGTGGTGTGTATGTGTATGTGTGTGTGTGTGTGTGTGTGTGTGTATGTGTGTGTCTGTGTGTATGTGCCAGTACTAGGGCTTGAACTTGGGGCCTGGGCTCTGTCCCTTAGCTTTTTCACTCAAGGCTGGCCACTCTACCACTTGAGCCACAGCTCTAGTCCCAGCCTTTTGGTGGTGAGAGTCTCATAGACTTTTCTGCCCAGGCTGACTTTGAACCATGATATCCAGATCTCAGCCTCCTGAATAGCTAGGATTATAGGCAAGAGCCACCAGTACCCAGCTTAGTTCTTGTGTTTTTCATGCTAATTGGGAACAGCATTTCATCTTCTTTTTCCACCTGCTGATAACACTCAGCACAAAGATCTAAGTGCATTAATAATGAATCTGAAATGACTGTGTTTACATAACTTTTAATAAATGAAATCTGCTCATTTTCTCTTCATTAATGTGCTACTGTTTTTAGTAGCTTTTCATTCCTCTTACCTCTTAGGAAAGCCTGCGTGCATGGTGAGTTTCCCTTTTAAATGGCACTTTGGCATTCAGAAACGCCACCAAGCTTTTTGGAAATTATTCCCATAAGAGATTTCTGTAGCAAAGCTTTTGCAGTAAGTAGCTTCGTGTTTTTAAGACGTTAATAACTTCGCTGGTTTTGTCCCTCCTCGTGTTGCAGTTAAAATTAATTGAAAAACAACAATAAAACACTCCTACCCTTCACATGGAAACCAAAGAGGGGCGGGGAATGGCAGCCGAATGAAGCAAATTTGGAAGCAGTGAATGAGATGTCCCTGGGACCAACTGTGCAAAGCAATGGCTTGCTGCAAGAAGAAAAAGATTCTCATACCTTATAAATGATTTATAGTATCAATAAGAAGAATAAAAGCTAGATTAGTTGGCATTCTTATAGATAAAATTCTCTCCCAGCCAATTCTCAGTACATCTACAATAGAGCAACCGTTAGGGATATTGACACAACACAAGATTCGTTGGTTTTGTTTAGTTTTACAGAACTGGGTGGGGGGGTGGAATTCAGGACCTCGTACTTATCAGGCAGCTGATTACCATTGGAGCTGCACTCCCTAGCCCGGGTAACAAAAAGTCTGGATAATTACTAGGGTGAGTGTTTTGGTACATACTTGTAATCCCAGCTACTCAGGAGATGGAGACAGGAAGATTTAGATCCAAGCATGGCCTGGACACTAGTTCAAGACCCTATCTGAGAAATAAATTGAAACCACAAATTGAAAACCAAAGGTCTCGGGCCACGGCCCAGGCGGTAGAGAGCTAGCCCTAGGTTTGATCCTCAGTCCCATAAAACAACACGAAGCTCTGCCGGGCACAGAGCTTCATGTTCAGCGACGGAGATAGCTCATGTTATGTCACAGGCTGAGCAGCCATAAGGATAAGCGGTATTGATATTTTCATCTGTTTGTAGGGGTCATAGGTGCCCGGCAAGGCTTGGTCCCTTTTCTAGGTCTCTCTGGAGTTAACTGTGACTCCGCGCTAACCCTGCGCGAAGCTTCCGAGCAGCACAGACGCCTTCCGGCTTCTCCTGCCTGGCCAGCTGCTCTCATCTCCTGAGCGCGCCTCTTCCTTGCTCATCTCCTTTAAAACGTCATGAGTTTTTGGAAACAAGTTCTTGCCACGTCACCCAAGCTGGGCTTGAACTCCTGATTCTCCTGCCCTGGCCTCCTCAGGGCAGGGATTAGCCGCATACACTACTGGGCCTAGCTTTTAATGTCTACATGTTGATCCTTGGACCTCTTGAGACTGACCTTCTTCTGTTTTCTCTCTAAATTCTGTCCCAAGTTTTAAATGCTCTGTAAACGTAGATGGTCCCTCAGGATGGTTCATGTATATACATGGTCCCTCATATATACACGGTCCCTCAGGATGGTTCTTCACGTATATACACGGTCCCTCAGGATGGTTCTTCACGTATATACACGGTCCCTCAGGATGGTTCTTCACGTATATACACGGTCCCTCAGGATGGTTCACGTATATACACGGTCCCTCAGGATGGTTCATGAATATACACGGTCCCTCAGGATGGTTCTTCACGTATATACATGGTCCCTCAGGATGGTTCACGTATATACACGGTCCCTCAGGATGGTTCCTCATGTATATACACGGTCCCTCAGGATGGTTCTTCACGTATATACACGGTCCCTCAGGATGGTTCATGTATATACACGGTCCCTCAGGATGGTTCCTCACGTATATACACGGTCCCTCAGGATGGTTCATGTATATACACGGTCCCTCAGGATGGTTCATGTATATACACGGTCCCTCAGGATGGTTCCTCATGTATATACACGGTCCCTCTGGATGGTTCCTCACGTATATACACGGTCCCTCAGGATGGTTCATGTATATACACGGTCCCTCAGGATGGTTCACGCATATACACGGTCCCTCAGGATGGTTCCTCACGTATATACACGGTCCCTCTGGATGGTTCCTCACGTATATACACGGTCCCTCAGGATGGTTCATGTATATACACGGTCCCTCAGGATGGTTCACGCATATACACGGTCCCTCAGGATGGTTCCTCATGAATATACATGGTCCCTCAGGATGGTTCACGTATATACACAGTCCCTCAGGATGGTTCACGTATATACACGGTCCCTCAGGATGGTTCACGTATATACACAGTCCCTCAGGATGGTTCACGTATATACACGGTCCCTCAGGATGGTTCATGTATATACACGGTCCCTCAGGATGGTTCCTCATGAATATACACGGTCCCTCAGGATGGTTCATGTATATACACGGTCCCTCAGGATGGTTCATGTATATACACGGTCCCTCAGGATGGTTCCTCACGTATATACACGGTCCCTCAGGATGGTTCACGTATATACACGGTCCCTCAGGATGGTTCATGTATATACACAGTCCCTCAGGATGGTTCACGTATATACACGGTCCCTCAGGATGGTTCCTCACGTATATACACGGTCCCTCTGGATGGTTCACGTATATACACGGTCCCTCAGGATGGTTCATGTATATACACGGTCCCTCAGGATGGTTCACGTATATACACGGTCCCTCAGGATGGTTCCTCATGTATATACACGGTCCCTCAGGATGGTTCACGTATATACACGGTCCCTCAGGATGGTTCCTCACTGTCCCAGGCAGCCCACTGGGCTCCCCCCTGCCAGGCTGGCTCACCAAACGCAGCCCTTGATCTTCCTCCCTGACCCGATTCCCACACCCCCGATGAGGTCAACGAGGGCACCCGCACACATGGAAGGCCCTCTGCATTTTTGCCTTCCCTCTTTCTTAAATCGCTAGAGACGACCAAGCCTAGGGCTTTTTCCTCCGCAACAGAGCTCGTGGCCCGACTTCTTTGTCCATGTCCTGTGTGCTGGGGCTGAGGCTGGCAGAGCCGCCCTCGGAATCCGCTGGAGACGGTTCCAGAACCCCGCACACACCAAGCTCTGTGGGTGCTCCAGCCCCCCGCCTCCCTCCGCCCTCCTCCCTTGCCCTGAGCAGCTCCCTCCGCCCCACGCTCTGCCTCAGCCCGCTGGGCTGCAGAACCCAGCGGACCCAGCGACCACAGGCCGGAGCCCACAGCGGGCTCCAACGCCGCCCTGCCCAAGGAGTCCACGCCTGCCGGCCATGGCCAGACAGGGCTGCAGCCCAGGCTGGAGACCAGGTGCCATCCTTGGAATGGGTGTCTGGCTCAAGAGGACACACTTCCCACCAAAGCATCACCTTCTCTTATTAAGAGGAATGGGCGGGGCTGGGAATATGGCCTAGTGGTAGAGTGCTCGCCTTGTATACATGAAGCCCTGGGTTCGATTCCCCAGCACCACATATACAGAAAACGGCCAGAAGCGGCGCTGTGGCTCAAGTGGCAGAGTGCTAGCCTTGAGCAAAAAGAAGCCAGGGACAGTGCTCGGGCCCTGAGTCCAAGGCTCAGGACCTGCATAAAAACAAAACAAAACAAAGAGGAATAGGCGAGCACATTTATATGCTTTGTAAACTGCCTTCAAAGAGAAGTTTGACTTAGCTCATTGGCTCTCCCTAAACATCAAGTAAAAAGGTAAACACGTTGCTCTGGAGTGCTAAGAACTGCCTTGGGGTTTGTTTGCTTGCTTGCTGTGGAGGGACTTTGTTAGGTGGTATTTGCCATGCACTGTGCTTCAGGTGGTTTACTGCAAGTCTTGGGCCCTGTATTTCTTTGAGGTTAGCTGCCAGGACTGTATTCCTTTCACAAAAACAATACATGTTTACACGGAGGAGAACAGCTTAGAGCTAAATACTGGAGAATTTAGCACTCATCAGAATGGGTTCCTTGCAACTCACCTTGATCCTTATAATCTCCCTCCCTCCTTTGCTTTGTCTTTGTCTCTGGTTCTGGTGTGTGTGTGTGTGTGTGTGTGTGTGTGTGTGTGTGTGTGTGTGTGTGTGTTTCTATCTCTGTTTCTCTCTGGCTCTGGTTCTGGCTCTTTCTCTCTATATACATATATACAACACAAGCACGCACATACACACCTGTATAGACATTTTAGAAAGGTACCCTCCCTGTACAACTGGACTCTGGGTAAGGAGAATGGTCAAGTTTGACAACATCTCCGAGGGGGAAATGCCTTACATTTCGTATCACCTCTAATGTTCATTTACGCACTGTTCAGGATGAGCTATTTCATTTCTTCCATTTACGAAGTCTTGTGTTCATTCCAAGGCAATTGTATCAAAACGTCTTTTTCTTTCCTTTAGATTAGTTTAGCCTCTACCGGCAATTGTTTTGTTAGATTCGAGTGTCTTCCTAGGGGAAATCCTGTCTTTGAATTTCGTCTCTTGGCTCTGGGTTCCAGTAGGTTTCTGCTCATCAAATGAACTCTGAGGGAGTCCATGTCTTACAGCATTTCCAGAGACCAGAGCACTGCGCCGCTTTCTCCACTGCTCAGGAGCTGCCCTTCCTTTGCCAGACATTTCTAGAAGAGGTAAGTCTTCTGGGCACCTGGTTGTCCTCACTCAAGGTCATGCGAGAAGGGGGTCCTGGGGGGAGGGGTACAGGGGAAGGGGTACAGGGGGAGGGGTGCTGGGGGAGGGGGGGTGCTGGGGGGGTGCTGGGAGGTGCTGGGCTCATTCCTGGTCCTCCCTCCCCCCCCCCCCCCCCGCGCTTCGCCACGTGTTCCAATGACAATTCCTTGTTCTGCCTGCACAGATCTACAAGGCTCCGATACCCTCATTTTTCCCAACCCATGTCCATTTATATATATTTTTTCTGCTGATAAGGAAAAACGCCACATAGAACTGGAATCTATTACATGGGGCTTGGTGAGATGTCTTGCGTTTTCCACGTGTTTTTACAAGTAATGTGAGAGGCTCGGGCTGCTGCGGGCACTGGTTCACGATGTTCTTCCAGGGGTGGCATCAGAAAGCCCCCCCCCCCCCCGTGGGCGCGGCCCCGAGCTCAGCCGCGCAGCCCTAGCTCCTGGGAGGCCGCGGGGAGACGCATCCCAGCTCGACAGTCGCGGCACACACACAAGAAAGACCCCATCTCAACTGAGATCTGAGCGCGGGACCGTGTGTGTTCCTGACACCGTCCCAGGTATGGACGCTCCCGCCGTGTGCCCAGACAGAAAGCAACACTCTGCCTCAGAGATAACGTGGAGAAGCGGACTGGGAGCGTGGCTCAGAAGACAGCGCCCGCCCAGCGAGTGTGGCCATGGAAGCACGCAAACACACGAAGCAGCACCCAGCTCTCAGGGAGACCCGACGTGGGGGGCGGGGTGGAGGGGACCCCATTGTTTTGGTTGCTACTCAGTTCCAAACCAGCGAAAGTTTGTAACAGACTCTTATCTCCAATGCACCAGCAAAACGCCAGAGGTGGAACTGTGGCTCAAGTGGTAGAGTGCTGGCCTCGAACAAACAATGAGCTCAGGGAGGGCGCCCTGGCCCCGAGTTCCGGCTCCGGTGCGGGTGTGCGCGGGCCCTGCATGAGAACATGCTAGCCCGTGGAGCACGGAGGACCCGTGGGAGCCGCCAGCAGCCCCCCCCCAGCAGCTGCGAGCCCCGAATTCAGGTTCCCAGCCGTTCCGCTCTCCTCTCTTAGAGGTTCGGGGGGGGGGGGGGGGCCTCCGGAACCTGGGGCTGCAAAAGCTGGGTTCCGCGTGACTCGGAGCTCTTCTTCTCGTCCACGCTGTGGTGGTCTCGCGTGGCACCCAGGAGTGCTGGCATGGCAAGCCAAATCGCCCTTCCCCCTCTCCAACGACTCGGCCCATGGGCTTCGGGATCGCGGCTCCCGCCCACGCGGGCTGGCTGCCCCGCTCCGACGCGGATCTGGACGCGTGCCCACGCGGGACTCCCGCTTCCCACACACCCGGGGGCTCACGCAAACCCTGTCGCACGGACGCGTGCCCACGCGGGACTCCCGCTTCCCACACACCCGGGGGCTCACGCAAACCCTGTCGCACGGCCAGCATGGCTGCAGAATTCAGAATGCACCAAGAACCACGCCTCTGGTCTGCCTCAGGCTGACACCTGACGATCTTACACACAATGGCGACTCCACTCTCACAGCCGCCGCGTAGTCTTTCCAGAACCCTACGAACTCCAGGGAGATCCAAAGCAAAGTCTTGAGCTAATGAAACCCATCGCCTCCTTCAGCAAAATCAGATATTTTCCCAGGGAAGGCAGGGTAACATCAATGGCTTTTTTTGTGCTGTAATTTTACAAAGATACTTAAAAGGGGAGAAAAAGAATGAATAGGCTCATGGGTTCTTTGTTTTTAAAAGGCTATTCGTTGTCCCCATATTATTGTTATTAGAAATTGAGAATTATTGGCTAACCCCACATGCAAAGGCATGTATATAGGAATGCATTTGTGTTTTTCTTTGGTGTTTAATGCTTCATGCCAAATGTGATCTAATCTCCAGCTGGTCACACCTCTCACCGTTCTGCATGATCCAAAAATAAGGTAAGACTGTTGGAATGGAAGATGTTACATTAGCGTAACGTATTGTTGTTTCATCGAATGGGAGAATATCTTACTTTCAAAAATAGTTCACTGCTCAAAGTCGGTGGTTACACCTGTCATCTCAGAAGACTGAGATGTGAGGATCAGGGTTCAAAGCCAGAACACGCAGAAAAGTCCTTGAGACTCTTAAATCCAATGGCCAGCAAGAAGATCAAAACAGACCACGAGCCATGAGCCAAAAAGCTAAGGGACAGCACCCAGGCCCCGAGCTCAAGCCCCAGTACTGGCGTGCGCGCACGCGCGTGTGCACGCACGCACACACACACACACACATCCATTTCACAAAGGGTACTATATGCTATGGAATAAAGCAATTGCTAAGCTAAAGGCTCTATGCAAACAGAAACACACAGCAAAATGTACAGTGAATCTCCTTCCTCCATTTTTTTGTTTTTAGCAAATAGAATTTGATTGCCAGGTTCTTCATGAAGGGACGAGCCTTTTGTATTTTATCTCTGTCCCCTCTGTCCTTCTGCCATGGAGATGTTGTCTTACCGGAGAGCCGTATTTCAGTAAATATAATTAAACCATCACCAACACAGCCTTCCATTAGTCAGAGCCGAGTTATTGCCTGTGCTGGAAAGCACAGGGAAGTATTTTACATTCTGCTGCGGGAGGAGAAAAAGAAGGGGGGGGGGAACACTAAATATTTCATGGGCTTTTCTTGATCAGATTGTTTATTTCCCAGGCTCTTAAAGAGATACTTAATTCTTCTCAGCAGCTATGTTTTTCATCCCATTAAAGAAATAAATATGAAGAGCAAAATTTGCCTAGTCCTAGGCAAAAGCTGGCTCTTTCCTGGAATGAGGCTTACTGTGTGCATAAAAATAAATCTCCTACTGTTCATCATAAAATGTCCTTGGCATTTGATGTGTTTTCCAGAGCTATATTCTGGTGATGCTCTGTACGTAAGGTTGGTGGAGAGGTGGGGGGGGGGGGGGGACCGTGGGTGGCGAGAACCCTAATTTGATTGGTGTGTTTTGATATATATTTGAGTTTTATGCAAGGCTAAAAAAGTGGACACTAGAGGGTGCTCTTTGCTTGTCTTTTCCCCCTTCAGATGTCAGTACACACACACACACACACACGCACATGCACACGCACACGCACACACACGCACGCACGCACACGCACCAAAGAAAAATCCTGGCAGGCTCTGAACAGGGCGAATTGCAATGAAATACAAAGCGCAGACCTACCCTGAGCGCCAGGAGAGAGGTCTCCAGGTTCATGATGGAGTAGCTGCTTAATTAATTCAGAATTAGTAAAGAAGGAAAGCTTTGTTACTCTAGCCCTGCATGGCTGTCATTTTTTGATAATTACTTAATTCCTTGGGTTGAAAGAAATTTTATTAGATTTCAAGCTCTTGCTAAATGTCAACTGGTTCTAAAAATAGAAGCTGAGTCTCTGCTCAACAATTAGTTCTCTTAAGTTTCAGCATTAGGATTTTCGAGTACAGCCCTAACCAGCACTGGTGAAGAAACGAATTACAAATCCCAATCGTCACCCACACCAGCACACGCGCCCCCCCCCCCCCCCCGTGTTTTCTTCGCACACCCTGCAGGTGCCAAGTCAACAGGACTCTCCAGTAACTTCCTCTCCTCATCTTTGCTAGGTACGTGACTCCCTTCTTTTCTTCCCTCCTCCCTACTTGAGGCAAATGGTTTTTATTTTGATTTTGTGAGGACAAGGGAAAGGGAATGCCGTAGGATTGTCTTAATGCATCCTGTCGTACGGTGTCATTTCCTAGCGAAGACGACGCTTGTCTTTGCTGGCTGTGCTCTGGCAGACGCTGTGGGCGGGGCTGGCGTGCGGTGGAGGCGGGGAGGCGAGTTCCGGTCCTGTCGCCAGCCGGGCGCTGGCCGGGGGCGGGGGGGGGGGGGAGAGTGTGCGGCCACCGTGGGCAGAGGCGGGAAGGAGCTGGGTGGCAGCGGGGCAGCCGGCTGGCCGGGAGCGAAGGGCGGCGGGAAGGCCGCGCGTGACCGCGATCTGAAGCCCCTGCTGTTTGACTTAGCAATTCCGAAGGACGGGTGGGGGACTGGACTGGGAGGAGTCGGTACGGACGCCCCGGCCCGCTGCTCCCCGCACGGCTCGTGGACGGGTCATTTACGGGACTTCAGTGAGTAACTGAGACATGACCGGCTTTAACCCGCCGTCTACTATCTGGTTTTCCCGTAGCTTCGACGGCGGCAGGGCTGGCTGCGGCCCTCGCAGGGCGGGGCAGGCAGGAGCTACGGCATCACGGAAACAGAGAACGCGCGGTTGCGTTCGCACGTGGGGATGACGCGTCGAGGCTCAGCGTGACCAGACGGTCTCCCCCCTTCACCCGCCTCGCGCTCCCCACACGCCCCGCCACCCCCGGCTGAAGCCGCCTGGCCGCCCCGGGGGGCGCGGTGCTCACGACGGCCAGGGGCAGCTGGCTCCCCGGCTCGCCCGGTTCGAGGCCGCCAAGCGCTCGGCTGAGCCGGGCACCCCGGAGCCCCAGCGCCTCCCGAGGCTGAGCCGGGCACCCCAGAGCCCCAGCGCCTCCCGAGGCTGAGCCGGGCACCCCCCGGAGCCCCAGCGCCTCCCGAGGCTGAGCCGGGCACCCCGGAGCCCCAGCGCCTCCCGAGGCTGAGCCGGGCACCCCCCCGAGCCCCAGCGCCTCCCGAGGCTGAGCCGGGCACCCCCCGAGCCCCAGCGCCTCCCGAGGCCGAGGCCGGAGGGCGGCCAGGGAAAGCCGGGCGGATCTCAGGGACGCCCGCCTGCAAGGGGGCAGCGAAGAAACACACAGGGGCGTGGGGCTTTCATGATGGGGGGCCAGCCTGGAAGGGGGCGCCCGGGGAGGCCTTGAGATCGAGTCCCAGTACCGGCACTCATACACACACGCACGCACGCATGCACGCACGCGCACACACACACAATGCTAAGCATTTGTGCTCTGTGTTTCACAGGTCCCAGAAAAAAACGCACACCCGCTTTCCATTTGAATCCACGACAGCGTCGCAGGGGGACGCGAGTGTCTTCCCCGTGTCAGCCTCAGCAGAGGCGGCAGCCACAGCTCTAGCTAGCAGGCCCTCCACGTGGCGGCTGACCGCGGTTCATCGGGCTCCACGCCACGCTCGGGGGGGGGGGGGCCGCAGCCGCCCACTTCGCTCACGAAGCCCCTTCTGCCCCGCCCGCGCTCGGGACGGGAACACATGGTGGTGGGTTCGGGCCCTGTCTGCCTGGGCCAGTGGCGGCTGGTTGGGTCTCTGTTCCCATCATACCGTGCGACAGTGTGCAAAGCTCAGCAGAACGCGATGAGAAGACTTGAACACAACGTTTATTGAAAGAGAAAACACATGGGAGAGGGTGTGGTCGATTGGTAATGCGGGAAGGGGGTGCGGCTTGGGTGGGGGGGTGGGGGGAGGGGTCTGCAGGCCGCCCCGGGGTGGGGGGGGGGGACAGGGCAGGGGGGCATGACGGGGGGAGGGGAAGAATCTCGTCATGAACCAGGGAGCAACGTGCGCACCAGAGACCACACTTCCAAAACCCCGGAGCGATCCCTTCGTGGGAGTGGAGTGACCCCTCCAGACACGACTCCACCCCCCACCCCCCCCCCAGGGAACCAGCATTGCCGCCCGGGGCGGGTTCCGGGTGACCCTTCCTTCCTGGCTTTTGGTGGTGCTGAGCAGAGGTTTCTAGCGACAACCGTCTGGGGGCGGGGGGGGGGGGAGGCGTCTCGGGACCTGTGACCGCACTCAGGGACTGGGGGGGGGGGCAGGCGTCTCGGGACCTGTGACCGCACTCAGGGACACGCGCTACGCTACGGGGAGCTGCAGTGGGTCAGTTACAGTACTTTAGATAGCAACCTTGAGTTCGTTAGGAGGTCAGGCCTGACGTGCACACGAAGCGCCATAGTGAAATCTGGGTCACGAGGAGCAGGAGCGTCCCGACCTGAGGTTCCACGGACGAGTTGGAGGCTGTGGACAGAGGGGACACAGCGAGTCTTTCGGTGGGGTGGCGGGGGGCGGGGGGGGGGCGTCCGTCGCGTAGGGCTCAGACATCTCCGCACTCCGCTAGAGACGGGAGGCTTCTTGTCTCCGGATCCCCTCGGCCCCGAGGAAGGCGGCCAGATGCGGAGTGGACCCCGTCCTTAAGGGGGCCCCACCGCCTTCACCACGGAGCCAGGAAAACCAGGCACCAACCCGGGCAAGCACCCCGACGCCAACCGCAGCCCCGCGGCACTCGGCCGCCAGATCTACGGGCCACCTACGGCCTTGACCCGGCGCTGCTTTGTAACGCCCTGCGTCTTTGAGGAGGAAAGGTCGGGGGTCACAAGGTGGGATTGAGGAGCCGTGCTAGCGCTCCCCGGCGGCTTCCCTCCCCCTCCCCTCCCGGGACGGGGCGCCCCCGGGGGCCCCCTCGGCGCCCTGACCTCGGCAGCTCCGGCCGTCCTCCTGGAGAGTCCCGGTCACGCAGCTGCACAGAGGCCCGTCCACCCGACTCGTGCAGATCTGCTCACACCCTCCGTTGTCCTCACACCAGTCCAGCCCTGCACACCGGAAGGAGCGGGTGGGCACGGGAAGGGGCGGGCGGGCACGGGAAGGAGCGGGCGGGCGCGGGAAGGAGCGGGCGGGCGCGGGAAGGAGCGGGCGGGCACGGGAAGGAGCGGGCGGGCGCGGGAAGGAGCGGGCGGGCGCGGGAAGGAGCGGGCGGGCACGGGAAGGAGCGGGCGGGCACGGGAAGGAGCGGGCGGGCACGGGAAGGGGCGGGCGGGCGCGGGAAGGAGCGGGCGGGCACGGGAAGGAGCGGGCGGGCAACCCAGAGGAGCCTTCAGAGAGCAGCAAGGCTCCAAGCAAAGCCCAAGGCGGCTCGGCTTTTAGGCCAATGTAAAGATATCCGGGAGGAAGCTGCCAGTCTGTTGTCCCCCTCCCCTCCCCCCTCCCCTCCCCCCCCATCCCCCGCCCACCCCCAAAGCCACCTCCTCATCCGCCAGCCCCACGTCACCGGAGGAACGGGATTGAGCCTTCCAGGCCCACTGTCTTCATAATTTATAACGTGTTTCCAAGAACATACATACTCTTTCTCCTAATAGGTCCCACTGAAATGATCTGCTCCTTGGGCTCCTTTGTGTAATCCGTGGCAATCCTGGAATTCTGCGGGCAATTCTAAAAGAAAGGGCAACCAGAGGGGGATTTTCACACCACGAATCGGATAACTTATTCCTCACCACATTTCTGCCTCCGGTAGAGGCCGTGACTCTGGCCCGCAACACGATAGCTGCTCAGATTAATTAGAACCCATGCATTCTCGGTCCCTGAGCCCGATGGGACTCTGGGCTTGATGTCAAGTGGAATTAAAGACACTCTCCGCACTGGAATTAGATTCAGAGAGGCTCTCTGCTCGGGAGTGCGGGTTGCCGTGTCTCGTCAGGTGCTAACGTATGCAGTTCCATCTGCAAGCGGATCCGATCCGACCATAATTCACGTTTTGATTCTGCAAGCGTAGGATGAGCCTAAGCTGGGACCTCCAACGCGAGGAGCCAGGCGCTGGGGCGATCAAGTCTTAAGGCTGTCACTGTGTGTGGTGAGAAGACGATGGGTGTGTACCTCGTCTTCATCCTGGCTGCCCCTCCCGAGCCGGGGGGCCCCGGGGAGGTTTAGAGGGACGATGGGAGCACTCGCGTACATTTATAAGGAGTTTGACTTTACACTGGAGTGGAACTCGGCCCCGTGGTCGTTAGATTCGAGTTAGCTGACCCAAGAAAGTAGACCCCGGCATCCACAGGGCTGGCCACAGAGGGAAGGCAGCTGCTTCGCGTCCCGGCCTGCAGGGCTGTGGTGCGGATTCTGGATGGGTTTCCCCCATAATGCCACCCAACCTTCCCCTTCCCACAAACCAGAATTCACATTCTCATCGCATTAAGAACATTCACTTCGGGCTGGGAACGTGGCCTAGTGGCAAGAGTGATTGCCTCGTATACAAGAGGCCCTGGGTTCAATTCCCCAGCACCACATATACAGAAAACGGCCAGAAGTGGCGCTGTGGCTCAAGTGGCAGAGTGCTAGCCTTGAGCAAAAAAGGAAGCCAGGGACAGTGCTCAGGCCCTGAGTTCAAGGACCAGGACTGGCCAAAAAGAACAAACAAACAGAAAACCAAAAAAAATTCACTTCCCTTTTCCACAAATCTCGCCTGCATCAAGAGCATTCACTTTTGCCTTGCTCTTTGGCCACCGTTGACTTTTTTGGGGCAGGGGAAGGAGGAGGAGAGACCAATTTTCACAAGATTAAAGTCAAGGAGACACTCAGCAGATCTCGGAATGACTTAGACACAGGGACACGAACGCAGTAGCGACCGGGAGCCGGGAGCTACTCGACTGTGGGGTGCATGTGGAGACGCCTCACGTTCTTATGTTTGAAATGTCTTTTGATTTTTTTTTTGTTACTTATATTGTTTTCAGTAGCTGCACTGGGTGAAAACCATGTGTGGTAAACTGTCAGGACTCGCTGCACACTCCTGGAGACTGCGATTGTGGTTTCCAACCGGGCCGGTTGGGTCGCCCAGGGGTTATCTGGCAATGTTTGGGAGATTTGGGGGTGCTAAAACTGGAGGGAGGAGGTGACGTAGGCCGGGATGTGAGCTTCTTAGAGGGTAGCAGGCCAATCTTCCACAACAAAAGATACTTATTCTCAAATGGCAGTCGCTTAACGTGAAGGCGCCCTGGTCCGGCGTTAGGGCAAGAGACGTCCGGCGTAGCAACTGGCCCGCGGACCCGCTGACAGGTCAGCAGCAGAGGAGTAAGCGGACCCCGCCCCGCCCTGGGCTCTCCCACGGAGGGTGACCGCCCGCTGCTGGCGCCCACCCACCGGCACCGCGCCGGGAGCACCGCGCCGGGAGCACCGCCAGCGGTGCAGAAGGATCTGAGCCTTCCGCGTGGACACTTACAATTTTACAGGAGTATTTTTCCGAGTCACAGAGCGACACGGCGCAGTGGAGATGAACCTCGTCGTAGTCCCCGATGAACTTAAAGACGGTGACGTGAAAGCGACAGGTGAGGGACACCCCGTTCTCCTCGATGCCGATGGTGTTATCTTTAATGTTCTGACACCTGTTCGGAAAAGGAACGAGGGCGCTGCCTCACCACTGCGCCCCTTAGCGGCTGCTCGTCTTCCCGTTGCCTTTCACATGTCCCTGTTGCACGCAGAACCGCGCTCGACAGGGAAGACGACTGCAGGCTAACGTGACCCCTGGGGCCCCCTCATTTCCATCGTTTGTTCCCAACCGCTGAGTGCTCCCGTGAGCAAGTACCTGCAACGACTCACTGAGGCAGGGACCGCGCCCCCTTTCCCCTCACTCCAAGAGCTCCGCCGACGCCCCTCACGAGGCTGGGGCCTTACAGATAACAACTTAGCAGACGCAGGACCAGGCTTCCCTTCCTCTGTACTTTCCGCAGTTAATTATCGGTGTTGGCAGGGGCCCCAGATTCAAGCCCTATGGGAGCTCTTCCCACGCACTGAAGTTGGAGGCAGGGAGAGGGTGGCAGAGCTGGAGGAAGGAACTCAAGGAGGAGGAGCTGGGGAATTGTTTTGGAGACTCTGACTGCCTCTTTCTCAGTTCTCTTTCTTCTGGCGGTATGGAACCCAGATCCAGTCCCCGCCAAGACACCCTCCAGGCGGAGCGATTATGCTTCAGCTACTTAAAGGTTCCCTTCAGGCACGGCAACATCTTACACTCCAGTGTCTTCAAGTAATGTTCTTCCCAGTGGATGGTCTTTCTGCTCTTCTTCCCAAGCATGCCCTGGCCCCTTCTGCAACCCCCCTCTAGGCCATCAACTCTTGCATGAATATCCCAGATCAGGCTTCGCCTGGATTTCCTAACAGCAGCCTGATGAGCATCTTACGTGCCAGAATCAAGTCACAACCTGCACTGGAGGTCCAATAATATCGGGGATGTGGCTGGAGATCTCGGCTGGCTGGCTGGCTAGATGAGTGAATGCATGCACTCTGCTGATGGATGGATGGATGGATGGAAGGATGGATGGATGGGTGGGTGGGTGGATGGGTGGATGAGTGGATGCACTCTGCTGATGGACGGATAGAAGGATGGATGGATGGATGGATGGATGGAAGGATGGAAGGATGGATGGATGGATGGGTGAGTGAGTGCACTCTGCTGATGGATAGAAGGATGGATGGATGGATGGGTGAATGTATGCACTCTGCTGATAGATGGATGATGCATGCATGCACTCTGCTGATGGATGGATGGATGGGTGGATGAGTGAATGCACTCTGCTGATGGATGGATGGGTAGATGGATGGATGGATGGGTGAATGCATGCACTCTGCTGATGGATGGATGGATGGATGGATGAGTGAATGTATGCACTCTGCGGATGGATGGATGGATGAGTGAATGCACTCTGCTGATGGATGGATGGATGGATGGATGGATGGATGGATGGGTGGGTGAATGCATGCACTCTGCGGATGGATGGATGGGTGGGTGAATGCATGCACTCTGCTGATGGATGGATGGATGGATGGATGGATGGATGAGTGAATGCACTCTGCTGATGGATGGATGGATGGATGGATGGATGGATGGATGAGTGAATGTATGCACTCTGCGGATGGATGGATGGGTGGGTGAATGCATGCACTCTGCTGATGGATGGATGGATGGATGGATGGATGGATGGATGGATGGATGAGTGAATGCACTCTGCTGATGGATGGATGGATGGAGGGATAGATGGATGGATGAATGAGTGAATGCATGCACGCTCTGCCATGACTACAGTGGGCCCTCAAGAGCTGAGGGACTCTTGGATCAAGATAAAGGAGCAGGTATGGGGGGAGGGGGAACTGTCTCTTTTTCTTTCTTATGCTTCTTTTCCTCAAACCGAAAGAATTAAATCGCTTAGCAATGAGGAAAATGAGAAACGGAAGTTATCCATCTCCATTCCCATACCTATTAAGTTTTGTAATTAGTCTTCTAGGCAAAATGCAAGTCACCTCTCAAGGCTCTAGTCTCTTTAAATGCTTTGAAAGGAAAACTTAGTAAGCTATACTTTTCCTTGTTTTCATCAACACTATTATTTTGGAAAATCTAGGCTGGTTCAAGGGTTCTAAGACGATAGCTGCTCTCTAATTCTCGGGCAGAACTTTCCTCTTGGAATATCAACTCTTTCCCTGCCTGGCTAGACGTTTAGGAAGCCAGAAAAAGCAGGAGCAGAGCACAGGGGTCTGCAATGCAGGAGTCTGGGCTCCTCATTTGAGATGAGCAAACAAGCCAAGAGCATCTCCTGGCCACTGACAAAGAGCATGCGTGCATTCCTCTGTCCAGGCACCAGAATGCACGAGAGAAGTGGCCAGGGGGTCTATCTCCAAACTTCCAAGCTATACATAGAAACTGGGGCTGCCTCTTCCCAGTGGAGGAGAAACAAACAATCCCCGCCCTCTCCCAGCCCTCCCACCAAATGCTCAAGTGGACCCATTTCCTACTCATTCACGAAGCATTGAGGCTGTTTTCCCATAAGTTCAGAGGCAAAACATAATAACTACATCCTCCAAGAAAGCTTAGAAGGACCGACAGGTTCTAATTCTCAGTGATGAGATAATTTCTCACCTAACCACAGTTTAATTGGAAGGCCTTTGTTCAGACAGACCCTGGGGTAAGCTGAGATTTATGAACACGTTAACCAGCTCTCCCTCCCTCCTTGGGTCAAGTCTATTAAATACTATTTTTAAAATGCTAAATGCTACCTTGTCCTTCAGAGGAAGGAGACAGGCTCTGGAGTTTGCATTTGTGGAGCGGCTCAGATCTTAGTGCTTAGGAGTATGACAAGGGAGGGAAGAAACACTGAAGAGAGGAAACCCAAGTCTTAGGACTGAAAGTCTCCCAGACAGGGCCAGAGACCCAGGCACTACGGGCTGTGTGCTCTGATATCTGAGGGAATGACTTCAGTGCGCCTTGGGTGGACTGCCCGACTTCTCCAAGGCTTGTTTTCATCTGAAAAAAATCATAGATGTCTATACTTTGCCCAGAGCCAATAGCTTTTCTCTGTGGTCCCTCCCTTCTTCTCCAATCACAAAACCAATTACAGCATCCATGGCAGGCTCTGCGCTATCTGGTGTTGACCTTGCCCAGGAAAATCCAACAATGCATTTCCTTCACAAATGATGGACAAGGGACTCAAGACAGGCGAGTCACAGTCCTTAGAATGCCAGGCCAGGATGGCTAGTAACTGGCCAGGTCCATGAGAGAGGCGGACAGAGAGAGAGAGAGACAGAGAGACAGAGACAGAGACAGAGACAGAGACACAGAGAGAGACAGAGAGACAGACAGAGAGAGACAGACAGAGACAGAGAGACAGAGAGACAGGGAGAGAGAGAGAGGACGCATGCCAGAGACAAGAGCCAGAGGGACAGCCAGTCTTGCTAGCTCCCTGGATCCAGTCATCCCTGAAACTACATCCACACCCATGATTTGGTTTCATAACCATTAAAGGCCTTGTGGATTAAATGCTAGTCATAGTAGAATATGGAATAATGCAATCACCTGCTTTAAGAATTATTATATGGGAGTGATAGAATTGTTCTAAAATTACACTATGGTGATAGTTTAACACCTCTGTAGATTTGCTATATAAAAAAAAAGAAAAGCGACTGAATTTTTATACAGACTTCAATCCGCTGCCTGTCCTTCCCCAGTGGCTTGGATCCCAGTCACGTGTCACCACGCCCAGTTCATAGTTTAAAACCATGAAGAGAATTCTTCTTCTTGTCGTTTGATCCACAGCGTCTCATTCACTCACTCCGCACATTTTGTTGTGTGACCATGCTAGTTCAGAAAGGTGCCTGAGGTGGCAGGCACTGAGTGGTGAGTGAAAAGAACCTTGCGGGCTCAAGCACAGGGCAGCCACGCCCTCTTCCGCACAGTCACGGACACCCAACCCGGTATGAAGACACAGAAGGGAGGGTGCTGGGATTCATCTTGGCCTTAAGGGGGGAAGGGCGAGGAGAGCGCTCCCCAGACGCCGCCCTTCCCCCAGCCCTGGGGCAGTGTGGAAGTGAGCCACACCCATCTCCTTCTGGGTCCCGAACCAGAAGGGGTAGCTTTGAGACCATCCCCCACCTTGTGCCAGTGAGCACGTGTGCTCCCCTTTCACGCGCTTTGCCCAGAGGGCGGTGCTATGGGAAGTGACGTTAGCCCATGAGGGAGGTCCTTGGGAGCTGCTCTTGGATGGACAAGCTCGCCAGCCTATCGCCAGCTCCTGCTCAATCCTCGTCATCACTACTATATTACTGTGAGCCCCTCCCGAATAAACCGGATTGCTCTCCGAAGCGTCTCCGAGATCCGAGTGCGCCTGGCTTCCTTGGTGGGTAAGGAGGGAGGAAAAGGGGATCTCGTTCAGCCACGTGCACTTTAGGCTAGCCCGTGTCCCTTCGCTCCACCTTGGCCGCCCGCGGGTCGGGCACCCAGAAGAGAGGGTAAAAAGGGGAGCACTGATAAGGGAGTAAGCTTAGCATCCCCGCACCAGGGGAAGTGAATCTAGCCCGGCAGGAGGGCTGCGTAGCGTGTCTGGAACTACAGGCTGCTCTGGGTATCGGGGAGAAGGCTTGTCCGCCCGGCCCCTCTGCTCAGGACGAGAGCCTCAGACTGAGCCGTCTCAGTTACAGTCCCTGTGTGGGTCTCCATGCCTGTGTGCTACTGATCTCACGTAGTGGCCCGAGGTTATGACCCAACACCTGTTCCATGGATGGGAAAAAGGAACCCGGCGCGGATGGGGTTTAGTATTACCCAGGGTGCAAGCCGCTGGCTGGAGGCCTTGGAGTACCTCCTGTCCGGTAAAGGGAGATTGCTGTCTTCTCACTTACAAAAAAGAATTCTGTAACTTTTGTTGCTGCTGTCCTTTTGGTTATAGGAATTGAACCCACATCTCTCAGGAATGTGAGGCGAGCACAGTACCACGAAGCCAAACCATACTAGGGGTGCTGCTCACTAGCCTTTCCTCAGACTTAGTACCTCCTTCGTGTGCAGAATCGCTCAGTCCTCTCTAATGGAAGCTCAGACAACACATCAATCCCGCCCCTCTGGGGCGCTGACCTCAGTCAGCTTGCTGGGTCTCTGCTGTAAAATGAGGCACACGGAACAACCTACCTCACTGGGCAGCCATTAGGAGAATCACAGGCTGGTCGTGTAGGGGTCAACAACGCGCCATCCCTGCCTCTTTCCCCAGGGTAGGCCGTGCACTCCAGGCTCCAATGCCACCGTCCGTCCGTCTGTCCGTCCGCCCGCCCGCCCGTCTGTCCGTCCTTCTGTCAGGGGCCACTCACCCTCCTTCAATGATGAAGTATCGGAGCTTGTCATTGCTGTCGCGGGATGGGGTGGCATAGCACTTGTTGAGCGTTAGGATCAGGTGGGTGGAGTCCGCACCCACCACGAAGACGCCCACGTAGAGCACGTCCCGCGTGGTCAGCACCACCTCGCCCTGGCGGTAAGGGTGCTTGTAGGAGGCGTTCTTGTAGAGCGCCATCTTGGTGGTGAAGCTGCCTTCTTGGGTTGGCACTGTCAGATTAATAACACTAACAGAGAAACGGCCATGAGACACAGAACCCCGAGTCATCCTGTTTCGTCAATCACCGATCACATTTCAAACTGAGAAAAAAAAAAAGTGGAAGGAAGGAAGAGCATCCGGCAACCGTGCAAGTCTAGAGCAACACCAGTCCCTCCTCGGACACTGGGGAGTGTAAATGTAAACAGAGCAAGGTTTCCATTCCCCAGCCCCCGAGTCCTACTTCCAAGACTCAGTGGCTACCTGTGACTGCTAGCTAGCTATCGGATGTGGATGGCTTCAGACCTGGAACTGTTTCCACGAGTGCAGAGATTTCTACTGAGCAGCGAAGCTCTAACGTGCATAGGTTCTGAACAGAGCGAGTGTGTTTTCCCTAGTGCTTTAAAGACGAAAATGCTCGATGACGCTGCCCTTAGCTGTCAAGGCAGCGGTGAGCACACATTACCTTAGCATCGGCTTCACAACCGAATCCAAGGAGATCTTGATATCGAGCTCGTACGCGCATGAAAATTCCACGTTGATGGTGCGGTCCCTGGTGATGATGTTGCCCGTGTTGTTGGCACTTTCAATCCAGATCGTGTTCTTATACATGATATGAGTACCGTTGGACTGCGGAGAAAGGGGAGGTCAGAAATCATTAAACCTGAGAGAGGCTATGTGGCTTGCATTTCAAATCCCTGTGCCTGAGCGTAGAGGAATGGCTTCGTTCCACACATAACCTGAGGCTAGTACAAATCAGCGTGGAACTACACTGTTTACGGGGCCGGGGGGGGGGGGGGAACATCGCAATAGGTGTCAGTCTGATAACCTTGAGGGTCCGCGGAAGGGCGATTCCATATACCACTGCATCCTAACTACAGGCAGCCCCAGGCCCTGCTGGGAATTCAGGCTTCTGCGAACGCGAGGCATTGCCATAGCCAGGGAATAGCAATTGAGCTGCAAGTTCTTTTGCAAGCCTTCATTCAAACAAAAAAGAAAGAAAGAAAGAACTCTCTCCTCCAACCAAACCTTTTGCCAGACATGGTGACAAGTGCCAAATTGAACATGAGAGCTTTACCTTACTCTTTTCTCCCCCTGACAGAAGTGTTAATGGGCAGAATCATGAATAAAAGACACTGCAGGAAGGACCACGGAGGGAAACCAGATGCTTTGCTACCTCCCACATTGGGAATTCTGGCACTGAAGGCTGGGGTCTCGCTGGATCTTGGAAGCGAACTGCCAGATGCTATGTGTGGCATGCTTAACCACTCCCCATAATTGAACCAGGCTGAATTTACATGGAAAGACGGCAAACCATAAGAGGAGGCAACAGTGGTTTTTCAAGTCTGCGGAACAAAGGATGACAGCAGGCCTGGGAAATCAGGGAGAGAGACACATCACTTACAACGCTCCCTCCGTTCAATCAACCGCGTAGCACTAAATGACAATCAGCCTTGCTGTTTTCCATCCTGTGTGCCTTTTGCTGTTCTCCAAAGAGCCTATTCTAAGCAGAGTGCCCCAGCATTGCCTTTAAGGACAACCGATGGGCACGTACCAAAAACTGCCACTAGCTCTGGCAGGTGCTCTTTCCCGTCGCCTCGTCTCACCTGCACAATGTTCCCGCAGTTCCCTTTGGTGTTGTTGATTTGAAAGGAGATGAAATCTTCCCCTTCGATGCCGGTGCACCGCCTGTCGTTGATCCTCACGCCCTCCCTCTCAAAGCCCAGCTGGAAGAGCTTGCACTTAGAGATGGACACTTCCATCTGGGCCGCCTTGCAGGTCACCTCTGCATCGATGATGTCGTGGGAGTCTGCGGGAGCGGCGGTTACAAGAACCCCATCAGCGATGTTGCCAGGGCTGGGGCGAGGCCTCCCGCTGCCATCTTTCCTCATAGCAGGCGAATGAGCTCTGTTCAGAGGCCGCACGCATTTCTAACGATGCTTTGATCACCCCAAATGAGTGCATGAATTCATTTAAGGCAGTAACTTGGGCACTGGTAGAGCCTTATTAAAAAGATAAAATGCTAACGAAGTGCCTTTTGTCTGCTCTTGATAAACCCAGGCCTTCCTCCCACACAGGCGGGTGACAGAGACTTCGTGGTAAGTAACCTACGGAATCCGGCTCACTGGGGGCCTGGCTAAGAAGCACGACCGGAAAGGAGAACAAGCCAGGTGGGGCCTCTGACCCCAGGCCCCGGGGAAACCCAGCTTGGCCGGACCCCTCGAGGGCCCCAGGCGAGCACCCACGACTGGCCTTTCCAGACAGTGATGCACCAATCGACATTTTCCCTCGGCATATAAACACCCGGTAATAAGCACTGTCGAGAGAGAAACGTTTTCCTCTGTTTTGAAGCCCTCTGTCCCCCTCTCGGGGAACTTCTAGTTAATTAGGCTTTCCCTCTGCACGAACGCCTCTGAGTTCCTGGGTTCAGGAACGGGCGGGCGGGGCGTGGAGGGTGAAGCCGCCCTCCTCCAGGCTGAGGTGCGGGTGGGCTCCCTGAGGCCGACGCCATTTCCCCCGCCCCAAGGTATCTTCCAGACTAAAAGGATCTGGGCGGGGGATGGCGGGCGGGGGGGGGGGGGGGGGGAGAGGGGAGCTGGCTTCTAGCCGGTGTTCAGGCACCTGGTACTTTGCTAATTCTTTCATGTTACTCCCTTGTGAGTGTGAGAGACCAACTTGGGTCTCTGAGGTGTGGAAGCTGGCCTCTGCTGGAGCTGGCCGGCTGCACGCACTGTACCGATTCCTACCATGGAAGGTTCTGGGGGAAAAGATGCAGCAGCTCTGGGGAGGGCTTGCTCCCGGAGCTCCTCATGGGAGGAGCAGATCACCTCAAAGCCCTTCTCTGGAGCTTCCCTATGCCGGGGCCGGGACCCCCCCCCCCCGCCACCGCCCGCCTCCCCGAGGGGTCCCAGGCGGCCACTCACTGTTTCCGTACGGGGGTGGCTCGATGCACCCACAGAGCTCCCCGCCGTTCTCCAGCTCGCACGTCCGGTTGGGACAATCGGCACCCACACAGGGATCTTCAACCACTCCTGCTAAAAAGGAAAACGCACGGGAACACACACGTGATTTTCACACCCCCCGCACGGAGGGGGGTGGGGGCGGCTGCCCTCCGGACCGGCCGCGCGTTAAGTCTCTGAACGGCGAGGGTTCCGACGGCAGCTGCGGGTCCGTGGACGGGGCGGCCTTGCAGAAAACGAAATGGCGATGGCTTGGGATCCAGCCCTTGCCCGGGGCTTTCACTGACTCGACCCTCACGAGTGCCCCTCAAGCTACGTGCTTCACACGCAAGGTCACCAGGGAGAGGAAATGGCTGCTAAGAAGTACCGTAATTACCGTGCCCACGAGAGCGTAGCGTCCTCACTTGTACTGTTATATAGTTATATAAACACACGTTTAAATATAAATAGACATAAATATCTAAAATATAAATATCCTAAATATAAATATAAAAATAATGTATGTATAAATATAAATAAATAAAACATAAACAATAAATAGAAATATCCAAAACACTCAGCTCGACGTTCCCAGCGCCCAGTTCATGATCAATCCACATCTGTCAGCAATGAAAACCTTAGGGCACAGCAAGATCCGAGAGCCAGTGCCTCAATGCCAGGATAATTTTGATTCCTTCTCCATAAAACAGCTACTCGATTTCACGAAAACAGGCAAACTCAAAACGTACACACAATTCACCAGCCCTGACTTAGACGAACAGTGCCGCTCCGACGGAAGCGTCGAGAGCTACGTGACACAGACGCCAGCGTGTGGACGGCACCCTCACCTACGACGGCAGAGGGCAATCCTCACGGCCACCCACTGAGGGCGCTTCCGTCTTTTGGGTTGTGTCTTAACCGGGGAACGCGTCACGAATTCGCGCGTCATTCTTGCACAGGGGCCACGCTGTGAACCTTCTCTGTATCGCTCGTTTTAGTATCTGCGCTGCCGGAGCGGGCACGGGCGCTTCCTTTAAGAGACTCATTTCTTTGTTTCAATAGCCTCCTTCCCATCAAGATAGATCTGCTCATCACCGTGCCCTGTCACTCCAGGCGGCGGGGACGGGAAGACCATGATCTACGACCGGCCGGGATAAAATCATCTCCAAACCTACCTGAATAATAAAGTCGGTGACACTCTATCTCCAATCCACCAGTGGAATACTGGCCTGGAAGTGTGGCTCAAGTAGTAGTGCACCAGCCATGAGCAAGAAGGTCAGGTGAGAGGATAAGGCCCCAAGCCCTGATACCAGCATACATGTGTGCACGCACACACACACACACACACAGAGAAATGTGCGAGTCCATTTGCCAACCAACACACAGGTATACCTTGCCACAAATTTTAAAGAATATATACTTACCTGACACACACACACACACGCACACACACACGCACGCGCGCGCGCACACACACACACACACGCACAATTCTCTTACAGCAATTCTCTTTGTCAATCCACTCGGTGCTGAGGATGCCGAAGGAGCGGCAGGCCTCCCCGTAGGCCGCCAGCGAGCCGCACAGCTGGAACTTCTTGTGGTTGTAGCAGCCGTCCAGGTAGCAGGACTCGTAGAAGGGGAGGGGGTCGAGGAGCCCGTAGCAGGGCTGGAAGAAGCCCTTCATGTCGGTGAGCTTCAGGCAATGGCCGTCGCCCTGCATGGCTTGGATGTGCACGTTGTCGCACGCGGCCGCGTACTGGGAGAACTGCAGCTCGTTGCAGCTGGGGTGAGCGAGAGGCCCGGTGGTCAGAACGCGGGAAGCAGGCGCGGCTCCCCAAGTTCTGGCGTGCCAGGCAGGGCTGCGTCCGCTGGGCCGCCACGCTGGCTCTGCGGGCGAGCCCGGCACTCAGATCCCAACGCTGACCCCCTGTGTGACCTTCTAGAGTCATCTAAGAGAGTGAAGCAGTTACCCCTGCTGATGACACCACTAGGACAGAGGGAAGGGGAACACAGCAACGGCCCACAGCCTAGAGCCCTCCCAAAGGAAGATATTCGTATCATTGCCGTTATCACGATGCCACCCATTGGTACCGTTAGTAACATCAGCAGCTATTGATGGAATAACAATAGCAATAAGAACAGTAATGACAGATGACAGAATTAAAGATGTGACAGGAAATCCAAGCGCTTTCTAAGCCAGTTTAGTGATCAAAGACCCAAAGCAAGAAACCTTCACAAGGAAATGTGCATCTAGTTGAAGATAGTTTGTAACAGAAAAATAATAAATACAGAAGAAGGAAGAAAATAAAGTTAACATGGAATTAGAACTTCCCAGGCTAGGAAGAACAGAACCAGGCTTATTGCTGGACATTCCGGAGTAGCTTCCACGTCCAAGGCTATCTCCTCGCTCTCTCGTGGGGGGGGGGGGGAGGGGGGCACAGGGTGGCACTAGAGGAAGGATGGAGAATCCTGGAACAGAATTCTGGCCCACCCTCTGCCCTGCCTCCTCAAGTAATAAGCGACTGCATTAGATTGCTTTTCCCAAGGAAATGAAGAGCACGGACTTCACAGTGCCCACAGTCCTCTGGGTCCTCTAATTCACAGGATGACCTAACATTATTTAGTATAATCGTGGGGCAAGGCCAGGAAGGGCTTGGGGCGTCATCTCTACAACAGGGTGTTTACGGGAGTCTTGAGTGGAGAGCATGAAGAGATCAAGTCATTTTGCAAGCAAAGACACACCAGGGAAGAGAAGCTATCTATAGACCCAGAAAGGCAGCGACATAATTCGGCGCCCCAGAGGGAATCTACATTAAGAGCTTTAGGAATCAGGTGTTTAGCCCATTTGACTTCGGCTGGCCGGTTGGGCCTAATCATGTAACCCCCTGTGGTTTCTATTTTCAAAAAGGCTGTCCTGCTCTGCCCGGGCTTTGGCCTGCATGAGCACAGTCGAGGCTTGTGGATAGAGTCAAGGTCATTCAATTAGGCTCAGCACTAGAGAGCAAAGGGCGGCCTTTCTTCTTCTAAGTCCACTCTTCCTTCCACCCCTAGCCGCAAGCCCAGATCCCCTGTGGGTATCGGGTCAGAGCCTCAGACCCTGGTCTCTGCATGGCGCCCTGTTCTGATGAGCTCAGGGCGGAATGAGAAGCTCATTTAGAGTCCCTGTCGCCCGAGCTCGGTTCTTTGCTGTTCAGAAAACTCCCGTGGCCCCCGATGCGCCCCGCAGGCAGCATCAAAACGGCCAGGGCCTTTGGCTTAACTCTGCAGGGGCCGAGGGGAGGCCGAGGGGAGCCCTCCCCCACGAGCACCTGCTGGGGGGGGGGGGAAACGGAACACTATGGCACCGGCCGGCCGGCCTCACCTCTTCTGCATGCCGTTGGTTTTCCAGCTCTGGGCCAGCACCACGCTGCTCACCACCGGCTTCCCGCGCAAGGTCACGTAGTCGTCGGTCAGGTCGCCGTTGAAGTTGCCGCACAGGCCGCACACTTTGTTCTGCAGCCTCTCACTGATGCTGATTTTAATGACGTTGTAGCCGTTGTAGTGGATCTGGATGTCCGGGCTGGTATCGATCACCAGGAACCCCTCGCTGCTGTAGATCTTGGTGGCCAAGCCCGTGACGAACGGGACATTCACCTGAGTGCCGTTCACCTGGGGGACAGGCAGGAAGGACGTCACCGTCCTTGGTAGCCATCGCAGGGGCCAAGTGCAGGCGGCGCCGTGGTCCCCGTGGTCTCTGCGGCCACCACTGGACTCTGCCCGTGTGGCTGACAGCGCCGTGTAACAGAGGGAGCGCGGCTCACATTTTAACAGAACTTTATTTACAAAGCCCAGCTGGGCCCACATTCAAGATGTGACACTCACCTTACCGTTCTCCCAAGGGAAGCCACATACGGAGCCCAAGGAGGGAGCGAGGGGGAGGGAAGAAGAGAGGAGAACCCTCCGTGGACGGGAGCATTTCTGTGCACAACGTTCCCCAGCGTAGGCCGGGGAAGGACTGAGAGCAGCACGCTAATCCTGGGCAGAGGGGAGCCCGACCTAGCCAGCGTGAACGCAGAGGGTCGCCGCGTTCCCTGTTTCCTGTGTATAATCTCCAGGCCTGACGCCCCCCAGGGGTCCTCTAGGCTCAGCCGTTTCAGCACTTGTCAGCTTCTTGCTTTATAACATTTCTTTTCTTGGCCGTTGGGACAGAATATAACATACTTTTCCTGTACTTACAAAATAAATTGAGTTTCCCCCCACAGGTTGTTAGTATCTTTAGTTTCATAAAAAACAAAAACCAACCAGATCTTAAAAATGTCCTTACTGTTTTGGCTAGCTCGGGTATTTACTCATGACAAAGCCCATTTTGCTTTCTCAGGTGACCACTTTCGATGCCTTCCTCCTGTATTCTGCACCCGTGTGCTTGCGTGCACCTGGGCCCATTTTCAAAAGGAGTTGGAGTGTCCGCACTGTAGCAGATTTTATTAAAGTTCAAAACCGGCATTAAAATCCAGATGAGTCTAAGCTTGCAAAACCCAGCCAGTCTTTTGCCTAACCCTGGATACTGAGCTATGTCACGGCTCTTCCAATAAAAGGCCACGCGGTGCCAGACTAGCCCAGCCAATGTGGAGAGCGGAGTCGCCACCCTCGACTCCACAGTAACGACACTGTGGCTCTCTCCCTGGCCCTCGCTGCCTGGGCTCCAGAGATGGAGTCTGGCCCTGACTTTAGGTTTGCCTGCCGAGAGTCTAGGGGTGGCTGTCAAGAGTTGCTAGAGCAGAGTATCTTCTTTAGCAGGAGTGGAGGGTCCAAGTCCGATATGGTTACAAGGGAGGACATCACATTTATTTATAAATAGGTCCAGAATTCATCAAATAACACCTCCCCCCCCACACACACACAAAAACAAAACAAACAACAACAAAAGCAGACAAGTACCCCAGGGAAGTGCCAGTCAAAGAGAAATGCACTGCTTTCCTGCTTTGCCACGCCATCGTGGGCCCTCTGACCGGGGAGGGGGCTTGGGTGGTTGTGGGCTTAGATCACTTGTTTTCACAGGCAAACGCCGGGCTTCTCTTAGCATGGGGAAAGGGCCCAGCAGACATGCGGGCTGAAAGGTGGACAGAGCGAAGAACTGAGCGCCGCTGAACACAGAGCAGACGCTTTAGGACACCCAATCCACAGTGCAACCGGCCGCCATTTTATCACGGGAACCCTGGTAGCCACTCATGCTATGCTTTTTATTCTATTTTGTTTTTATTTTGTACCAGGGTTTGAACTCAGAGTCTTATACTCTCACTTGGCTTTTGTGCTCAAGGCTGCTGCTCTACCCCTTGAACCGCTCTGGGTTTTTTCTTTATGTTTTTTTTTTGGGGGGGGGGCTGGGGTTAATTAAGAGCCTTTGATTAAGACTCTGCTGGGGGCTGGCTTGGAACTGGGATTCTGGGAGCTCAGCCTCCTGATGAGCTCGGATTACGGGCGTGAGCCTGTCCTACCACGGGGCTCCCCCCTTAGGTGCACAGACACGTTACATACACGTCTGCTCTCTAAAATGGGCTCCTCCACGCACGGCGGCGGGAGTGACCGCATTTTTTACCCAACAGCGAAACCTGCTTAGCTGGGCACCAGGCGCGCTCGGCCAAGGCCCGTGGGTGTCCCCGGCCCGCTCCCCCCATTCCCCTCCCCCCCCCCCCCCCAGGGCCAGGCCCGGCGGTCACCTTGACGGTGTGGCGGTCACTGATGAGGATCTGCTCCTCGTTGATGTAGAAGTAGACCGGGGAGATGACGGTGAGGTTCGGGGAGGACCACTTGTCGAAGTTGATGATGAGCTGGAAGGAGACGTCGGGCAGCTTCTGGCAGATGGTGGAGAGCACGAAGGCGCAGTTGGCGGGGAAGCGGAGGAAGGCGCCGTCGAAGGTGCGGAAGACGCCGCCGCCCGCCGCCAGGCAGAAGGAGGTCTTGGTGCGGAAGCAGCCGCGGGCGCCGTGGCGCAGCGCGCACTCCTCGCCCGATTTGCACTGGCGCGGGTCGCACTGGATGAGGTTGCGCCGGAAGCAGCGGCAGCGCCGCGTGCAGTCGCCGTTCCAGAACAGCTGCTTGGGCTGCAACACAACGGCGGGCCCGGGGGCGTCAGGGGAAAAGCGGGACCTCCCCCCGCCCCCCAAAGCCGGCCCCCACTTCCGTGGGGAGCTCGGAGCGACTCCCAGCCCACCCACATTCTCAGCTGTCGAAGGAACCTGGCGGCCATCTGGGCGGCGGGAAAGGCCAGCGCTGGGACCCTGTCCCCCTGCGTGTCAGCCCCGACCCCCGCACCCGAGCGTGCGATGTCCTGGGGAACCGCCGCACTAATCTCCCTAGTGTGTGTCGGTCTGTGTGTGTCTACACGACTGTTTTTGTAGTCCTGGAGTGCTAGAGATGGAACCCAGGGCCTGGCACAACTGTATCCCCAGTCTCGTTTGTTTACCTCCACATTAAGGAGCATGGTCTTACCTGACAGTTTGAAGGTCAAATTGTAAAAGGCATGGAGATGTCTCTCCTGGCAGATGCTCAGTAAATTATAGCTAGTACGGAAGAACCATTCATTTCCCTCAGAGATCGTGAGGATTATATAAAACCGGCACAACGCTAACAATGCCGTGCGTCTGCTAGTATCTACTCTTGTCCAAACAGGCAACCATCTGCAGACACGCTTGAATTCCGTATTCTTGATCTTGTACTTTCTCTAGCCTAAGAATTCCCGGGAACTGTTGGGAGATGATCGTGGCTGTCTAAGTCAGATACGGCCACAATAAGTTGGTATATGGGCATTCCAGATTGAGCAGCCCTCATCCAAAATGCTACAAACCAGAAGCGTTGCTGATTTGGGATTATTTGCATATGTATTATAAGATACCTTGAGGATGGGACCCAAGTCTAAGTACAAAACACATCTGTTTCAAGCACGCATTCTACACAGAGCCAGGAGGTAATTTAATACAGTATCTTTTAAAAATTGTGCATGAAACAAAGTTTCATAGTGCGAGAAGTTTTTATTTATGGCATCAAATCAGCCCTCAAAATTTTCTCGCTTTGCGGGCTTAAGAATTTCAGATCGCTGGTTTTGATGCACATAACCTGCATCAATTTACCAACAGCACAATCTGGAAAAGATATCTCAGTGGTACTAAAAGACCTATGATGTTTTCTGGTCGCCACTGGCTGCTTCAAGGATAGGCTTATCAAAACCCCTGCTATCAACAATAGCTGTGACTCAGATCCAAGGGCAAATTGCTAAAGGACGAGATCTTCCAGTACCTGTACTTCAAGATGCCATTGTTGATTCTTTCATCTTCCAAGTGAAGTCATTCCTGGAACCAATCCTCCCTCCCTCCAGATCTATAACATATTCTGGGTGCCAGACGCCTCACAAATTGACTTCATTTTTTTCTTATCAGATTTACAGAATAATTGAGTGGTTGGTCTGGCCTCTTTCCGATAAGAAACTCAGACATTGTATCAGGAGAAAGAGAAAAACAACCCCCTGTATGTGGATATGATCAAGGATAAATAATTCATCCATAGGGGACTTGGTCACAAAGCTAGCCTCCTAGAAAGTACCCTGGCACCAGGCCACTTTCTTTACCCTAATCAGACCTGACAAAGACAGCTGGGTGATTACCATACATGCTATTGGCTAGATTGTGATCTCTCTTTATTTCCAAAGACATTTACTATATAAACAAAGCACACACACACACACATACACACATATACACCAGCTTGTTTGAATTGTGGACATGGCTTATTTGTTCTGTGGCTCTGCTTCTTCCCAAACATAAACTGTTGTCAAAACCCACTGACACTGATAAGAAACAGAGAGCAATGTTTATAGGACTAATAGCTAGCAGAGCTGGGCTGTGTCTTCCTCAAGAGCTCCAAGGGTTTTTATAAGCATCATCTCATTAGCATGCCTGTTGTTTTTTTTTAATTTACAAAATGTTTCTCAAGAGAACAACAGCAGCAATAACGATATCAGCTACCAGTTATTGGATGACTAGCTGACAGGTTCGAGGCCGGGCATCTAGCCTATTTATGCAGCAACTCTACCCAGTCAGTCTTGGTCATATTTCATTTGAAGGGAAATAGAACCTCAGGGAAATGACGCCAGTGCACAATGTCATATTCCTAGCAGTGTCAGACCCTGGTCTCATCTCCTATTCTACGGGGACACTCCTGCCAAGGATTTTGAAGGGTGCGAAGGGTACCGGGGTTTGAGGGGTGTGTGGCACAGATGGATTTTGGATGGCCTCCAGGTTGGGAGTGCAATTTAGAAAAAGCGCTCTCTAAGTTTTGAACCTATTTGTATCTTCTCCCAGATGAGCAAAGTAAATTTACTTTCTCTGGAGTTCTACCTCTTCCTTTCAAACACTCTTTGGGTGGGGGTAGCACTGGGTGTCCGGGAGGGACAGTCCTGGGGTTTGGCCTCGGGACTTCAGGCTTACTACACAAGTGCTCTACCCCTTGAGCTACTTCGTAATCTTCTTATGCCTCAGTTACTTTTCAGACAGGGTCTTGAGTTTTTGCCTGGACTGACCTTGGATCCTAGTCCTCCTAGCCACACCACCTGAACACCACACACGGGCACCGCCACACATGGCTTGGTCATTAGAGCACCAGCATTTCACCTAGGACTGACCTTGGGCTGTGTTTCTCCTACCTACACATCCCGAGCAGCTGGGGTTACAGGTGTATACGCCGCACGCCCAGCCTCCGTGATATTTCTAAAAGCTAAGTGAAGTATCACCTCCCCCGAGAAGCTCACTTTCATTAGCTCCATTGTACTTGCTCCCTGTCTTTCTAACCTAACCATTAAATGCATTTCCTAGGGAAAATGAAGCTGAAGGGGATGCCCACATTCCCATTCTTCGATGCATTTCCCAAGTAAAGGCAGCTTAGCCATTCTTCAACAAGTCAATGCATCAGCACATTATGTATTTTCCTTGCCCGGTTGATTCCAGATTCAAGCGTATCAACGGATTCCTTTTATAGGCTACCATTTCCTTTTACTGAAAATCGATTTGCTCTGTGTTCTTTTGTTAAGTTTTGATAGGTTACTGTGTAGCGGTTCCCTTGTTCTTTCCTGAATAGATATTTCAAGTTCCTTAAGAAAGGAAGGTTTTGACCCCTCCCACAATGCCACTTCCACAGTGGTGGCACGTGTTTAGCGTTCACTCTCTACACAACCACCGATGGGTCTGAAGACCCACGTACTGAAGACCCTCCCTAGACAACAAGACCTTTTCCAGCTTAGGATTATAGCCTACTAAAACAACAACAACAACTATGGCCTTTCCATCCTCAAGCTCCATTTTTTTTCCAGTTACCAGTGTCCTTAGCTAAGACAGCTACAGCTGTCAGATTCGCAGCCACTGTATTCCCAATGTAGAGCCACAGCAGACACGTCCGCACTCAGAGAGGAAACGCACAGGGTCCGGGTGCCCCCAGAGAAAGGCTCACATGGGCAGAGAGGCCCTTGCTGGTGCTTGGGGGGCGGGGGGAGGACGGTGAGGGGGAGGCCAAGATGCCCTTCCAAGTCTCGCAGCCTTTGCCCTGGCCTACTTCCGCCCCCGTCCTCACTGTGGTCAATTCTGATTGCCGTGTGTGTGTGTGTAGGGGGTGGGGAGGGCCTGGACGCGGTCACTTAGCATTTTTGCTCAAAAGGCTGGTGCTCTACCACTTTAGCCACCGCTGCACCTTTGCTCTTCTGCTGCTTAACTGGAAGTAAGAGTCTCAGGGACTGTCCTACCCAGCTGGCTTTGCACCGCGATCCTCCCCAACTCTCGCGAGCAAGCATTGCCGGTGCGCGTGCTCTGCCCGTGCCAGGCCCGGCCGCCCCCCCCCCGGCCCCCGGGGGCGGCGCACCTCGTAGTATTTGCCGTCGGCGTAGCAGCCGCAGCTGTGCGGCAGGATGCAGCTCTTGCCGTTGAGGACGTAGCCCGGGTCGCACTGGCAGCCCTCCACGCAGTAGTGGCTGCAGTCGCTCTTCAGGCGGATGGCGGCGCAGCGCGGCTGGCAGACGCTCAGGCAGCTCTCGTAGTGGCTGTTGGGCGGGCAGGTGACCGCTGCAACACAAAGGGCCGGTCAGGACGGGCACCTGCTCCATGCGCGGGGGGGCGGGAGGATGGCTGGGGCGGTTGCCCAGGGAGACCGGGGGCTGGGGAAGGGAGGAGGGTGCTGGAGCTTCCTCAACACCATGACCTCCCCTCTCTGCTTTGACTCGCACGATCTTCATTTCTTTACCACCTTAAACCCCCTCTGCCCATAGGAACCTCGCTTAGAAAGGACAGGCCCACATTCCCGCTTTGCTGTCCACACGTCTACTGATCTCTCTCATCCACGTCCTTCCTCAACCTTGCAGCCTATCCAGACTCCCCATTCTTCGGGTTCCACTTGGAGTCTCGCCCATAGCTTCCACTTCTACTCCGGCACCGGCTCAGGCCAGGCGCTCATCAGCAGTGAGCCCCAGAGCCCTGGGGTCTGAGGAGAGAGATGTGTGCTATGACTGCGCACGTGTGTGTGTGTGTGTGTGTGTGTGTGTGTCAAAAACACTCTTAGCTCAAAACACAATTCTTACACGTGATAGAAAATTGCAAATCTCTGAAGACAAATTACAATCAATTCTTCCAGAAAGTTCTATGCATATATAAGTGGGTGGATGTGTACATCTTATACCTACTTTATTTTACATAAATGGGAACACAAACTACAAACACTCGTGCTTGTTGCTTTTGCATGACAATATTTCTTCCGTTTACTCCTGAGTTATAGTTTTTGCACTGCTGTGTGGTGGATTTTACATTCACAATAATGTGGTCATGAGTATCACTGAACATATGGTTTTGCCATAAATATATATATGTATGTATGTATGAGTCTGCAGAATACCATCCTAGAAGTAGAATTTCTAAGCTCTCTAAAGCAAAGAGTCTGCTCCAATTGCCCTCTTCCCAGAGACGCCATCCTCTCTCAAATCCTTGCTGACTGTTTACCAACAAGTTTCCAATTCTTGGAAATCTGAGCGGTTTCCCTACATCTAGTTGACATTTCTTTTGGAGGAGGATGACTTTTTCATTTGTAAACCGTTTGTGTGTCTCTATCTATGGATTGTCTTTTTGCATGCACCCAGGGTGGTCTTGAGATTTCTTCTTATTACATTGTAAAAACTCTTTGAAAACTAAATATAGACTTCTCTGTGTCGCGGGTGTCATCAAACATTTATCATGTCTCTTTGACTTTGCTTCTTTACTGAACAATTTCGTACTTGTTTTGTTCTTGGTTGTTTTGCCATGTAGCGATCATGCAATTTTAATGCAGTCAGGTTTTCCTTTCCAGCTTTGGTGTTTGCTTATAGGACCCTTTCCACCTCTGTATTGCCACAAGACTGCTGAAAGCAGCAACAAAATGCCCTGGCTCTCTTCTAGGGTTTTGTTCTGAGACAGGGCCTTACTAAGTAGCTCAGGCTTGCCTCGAACCAATCCTCGTGCCTCAGTCTCCAGAGTGCCAGGGCTACAGGCTTGCACTATCACATCTGACTCCTTCTAGTGCTTTTATAATTCAATTTCTTTTGTTGTTGTTGGTCATGGGGCTTAAATTCAGGGCTTGGGTGCTCTCCCTGAGCTCTTTTGCTCAAGGCCAGTGCTCTACCACTTTGAGCCACAGTGCTACTTCCAGTTTTTGAGTAGTTCATTGGAGATAAGAGTCTTGTAGGGACTTTCCTAACTGGGCTGGCTTCGAACTGCATCCTCAGATCTCAGCCTCCTTGAATAGCTAGGATTACAGGCGTGAGCCACCAGCACCCAGTCTAATTCAATTTTTAAATTTTTAATCTTTATTGTATCTGGACTTACTTTGCAGCAAGGAACAAAGGGGAGATTTAACTTCTTTTTGTTCCAAGCTAGTTTGCCAAGCTAGTTTGTTTATTAAATTACATATTTAATAAACAGTTAAGGGATTATATATATATATGTATATATATGCCAACTTTACCATAGACTCATTTCTCTTTAGTGTTCTGGCTATTTCTGGACATTCAGGGCATTTCATCAGTTGGTCTACTCATTCATGTGCCCACTAGTATTAGCTACTTTGACTTTCATGTTGCTAATTAGTTGCGTTTAGTGTGTGTGTATTAACAGCGACTGACCTCTGTTGTATACTTTACTATCTGGGAAGATGTTCATTGCTCTTTCAAGCATTTCCAGTGGGAGCCACACCTGCAGTGAGACCGGGAGCTCCCGACCTTACCCTCTACATTTTTCCATGGCCCAAACATGGGGCCGACCCACCACAGACTGAAATGTGTGAAAGCCCGAGCTAAAATAAATCCTCCCTGAAGTTGCTTCTGCCACAGAGACACCGAAGCAAGGAGCACACGGTGTGTGGAGTGCTGGGTGGGGAGGAGGGGCGGACGCCATCTCTTAAGCCGCTTGCCCACGGCCGTCCTGGAAAGGCGTTTATGTCCTCGTGTCCTCTTCCTGAAAACGGAAGTCCCTGCTCCCCAGGCTCAGCATGGAGTAAATGGGGGCGCCCACACGCCACTGCCAGACCAGGGCCCGGCGCACAGCAAGATTTTTACCATCTAAACCCCTCATTAAGGCACTGGAAGATGTTCAGATTCGGCTGGATGAATCTTAAGGTGGGGTTAGTAATTGCAACAATTTACCTCCCCTCTCTCTCCGAGCCTATTTGTTCAACTCGGATGGAGAGGTTTTCCAGCGCATTTGCAAATAAAGTAATTGCACAATAAATTATCCCATTGAGAGGAACAGCCGATCTCTTTGAGAATCGTTGGCATTCCACTCTGTTACCCATGAAGCACAACTGGAACAAGCAATCTCATGTTACCCTTCTCCAGAAAGGAGCATTCCTTCCATCTCAACACAGGGGTGTTGGATTAAAGTGATTTTAACAGAGCCACGGGTTCCAGTCCCGTCTCTCCTCTCAGAGGTCAGCCACTCCCCACGACAGCTACCAAGGACCCTGCTCAGGCCAGCCTTTCCGTGGAGTGATGGAGGTAGGCCTCCATCTCTCCCCGCCTTTTCTGCTGCCAGGATCCAAAGTGGAAAAACTAAGCAACTCTAGCTGTGCCTGGCTCCACCTATGGTGTCCAAAATACAGCCTTGTTCTCTCGTGTCAGCTTGTCTTTCTGTGAAGCACGCCACCCCAGGTGCTCTGTCTTTTGGGTCTCAGCCCTCACCCCTTGGTACATGATAGAGCAGGAGGACCATCTAAAGTAGGCTGGCACAGGAACTTTTTTCTGTCTCCGCCGGCCCTGACGGTCAGCCCGGGTGTGCTGGCGGCAGCTGGCCTGCGGCAGGGATGGGATCCAAGGCTCAGACGGAAGCAGGGCAAACCCGGCATGCAGCTCCCCGCGCTTAAGCCCAGTCGCGTGCAGAAGGAGCAGCTGGGACTTGAGGAGGAGCAACTTTCAGATACGGATAGAGGGGCCTCAGCTGGGCATCTTTATGTTTTATCGTACGACAAAGTCATCCTTCCCATCGTTACCCCTTTATCTGGGAGTGGTGACTTTCTTCCTGGGAGGGAAGGGGCCGAGGCTCGCTACCTGGGCTCTTTGTCCTTAGCACCGGCGGCACACGTTGAGGCCCATGGATTGAAACGAGAATCCCTGGCATCTGCCCCTTCCGTGAGTTTCCTCTAAGCTGTGGTTAGATAGGATGGGTTTCTGGGACACCCTGTGCCTTGTCTACTCCACCTCCATTATGCCAGCCATCCAAAGGTGGGGGGGGGGTGGGGAAGAGAGAGAGAGGGTGGGCGGAGAGAGAAGGAGAGGAAGGGAGAGTGTGCAGCTGTGGTGCATGGCCGGCAGAGGGAGCTGTTCTCTGTCGTAGGTCTCAAGAAAAACAGGCTGAGTCTTCTAAACTTGTGTCCAGATCCTCCCCCTCCCCCCATCCCCCCTTCCCCCCCACACAAGGGCCTCTGGGCCCAGAGGGTGGTTTCCTGATTCGGGGGGGGGGGGCGCTTCCCTCCCAGGGGACGCTGACCTCAATGAATCCTGAGTGGCTCTGAAGTTTTATGCGGACGTAGACATGGCTTTCGCCAGAGCTATTCGCTTTATTGAAGGCGTCCTGTCCTGGCACTAAGTCCTCCATTGCTTCACTCAGGGACTGAGCCTGGGTGAAACAGAGCCTCCATGTCTTCTCATCTCCCCCTGCGCGCCCGCCGCCCAGCGTCTGTGGGTCCAGTGACTGTCTATGGAGGGAAGCCTTCGTGTGCACAGTAAGCCGCAGCACAGCTCCTGGCTTTACCTCCGAACCTTCCTTTTCTAAGGTCAGAATGGGAGCATGTCCCCTGTCGTAGGCCTTGTCTACGGCTCGAGGCATCCTGTAGAGCCAGACATTCTAAGGGCAACTCGCTGTAGTGGATGAGACTGGGATGGAAGAGCAGCGTGCACTGGGCTAGCCACAGTCCGTCCATCAGCGGCTCCCCCGCCCAGCCTCTCCCTTTGCGCCTGTGCGGGCAAGTACCGCAGCCAGCCCACGGTGCGGCGTAGGGGCTCTGGGATGGAAAAGTCAGATCCCAGACTTGGCCACCAACATTGTCTCACTTCAATCAAGTCACGAAGCTCCCCAGAGTGGCTGTCTCCCGGTGCCTAATTGGGTTATTGAGGAGAACGAATGAGCTGCTGTTGACAAAGCGTTCAGCATGAGGGTTGGCGCAGAGCAAGCCAATCACACGACACCGTGTAGCAGGCGCTGCGGGCGCTGGGACCCCAATGGCCTCATCTGGGGCTCCTGACACGTGCGCGGTCTACATGACGCAGGCCGCTTGATGACTGGGCCTCAGAGGGGGAGACTGGGCGCCAGGGAGGAGAAAGTAGGTTGGCTCAAGGTCACACGGATCCTTAAAGACAGAGTCAAGGCTAGAAGGTGGGCGCTCCAAACCCTTTTTCTAGTGCTCTTACTAGTCTATGTTTCACAAGCGTGCGGGCTGACACATGGCGTTCATGAACCCACTTAGAAAAAGCGAGCACGTGACCACCACGCCGAAGGCCCTAAGAGGTGCTAGGGTACGTGAGCACGCGAAGGAACCGTCTAGCTCTTCCCCGGTGAGTCTGTGGTTAACGTGATACGGCGTGCTTACCACCTCGTCTCCTCCTCCAAGGTAACCCAGGAAACGAAAGGCATTATCCCTGTTCTGCGGATACGGAAAGAGAGGCCTGGGGAGGCGAGGGGCAGTGTTTCCGATGACAAACTCAATTCCCTAACGCCCGCCCCTAAACCACGCTGTCCCCGAGCGCCCTGCCTCCCACAGCGTTGGAAGAGCAGCCCCCACCCCAGGCCCGAGCGAGGAGGAGGAGGAGGAGGGGGCGGGAGGAGAGCGGGCGGAGGGACTCACAGCACGAGGTGTGATTCCTCCAGCCGGTCACGGCGATGCCCTGCGTTTGGCAGGTGCTGGCGTAGTTCTGGAGCCAGCTGCAGGCCGTCTGCACGGCCCCCCCGTCGATGCACGCGTCGAACAGGCAGTTCTTGTAGAAGAAGGCGGGGCTGACCTTGCTGTGGCACTTGGAGAAGCCCGCGCTCTGGCTGGAGATGAGGCCGCACAGCTGCTGCACCTTGGAGAACCCGTCGACCTTGGCGCAGGCCGGGCAGCGATCGCCGCAGCCCACCTGGCAGAAGGCGTCCCTCTTGGCCCAGCTCTGCCCGAACTCGCCGACGCTCAGCGCGGGCAGGCCCATGGGCATCTCCAGGTCGTCGTCCGGGTTGCCGTTGTAGCGGCCGCACAGGCCGTAGGTGGCGTTCTGCATGCCCCGCGGCACGGTGATGGACAGGAACGTCTTCCAGTCGTACACCACCTTCAGGCCGAAGTCGGTCTCCACCACCACGTGGAAGCCGAAGGAGAAGATGTTGACCTTCCCTTGACCCAGCTTCAGGGGCAGATAGAGCCGCTCCTCGTTGACCTGTGAGAGAAGGCGTAGCGTGGAGAAGCGCTGGCGACCGGAGAGTCCTCCCCCCTCCCGCTCATTAGTCTCCAGGAAGACTAATGCCCCGGGAGCCCGGGCAGGTGGAACGCAGTCTTTGCATAGAGCGTTGTTTATGCCAGCCAACTATTACTATTAGGATTTGAACAGACTTAAATGACTATCCTTTGTAAACTAATATACCTATTTATTTCAGTGCCTTCTGTTTACGTAGCATTCGTTATCCCCCTAGGAGCTCAAATTGTTTTCTCCAAGGTAATGAGAGGGTAATAAGAATTCAATTAAAGTTTAGAATAAAATACCCAAACCTAGAAGTCTTGTATTTCTATTTCCAGCACTGCCACAGATTTATTTTAGGTAAGCCCCAATGTATTCAATTCTTCGGGATTTTTTCCTCCTTCCCTCTTGGAGGATGACTTCACTTTGCAAGTCTCTCTGCCTGGCACACTGCTTTCTACTCACTTGCCTCTTTCTCACCCTTCAGGCTCTGCCCTCTGCCACCTGGCCCGTCTGGCCGGGCTCAGAATAACTCACTCCCGAGCTGGGCAGTCAGAAATGATTATTTAGACTTTTATTTTGTTCTCCTCCCATACTTCGGGTCAGAATCAAGCGTGCGTATGCCGCCGTTGACAGGCTCGGTGCCACCTGCTGTGCACTGTGGTGGGCTGTGTACAGCCCCGGCTCCAACAAGAGCGCAGCCAGCCCGAGGGCTGAGCCAGGGCTCGCTGGTTTCCACGCCCAGCCCCCCCTTGTCCTCGGGACTCCTAGGCAGGTGTGCGGCACAAGGTATCCCACTCGACACAGGCTTCCACGCACCTATGTCTAAGTTCAGACAACAAAGAAATCCCTCCAGAAACATCCGACCCCAGAACTGTCCTGCCCTCGAAGTATTCCAATCCAAAGGAAGCAGCCGTGGCTGGGTTAGACTCCAATGGGGCACAGAGCCTGCCAGCTCCGCACACAGGCAGGACCAACAGAAGAGCTGACTCCCCTGGCAGGAGACAGAGACGCCTTTCAACATGCTCTCTGGCCTGCTGAATCTCTCCTGCAGAGACACCCTACCACGCCTACAGCCTTACCTTGGTTCTGACCTCATTATCCTTCACCTTAACAACCAAACTGCCTCCTAATTCATCTCCTTGGCGCTAGGGCTGTCCTTCCCCTCCATTTACCCGCTCCTGCCAAGGCAACATTTAAAATAACTCGATGACATCTCGTGGATACCGAGCTTTAAAGATGCTCAGGCATAGGACCAAGCAGTCGATCGAATGCTTGAAACCCTCCCCCGGGCGCAAGCACGTGACAGCGAGCCCACGCATCCCACTTGGAGCTGGTCCACGGGCTTCTTCCACGCCAGGGACACAGCAAGGCAGTGGCCGACTCAACGCTCTCATCTCTGACACCTTACAAAGGCTGACTCCACCTCTAGCCCCGGCCCTGAACCTCTCCCCAAGACTGAGGAATGGAGGCGGAAAAAGAGCCAAGAGAGAGGTCAGAGAGAAAAGAGGAGGTCCCACGGGCACCAGGCTCCAACGATGCTACACTCCCTCTGCAAAGTGGCATTTGCATGCAGCATTTGCATACAACGCGAAAACTTTCAATCATCTCTAGATTATCTATAATACACGATCCGATGCAAATGCTATGCAAATCGTGTCTGTTCACGTCCACTACAGAGACAGCACGAGCGGGTATGGAAGGCCGGCTGTGTTGGGAGTGAGATCGCAAATCAGTTTCAGTAGCGTTTGCTTACTCTTCAGCCTCCTCCCTCCCGGGCTCCGCTGCTCCCCCCACCCCCAGGTCTGCATGGACGGATGCCTCCGTTGTCCACAAGTCCTCCCCTCCCTGCCGGCCAAGCAGATGTGCTCCTCCAGGTTCCGGTCTGGTCACCCCATCCAGGAAGCCCTTCTGGAAACCCTGCCAAGGCAACGCCTGCTATGTTCTCGCCCTCTCCCATAGGTGACATCTTTGCAGACCGAAGGCATGGGTGAGCCTTTTAATTTGTTTCACATTCATGTTTGATATCGTACGGCAAGAAGTGTTCATTTCTTGGCACAGGTTAGGAGCAATGCAAGCTCGAAGAACTGACCGGCGCCAGAGCCGTGCTCTCCTTCCAGGACCACCAGACCGATGGTGAGTGGGGAGGGTGCCGGCTGGGCGGCCCCTCCCCCAGCCCCCTGTGGGCCTGCGCCAGGAAGCGGGCGGGCAGCTGTGGGTGGAGGCCGTGCTGCCCAGCGTGGCCCCCTCCCCACGGCCCCCTCCCTGCCACGCCCCTCGTGACCCTGCCTGCTCTGCCCATTGCCTCTTTATTTCCCGCTTCCTTTGGCTTGGTGCGTTTTTGCCTGCCTGAGGAGCCGCTGAATGCCGAGAAAGGTCAGTCACAAGGAGTCGCTTCCATGGCACCCTCCATTTCTGAGAGGAGCAGCGACGGCCTGGGGCTCTGGCCTGTGTCTCCTCCCACACTTCACCTCCCACGGTCATGCTGACGGCCATTAGTCTTGGACTCAGGGAGAGATGACTAATACTAACATCAGGAGGAAAACAAATGCAAATCATCGACTAAGCAGATCCTGTAATGCACATTAATAATTCAAACGGTGAGATCTATCCCTGGGGCCCTACCAAAGTGGGGAAAAAGCCCAGTGGATCCTGAACTGGGTCTTCTTGTGGGAGGGAGGTTGGAAGGTGTCTACTCCATCCTGAGTGTGGACACCGGGGACTTCTGGGCGACTGAGAAGGAAGGGCCCCAACAAGGTATCAGCTTGCCCTCCTGGACGTGCATGTCTCCCCAGCTGCCCCCTAAATGTGGGTGGGGATGTTGTCTCCCCAAAAGACACACCGACACCATAGCCCCTGGTGTGTGACCTTTCTTTGTACGTAGTGTCTACATAACTGTAGTCAGGTTGAAATGAGGTCGTAGGGGATTATCTGAGCCCTACATCCAATGATTAGCATCCTTGAAAGGAACGGGAGGGATGTACACAGAGAAACGGAGACGTGGAGGGGCGTAAAGACAGGGCGGAGTCACACTGCCAATAAAGCAAGTAATAGTAAAGATGCTGGTAACCACCAAAAACTAGGAGAGGGACGTGGGGCCAACTCTTCCCTAGACTTCAGAAGGGGCACAGCGCTGCCTTGAAGATGAACTTCCAGCTTCCAGAACCACAAGGGAGTAAGCTTCTGCTGTTCGTAGCCACCTTGTCTGGTATTTTGCTACAGCAGGCTTATGACACCAGTGTGTGTCTTTTCTACGTAGTCTATGTGAGCTGAGTAATTCTCTTGACTTGAACAAGGAACATGTATCACGATTCAGGGGCAGGGACCAGGCCCACAAGGCGGGCTGACCCAGGAGGGGCTGAGCCTGAAGTGGAAGGGAAGGAGAATCAGGAGTCAGGAAGAAGCTCCTATGAAGAAGACCACATGGGCTGGGAATGTGGCCTAGTGGCAAGAGTGCTTGCCTCGTATACATGAAGCCCTGGGTTCGGTTCCCCAGCACCACATATACAGAAAACGGCCAGAGGTGGCGCTGTGGCTCAAGTGGCAGAGTGCTAGCCTTGAGCAAAAGGAAGCCAGGGACAGTGCTCAGGCCCTGAGTTCAAGCCCCAGGACTGGCAAAAAAAGAAAAAAAACAAATAAAGAGGACCACACGAAAACAGCAAGTGTTCATGAACTTCCAGTGAGCTATACGTGCAAACCACTGGCAAGGGCGCATGAGACTGCAAATATCTGTACACCTGAATGTTGAAAACATGTGACACCAGGCAGAAAAAAAAACAATTGACAGTAGGTAAAATAGGCAGGAGTGCCCAGGGCTAGATTATATTTTAGAGGAAAAGAAAAGTCCTGAAAGACAGAATGGTAGAAGGGAGGTAAATGTCAAAGGTGTAAGTAACCGTATGAAAATCCATACACAGAAGGGTGAAAATACATCAGATGAGGCCTGAAGGAGAAAAGGACAAAGATGACGGGAGCCACGTGGACACAATGATGGATGTGTTTGTTTTAACCTCTGATGAAAATGGAGCGGAGGGGGCGTATTCTAATGGGCAGCTTTGATTACTGAGGCCGCGGCTAGAAATTGAATGTGGCTAAAAGTTGGCCTGTTACTAACTAGCCTTGTAGGCTCAGCCACTCTCTCAGATATGCCGAACACGGAAGAAAGGGGTGGCCGTTTGACCTCACCCACTCAGGAGACAAGTACTTCTCGAGTGTCACTCTCTGAGGGCCCTTTACTGTCATCCGATGTAAGGATGAATTAGGTGGGGTTCCTGTCCTTAAGAAGCTCATGGTTAGAATTGAGAGTTAGATGTGGGGGAAAAGGCACTGTGACTAAAGGTATAATGGATACGGAATAAACTACTGTAAGAAATCCTAAGAGGAACCACAGCTGGGCTTTTCTCCCCAAGAACAGGAAGACGAAAGGGTAGTGAGACGCTATGAAGGTCCACTTCACTGACGGGGCGAGGGGCGATTGTTCAGGAAGGGGGATCTCTCTCCATGCCACAGAAGAGTTCTCAAGCAAATCCCAAAGAACAAAAGAAAGCAGAAAGGGCACCCGGCAGCTCTAAATGTCACTTAGTTTAGTTCAGCGTTGCTCAGAATATCAAGATCAATGTATTCAGGATGCAAAGGAGTGCCCCCGGAGATGCTAAATTTTGACACAGACCCACGAGGATCTGTCAAGAAGGCTGACACTCGGAAATTGGCACCCCTGAAATGTTCCCACAGAGGCCGTGGGCTTGCTTGTTGTACAGCATTTTACATCCTGTTGAGAAATGGTGGTGGTGAAGCGGAGCCTTCCCAGTGAAAGGGGCTGCCATCATGAAGCCACTCAAGGGGGTCACGGAATTCTCTCAGCACTCCTGCTCGTGTCCTCGTGCTCAGGGGTGCCCTGCAGGTGAAAGGGTAGGGAAGGTGTACTATAGAATCAAAGGGCCTGAAAGCCAGGCGAGGAAAGAGATGGTTAGGAGAGTCCCTGCAGAGCCCTGGAACCCAGGAGACTCTGGAGCTCCGGGATGCCGACGGGAGCCATTGGGAAGGCTAGGAAAGGTGGGAGAGACCAGAGCTGGAGAGGGAAGAGGGGAGTGAGGACAAGAGCGCATGGGAGAGGCCGAGTCTGTGTTAGGGGTGCGGCCACTTGTGGATGGATAGCTGAGCGATTGCCTGAAGTCCCTCACACGCTGGTTGCAAATTGGGATTCAAGTGGGGCTGTGCTCTCGCCAAAACACCCTGCTATAAGGTAAACGGTGTGTTTCCAGAGCTATTTCGACTCCTAATTGGGTTCCTGAGACTTAGCCAAACAGTTTTTCTCTGTGTTGGCCAATCTTGGTTGTCAGTTTGATTGAGAGATGCCTAGGAGTTTGCTAATTAAATATATAATATACGGATATAGAGTATACGGACATCCTATAGTAATCACATATTATATTATCTATGACATACCATTATGAATCAGTTCTAATATATGCATATACACTAAGTATTCTTAATGCACATTAACTTACTGTCTTTCTGCACACTGTAGATCGCCTGCTTCGGCGGCGGCGTGGCGGCTGGCCCGGACCCCCGCCCCCCGGCGTCCTTTCCCAGGTCACCCGCCTCTCACTCACCAGCACGGTGTGTTTGTAGGCGCGGTGGATCACAATGCTGTAGCCGAACACGGTCACCTCCACCTGCTTGACCCACAGGGCGAGGGACGGGTCCCGGTCCTCGTTCCTGGCCGTCACGACGAACTTGGGGAAGGAGTCGGAGCTCGGTCTGTTCCCTGTGGTGCACAGGACGAGCGGGCAGCTGGACTGGAAGTCAAAGGGGTAGCCGTCAAAGGTGAGGTAGTGGCCGTAGCCGGAGACGATGCAGGAGGCGTCGGTGCGCGCCCGGCAGCCGTACAGGCTGCCCTCCTCCATGCAGAACTCCTCGTCCCCGCAGGGCAGCGTCTCACAGTGGACGCTGTTGTCCGTGCCGTTGCAGTAGCAGAAGATCTGGCAGTCCTGGTCCACCCAGAAGGTCTCGTTGGTGGCCAGCTGGTGCCCCTCGAAGTTGCAGCCGCACCGGCTGCGGGGGACGCACCGGCTGCCCTGCAGGGCGTAGCCCTCGTCGCACTGGCAGCCCTCGGAACAGCTGTCCACGCAGATGGGGCCCAGGGCCAAGGTCTCGCACGTCTCGGTGCACGTCACGCACTCCTCAAAGTGGCTGTTCTCCGGGCAGTCCAGGGCTGAGGGGTGTCAAAGAGAAGAAGGGCTTGAGAAAGGGGCAGGGAACACAGACGGGAGCTCGCGCGTGCACTTGCGTGTGCCGGGACCCGTGCGTGCTCCCATTTGTGCGGCTCGGCGAGCTTCGTGGAGTCACGTGACCCATGCTAGTGCCTGGCCTGGGCTGATCAAAGGCCAGGGGAAGCCCTTGCTCAAGGCTCCTCTAGCACGCATGGCTTTCTGGGGGTCAGAGTCTGGGTCTAGGGGCCAGTGCTGAGTACCTGCTGCCGGCAGGCATAGGGGAACCTAACCTCAACCACGTGGGTGGCGGTCCCTGTTCGGCAGGTCAGTGAGTAAGCACCAGGAAGGGCGCCAAGCAGGGCTTCAGAGCCAGACCCTGCAGGGGTTAGCCTGGGCTGCTACACAGGAGGTGTGGTTTGGGGCCGCCCTGTCCTGGGACTGTTGCTGCCTCCACTCTGGCTTCTTAATGGCCTCGAGCTTCCGTTTCTTCTTTGGCTAGAGGAAGGCCATCTCTGCCTACAAGGATTGTCCTGAGGATTAGCCAATCTCATCCACTGAGTGCACGGTGGAGGCTCGGGGAATGGCACCCCCTTCCCCGTTTGCCCTTCCTTGTCTCTCACAGATCGGCCTTATGGAGATATTGTTACTCTACCAATCGGTTTCGTGTCTTTGTTTCCCATGTCTCTTTCCCTACTATCCCAGGGTCCTTCCTCCTCACCGCATTGCATGCAATCGCCTCTACCCTCTCTGCTCTCACTCTCTTCCCGCCTGGACAGTCTCCTCCAAAGCCAAATCCCACCCACACATCAGCGTTCCATCTCAAATTGCATTTCTGTCAGGAAGCCTTCTTCAAGAGATCCGGTCTCTGCGTCACAAAGCTCAGTACACAAAACAGCACAAGCCACCCGCGTGGGGTTGTACCAACCTGCGAGGATTGTGGGTAAGCGACCCCTGTCTCTCTACTAGTTTGATTGGTCACAATTTCTCAAGGACAGAGACAGAAGACAGCAGAGCACAAGAAATCTGCCTATGAGTCTGTGTGGTCCAAAGATCTGCAAAAGCTCCCATCATCTCTAGAAAGATAAACTCTTGCCTTTGGAACTTTCTTTGGCTCGGATACAAACCATCATTCTGCAGTCGTGTCTTACAATCCAAGGTCATGAAGGACACTACAGAGAAATAAATTGCCTGGCTGTAATCGCGTAGCCCGTGAGGACCAAGTCAGTAGTTCTGCACTGTGTACTGTAAGCCAATCTTCTTTTCCTCTGGGCTACAGGACTCTCTCCATTTCCGTTGACTACAATAGCGCACGGCTTTGGAGTTGAAGGCTAGTTCAGCAATGATGATATATGACTGCATGGAGGGATTTTCACATTTGTCTCTAAATTATGAATGTTGTAACAGTGACTGCGGGTTTATGGTGATAGCAAATAACATGACTTATTTAAATGGCTCCGGCTTTATGACTTATTGTGTTGTCTGAATTTGTCTGAAAGTCTGGAACACACAGACGCGGAGTCATAAAACTCCCCCCAGCCCCCGAAACGACTCTGAAATGACTTAATTGGGCAGCCTGGCTCTGCCAACCGGAGGGACGGTGGGAAATCTCTGATGGCAGAGGCAGTGCTGACCTCTCTCAGGTTCTGAGAAGACGGGACTTCGGTGTCCAGTGGCTGCCCAACCCGAGCCCCCCTTCTGCAGGACCCCAACCACATAAACCCCTTCGTGCCTGGAGACCGGAGTGAGCAAGCGTGCTCAGCCACCCCCCAAGACCCAAGCTCGCGGATGCCGGCCTGGCTCTCTGCCCAAGGAAGCCATATTCCAAGTGGCCTAGAAATGCCCTCAGGAGAGCTTCCTCCACTCTCCCCCCGCCCCCCTCCCCCCCACACCCCGCTGGCCCGGGAGGGCGGAGTCATCGCTGGTGCACCGGGTTAACATGGGCCACACTCCCGCCACGCCCTGCTCCCGCAGCACAGAAGCCGCTCTTCCTGCCAGCACGGTCAGTCATCCAAAAGGATGGCCTGCCAACAACCCGCATCCGGCACGGCAGGACTCGGCAGTGCCACACCACGCAGGAGAGGCAACCGGAAAGCTGGGTGTGCAGCGGGGGAGGAAAGCTGGAGGTCAGATACGGGGGACGCAGGGAGGTCCACTTGGGAAGGTATTATCGGATCCCAGATGAGGCTGTCCACAGAAACAAGGAGGCTCTCCCATTGCAGGTGGCATTCTCGAAAGGACAGCATGCTCCCCGAAGCCAGCTCCAGGAATCCTGTCACCCGCCGGGGCGGGTGAGGTTCGGAAGTGATGGCCACCCATCCCTCTGTATGCGCTCTTTGTGCTTCCCAGGCTCAGAAACCAGAAACTCTAACAAGTATGGTGTGTGTGTGTGTGTGTGTGTGTGTGTGTGTGTGAGAGAGAGAGAGAGAGAGAGAGAGTTCTTCATTCTGTTGAAAGGGACTATAGGCAAAGCAAAGATACATGGAGAGCAAGGGGTACCCCTTGCCAGATGCTAGTTTGTACTAAGGCCCTCCGCAATAGGAAACAGAGCCTCTTAGAGCAAAGGCTGATCACAGCCTGGGGAGAGAAGGTTACAAGATGAAGGCAGAGCATCTCATTTCATCAGAAAGTGCAGAGAGAGAGAGAACACACAGGAGCCTGCTTCAATGCCCAGAAGCCGGGGATTGAACCATTTTAATACCAAAAGTAATTAATGGGTGTCATATGAAAGATGAGTCATTCAAATGGAGCTTGTGTTCGTACTGATGGTAAGAGAGAAGAGACAGAGAGAGGAGTGGATGGACGGAAGGGTCGGTTGGCAGACAGGTGGGGGAGGATGGGGGTGGGCTCTTAGTGATAATGGGATAATGGCTACTCACTGGGGTAGAACTGGAAACGTGTCCATTTGTAACCACAGTACAACAGATAAAGGCAAGCAAAAACTGGCAAAGAGCACGGAGACAAGAAGGGGGGTGTTGAGGAGGAGGAGCAGGGTATTCACGCAGTCTTAAAGTGCCTCCCCACTGTCTGCTTGCAAGGGCAAACCCAGGGGGCCATTTGACAAGGCCTTGGCGGGGGCCCGTGTGAGCCTGGTGCTGAGGGAGGCTGAGCACACACGTCCATGCAGGCTGGGATCCCAGAAGAAAGCCACGCAGGGCCCGTGTGGGTGAATGGGCAGGGATGCGCGGAAGAGGCGCGCTTGGGAGGAAACATCAGATCTACACGGAGGGTCATTCTGTCTTAGAGAGACCGAGTCATCCTCAAAAATGCCAGCGGCATGGAAGACAAAGGTAAGGGCAAAAAGGAGACAAAGATGAAAGGAGTAAAGACGCATGATGATAAAATGTGCCAATGCGTGATTTTAGGCTGGGGGGGCGGTACGACGGCCTCCCTCCACCAAAGCAAAAGCCATAAAGGACACTACAGAGCCCACTGACAACATGAGAACATGGTGTTAACTGATTGTGTCAGTTGTAAGTTTCCTAACTTGGATAACTGTAGTGCGGTTATTTTGCAAGAAAATATCTTTAAACATACACTGAAGACCTAGGGGTAAAGAAGTGCTTTCGTTGGGATCTTAACGTGCACTCTGAAGGCTAAAGGGTGCTGTTGGGAGGTGCTGGGAGGTGATAAGCAGGGTGAGGGCAGTCATTGGTCATTGGAGCTGTCTGTCATTGGAGACCGTGGAGTTACAGTAGACTGTCATTCAGGAAGCAAAGAAGGGCTTTGCGCTCTCCTCTGCTCTTCACTATGTTTTTATTTTTTTATTTTTGGCCAGTCCTGGGCCTTGAACTCAGGGCCTGAGCACTGTCCCTGGCTTCCTTTTGCTCAAGGCTAGCACTCTGCCACTCTGCCACAGCGCCACTTCTGGCCGTTTTCTGTATATGTGGTGCTGGGGAATTGAACCCAGAGCCTCATGTATATGAGGCAAGCTCTCTTGCCACTAGGCCATATCCCCAGCCCTCTGCTCTTCACTATGATATGTTGCTTTGTCACGGCCCCAAAGCAAGGAGGCCGACCAACTATGAACAGGAGGAGCCCGCCATGGGCCAAAAGAAGCCCTTTTCTCTTTACAAGTGGGTCACCTCCATTGTCTGTGATAGCAATGGGACACAACGGGCGCGAGTCACTTTTAAGCAGTGGGAGAGAGAGAAGATGGATTATCCACTACCAGGTTAATGTGGGGAATATTCTTGCAACTTTTGTGCCACTTTCAAATTATTTTGATGGAAAAGCCGAACAACAATTAGGAGACAATGGAATAGGAGAGAGAGAGAGAAAAAGACAAAAGAGGGTAAAAACGTGTCAGCATTGACCTGGGTCTAGGCCAAAGACTTTGGCGAAGACCCATGCGTGCTGAAGTCCACCCTCTGGGCTACTCCCTTCCTCTTGGGCTGCTCCCCATAAACAGCTGCATTTGGTATCGTGTCTTTCCAGCCTTTATTCCAACGACCCTGAGTACCGACACTGCCCTGCAAGAGGGGTCACGGGCTCTGGGGACAGCACGAGGAGCCAGGGCCTCAGAATTCTCCTCACGGTCACCGCCAGGTTTGTCTCAGGGCCGGGTGCTCTTCCCCCTCGCTACACACAGGCTCCTGACCAGCACTTCTTATCAGAGTGACTACATTCCTTCTTTGCCAACGGAGCAGATGCCCACGCAGACATCGCCCGACACGGCACCCGCGCCCTGGACGAGCTCAAAGCACAAGCCAGGAGGATGGCTACCTGGTTTACAATTTGAAAGCAAGTATCGCGTAGGAATGGGAATGAAAGCCGCAGAGGGTCAGGTTTGGGGTGATGGATGCCCTTCGGGGTACCGTGTACCCTTTGAGCTGGGTCCCCCAAGAAGTCCTGAGTAAGAAGGTGAGGTGGGCCGTGCCTCCCCCTGCCCCCCCGCCTTCTCCCCTCCCCCCCATGCGGCCCCAACTTACGGCAGAAGTCGTAGGTCCGCCAGGGGCCCACCTCCACGCCCGCGTTCTTGCACGCGCCGGCGTAGCGGGCCACAGCGTCGCAGAGCTCGGACACGTTGCCCCCGCTCTGGCACAGGCGGAACAGGCAGGTGCGGTAGTAGGCGGTGACGTTGACCAGCCCGTGGCACTCCAGGAAGGAGCTGTTGGAGGGGTCGTTGATGATGCCGCACCGGGAGCGGCTGCGGTAGAACTTGAGCAGCTCCGAGTCGTTGTTGCAGGCCTTGAGCAGGTCCCCGCACTCGCCGTTGCAGATCTCCTCGAACGTGGTCCAGCTCTCCAGGAACGCCGCCAGGTTGTCCGTGCACTTGCCATTGGGCAGGCAGAACTCGTCGCTGGCGTTGGCGTTGAAGAAGCCGCACAGGCCCCCGGTGCAGTTGAAGTACGCGGTGGACAGGCGGATGGACAGCAGCCCCGCGTCTGAGTACTGGACGGTCACCACGCCCTTGGATTCCACCGTCGTGCTGTTTCTGTTGCGGTAAATCTCCAGCCTCCCCGAAGGATGGAAGAAGGGTAATTCCACTTCCTGGCCGTTCACCTGGAAACCAAGCCACGCATCATCAACCGCAGACACACGCAGAGGACCCCGGCTGGGGGCCGAGGCTCGCCCCACTGACTGCAGTCTCCCAGAAGAATCCAGAAGCTGCTGGTCTACAGAAACCATGGCAGATGACAACTGCTTATTCATGGGATCCTTGTTCCTTCCTTCCTTCCTCTCTCCCTCTCCCCCATTTCTTTTATCCTTGCTGGTCCTGGGGCTTGAACCCAGGGCCTGGGTGCTGTCCCAAGCTTTTGTGCTCAAGGTTAATGCTCTACTTCCTCTTTCTCTCTTTCCTTCCTTCCTTTCTTCCTTCCCTCCTTCCTTCCTTCCTTTCTTGTCAATCCTGAGGCTTGAACTCAGGGCCTGGGTGCTGTCATTGAGCTCTTTCTGATGAAGGCTAACATTCTACCATTTTGAGCCACAGTGCCATTTCCAGTGTTTTGGTGATTCATTGGAGATTAAAGTCTCATGGACTTTCCTGCTTGGGTTGGCTTTGAACTCCAATTCTCAGATCTCAGCCTGCCAAGTAGCTAGAATTACACCAGCACCTAGCTCCTGTTTCTTTCTTTTGAAACTAACATTTGCTCTTTGTTTTCATGTCATGTAGACACTAAGCTAGCCCTAAACAAAAACTAAAATTGCCTTATATATCTAGCTCCCTTATGCACCTGTTTTCGGTTTTTTGTTTTTGTTTGTGTTTTCTTTTTATAAATAATTCTATTTTCCTCCCTACCTTTCGAGCTCCCTTTCCCTCCAGTTCTTACCTTTCCTTTCCCTTGAGGCGTATAGAAGATATCTAATGAGTTAGCTGTCCACCCACTTACCTATGTCCTGAAACTCTTTACTAAATTAATTTCTACTCATCTGTCAGTGGAGTGAAAACACAGCCCTCTCCACGGGCAGGTGTGTGATACTGAGTGACTTCCTTGGGTTGTTCTGTGTTGCCGTTTAGTCTCTAAACAGACCTAATGGGATGCGATGTTCGATCGGGAGAAGAGGGAGTTTCCCTTCCCACATCCCCGCTCTGCTTCGGTCAGCTGTGGAACGCTCACTCAGCCCTTTGGGATCTTCCTAGGAAATTGAGACATTGGCCTTCACAACTCCCAAGAACCCTTCTAGAGCTAGTGATCTCGGAGCCTGAGCATCTAGGTCATTAGGCCGGGTCAGTGCTGGGAGATAGCAAGACAAGCCCCTCCGCGCCACCCCACGTGCAGAACAGCTACGGGCGGGAGAGTTAGTACAGTACAGGCGGGGGCTAAGAGCGCGGAGTTTGGAGTCCGCCCGCTTGGGCTTGAATCCCATTTGCTGGCCGTGTGCTCCACCTCTCTGCGCCTCAGCTTGCTCACGTGTAAAGTGGGGAGGGGGCAATCGTACCATCTACCTGTTGAGATTAAGTGTACTACTACTTAAAAGCAGGGCTTGGAACGGCGCCTGGCACACGGCAGGCTTCGGTCCGCATTTCCTGTCACAGAGAGCGAGTCCTCCTGGGTCGGGTTCAGCACGCTCCGGCTCCGCTCCGCGTTCGCGCCGGGTGCTCTTACTTGGTGCCGATCACTGGGATGCCCTCCAGCCTGGAAGCCGTGTCCTCTGGAGCACACGCTGGTGGCCGCGGGGGGCAGGAGGGCGAGCCGGAGACCCTCGCGGGGAGCCAGGAGCCTTACCTTGACTTCCGAAGCCCCGACGCCGCCTATCTTGACCTCCTGGTCGGCCACCAGGACGCGGAGGCCCCGGAGCCAGGCGGGCCCGGTGTCCGGCTTCTTCTTGTTGATGTCGATCTCCAGGTAGTCGGGACGGTCGGGGCAGGTCTTGAGGAGGGTGTAGGAGAAGTCGGAGGGGAAGGCGTAGGCGGCGCCGTCGAAGGTGCGCAGCACCTGGTTCTGGCCGAGCAGGCACAGGGTCTCGCGCGCGGGGAAGCAGCCCCGGTAGCCGTCCTCGACGGCGCACACCTCCCCGCGGCGGCACGTCTTGTTGAAGCAGTAGACGTCGCCGCCCTCCTCGCACAGGCACTGCACCGTGCAGTTGGCCGTGGCCCAGAAGAACTCCCCCATGGTGTAGTAGCGGCCGTCGAAGTCGCAGCCGCACTGGTGCAGGGGGACGCACTGGCTGGTGCTCAGGACGAAGCCCTCGTTGCACTCGCAGCCCTCCGTGCAGGGCGTGGCGCAGTTCCGAGAGGCCGTGAGGTCGGAGCAGGTGTCCGGGCAGCTGCTGGTGCACACCGAGTAGTGGCTGAAGCTCGGGCACCTCACCGTGGACGCTGAGGGAGCGGGGTGGGGGGGGGAAGAGAGGGGGATCACAGGTGAGCGGACCCCCCGGGGCGCCCCTCCGGCAGCCAGCCGGCACAAGGACCCAGAGGAGGAATGGTCCTTCCAGCCATTTAGGTAGCACCGTGGTGAAGCCACAAGAGAGACCCGGCGCGGCCACTTTCCTAGGAACTACAGAGCCGCACCGTTGGATTGTGGGATTTTTCCCGGGGTGGGATCATCTCCACGGAAACTTCCAGTGTGCTGTCTCTGCTCGACTAGATAGATCACTTCTCGACCTGGAGCTCCATCTGGTGATCTACAGCCATCTGGGTGTTTTTAGGTCCTCTGTGCACGGGCTCGATGAGCCAAGCTGATTTTTAAAGGGCACGGCTCGTTCTTAGAAGGCAAGAAACCCCACTTCCTGGAGGAATCAGCACTGTCACTCTTCAAGGCTTAACTTGACAACATGAAAATTTGAGCAGGGAAGTATTTAAAATACATGAGTGTGACTAAAGCAGATAGTGCGAATGAATTCTCGGGGCTATTAAAAGTGAGAAAGAAGCCCCACTATCTGCAGAGATCCCGAGCCGGTTCCTCTAGGAGACTGTGCCTTAGAAATCTCTTATTCTTATTTTAAGAGCCTCCAAGTCTACATAAATGTTTGAATCCAGGCGGCAGGGGCACAGGGGCCTACTAACGCAGCTCTCTGAGCTAAATATAATTCATCTCACTAAAGTGAGAGACAGAGCAAAGACAGGAGTCTGTGATACGGGAAAAGCAATGCCACTAGGGGAAAACATAGAGATGTTATATATAATAATCTAGGCAATTCCGATGCTCTTGGATTATATATAAGGATCAAAAAGAAGTCGTGTTCAATCTCAACACTTGAATTGTGATATGGTTGCTCTGGGTGTGATAGAGACTGGCTAGTCATATAGCAAGAAAAATACACTGACATTTAATAGTTTGACCAATACTCTAAGATTTGTACCAGACATGTGAGATATTTATATGAATCCAACCTATACTTAGAGGGATTAAAAAAAAATCACCTTCTGGCCTTGGAATTTAAAGTGACTTTAAAATCTCTTCACCTCCAGAGCCTCTGGAAGTCATGGACTATAACTTCTATTTACTCACATGGAAAAACACCAAGGGCCAGAAAGCAAAGAAATTATTATTTGTTGTTGTCATCTCTGAATTGTAAAGAGAGATTTGGCTGGGCTACAAGGAAAACAAGGGAGACAACTAATTGGTACAAAATGCTTCATGCTAGAATGGAATGGGAAAGAACTTGGGTTTCCTCCCAGGTTGGGCCTTCACCTAACTGTTCTTGGTATTTCCGGAAAATGGCTTCTTCGTTGGTATATTATATTCTGGACCTCCTCTCCTTTCATTCACCTGCCTCACCCATAGAAAGGCTCCAGGATGAGGGGCACGCACTTTAAAGGAATGGGAAGTAGAAAGGAAGGGCCAGAGAGCCATGGCGCAGCCCCCCCACCCCCATGGGGGCGGGGCGGGGGCGGGGCAGAGGTGGGGGCAGGGGCAGGGGCAGGGCTAGGGCTGCCTTCTCAAGGCTGCATGTGGCCCGGGCCATAGTCTACACTTCCTCAGCACCCCAGCCACTCTGCAATCCCACCTCTTGGCTCCACTCTGAGCCTGCCACCTCTGCCCCTCTGGGCCTTCCTCCAGCCACGTGTCCCCTGCCATTCGTTCCAAGTTTCCAGAGCGTTCCTGCGCATCCGTGGCTCCTTGGGTCTTGCCTACGGTACTGGGCGTGGGGATGTGAAAGTCCTCTCACAGTCCATTCCTTAGGGTCGGCGATAGTTCCACCTCACCCCTGCCCTGGGGCCTCCATGGGACCCCCAGGAGTCCTGACACCCCACCCCTGTCCCCCGGCTTACCACACCCAGTCTGGATCCGCCAGTCTCCAATGGGGATACCCAGGGCTTGGCACACCAGGGCGTAGGCCTGGACGGCTTGACACAGGAGCGTCCCATTGTCCCGCACGCTGCACAGGTCGTACACGCAGCTGCGCACAAAGGCGGCGGGGTCCACCACGGTGCCGCACTCCCCGAGGGGGCCGTCAGGTCTTGTTCAGGAAGCCGCAGTAGTCGGGACCGAAGTACCGCGCCTCCGTGGCTGCGTCGCACTGAGTGCAGTTGTCCACGCAGCCGGAGCCGCACTTCCAGTCGGCGTGGTAGACGCGCCAGCTCTCTCCCAGGTCCAGCACGGACATGGCCGGCCTGCCGTCGGGCCGGAGGAAGTCATCCAGCGGGTTTTTGTTGTAGTTCCCACAGAGCCCGCACGTGGAGTTGATGTAAGAGCCTGGGACGGAAATGGAGGCGTAGTGCTGGCCATCGAATGTCACCAAGAGCCCAAAATCCGTTTCCACGGCCGTGGACATGCCACTCTGGTAGATTTTCACTGTCCCCAAGTCTAAGGTGACAGGCAAAGAAGTCACCAGGTCATTCACCTGCCAACAGTAATAGCAAAAGGCCGGTGAGCAGGTGCCGGGCAGAGTTCCAGTAGAAGGAGTGGGGAGGGGGGCAGGGAAGGCCGAGCGCCACCATTTTCTGGAATATTCCATATTCCACACTCCAGCTCACTCCAGTGTACTCACTCTCACTACAACAAAGGTCGAGGTGGGGTGGGGGTCCCTTGGGAGAGCGGCGAGTCGCAGGCCAGCCTAGCACTACGCGTTTGAGCTGTGAAAGCCACGTCCTTTCTAGCAATCCTACAGGGCCCCCTGAGGACTGGGGGACTGTCATCCGTTCTTGGCTGAGTCTAGGCTAACCGCACGGTTTCACTTGAAACACGCGTTTCCCCTTGTTTCTTCTCTTTAATCTTCTAAGAGTTAAGTCCCCGTCCGGTTATCATCACAGAGTTTCCATGGCCTTCCTATCTGCTATTAGTGCTTGGTGACCCCCCCCCCCAGCTGAAATGTGAATCAGACATCGGGTGTCCACATCCCCACACTGTTCTCGAAGAGTCTTACTAAGGACTTCCTGCCAGCAGAACAATGTCTTTCAATGACAACAAAGTTGAACACCTATTAGCTACCAGGCGCCTTGTCAGGAGCTGGGAAACACAGGGTTAAAAAGTAACGATTGCCTCTCAGGATGTTCCCGGCCTTCTGAAGAAGAGGAACACAAACAGATATTTATAGATGACAGTTTTAAATATGAATCAATAGAAGCGGTGAGGGGGACACTGAATGAACACTTAATCCAGCCTGGGGGACTCGTACAGGGATGTTTTAGAGGCAGTGAAGTCTGACCTGAGTTTTAAAGATGAATAGAAGTGTCTAGGGGAAGATCTGCATGGGGGTGGGGCAGAGGATCCCAGGATGAGAGCTTCAAAGTAGCCGTGTGGGACTAGAGGGCAGCTGTGGAATGTTCTGGCCTACAGAAAGATCAGGTGACCAGAAATGGATCTGGAGACATTAGCCAGATGACCTTCCTGCAAGTATCTTTCAGGCATGCCTGAGATCAAGCGTTGCTCTAAAAGTTTGGGATTAGCAATGAGTGAGGAGGTTCGTGATGAGGGAAGTACAGGCCGCTCCCTGGGGGGGGGGGGTGCTTCGGGGTGCCTGCAGGGGGGCAGGGGGCAGAGAGAGCAGGGATGGCAGGGAGGACCCCAGCCAGCACAAAGAGGGCCTGTCAGCCTCCCCAAAGACCTTGGCTTGACCCAGAGCAAGCTACAGAGCCAAGAGGGTGCTTAGCACAAAGGACTGACACGATCCGACTTCCACTTCAAAAGAACTGCTCCGGCTCCCGTGTCGAGAAGAGACCTTGAGAGCCTTGAACACCATGTTACACGCAACACAGCACACACGGAACCTGGCCGTCTCCGCGGCAGGGAGAGCTTCTGTCAGCGAGGGAAGCCCGGGGCACCTTTGCGATTGAGAAGGTGGACTTAGTAGCTAAGCCAAGAAGAGAAGCAAGGACCCCGGACGGGCAGCTGCCGTCAGAGCACAACAACACGGGCACACATGGGGGAGGATGAACACAAGTACCCCGCTTAACTGGGGCGCTGGGCGCTGGGGTGGGAGGAGAACGGAGAGATGAAGCAAGAGAAGTCTTAGGAGCTAGATAACATGAGCAGGTGGCTTGAAACGCTTGCAGCAGAGAGCTGGTTTTCTTTTTCCCATTTGCCATGCCTTGTTCCTACAGATGCTGGCAGTCATGGTCTCTAATGGAACGTCGTTTCCCAGAACGTCCTTGGAAGGCTGGACTCGAAGTGCGCATCAACCTTCCAGGCTATCCTGGATCCCATCACTGGCATACCAGACAGATAAGGGTCTAACCTGCCACTGTGGCTACCTCTGAGTTTCCTTGGAATTGAGACAACAGACTCCCTATATTCCCCGTGGCCAATGTCACAGGCCACTCTCGGAGACGGGCTGGCCTCCAGCACAATCTCTGTTGTTGGTTCACTCACGGCAATATGGGCTTTTGGTAGTCAGTACTTCCAGGTCCTTCCAGTTTCTGCCCATGCCCAGCGCAAAGCCACCACTGAGTTTTCACATATCTGTTATGGCATCTCCCCACCCCCGGTACCAAGCTTCTGCCTTAGATTGGGCCGAAATAACAAAACACCACAAGAAGGACGGCTCATAAACCATAGGAATGAATTTCTCTTAGCTCTAGAGGCTGGGAAGTCCAAGCAAGGAGTGGCACCCCCCCCCCATTGTGCCCTCATGCTCAGGAAAGGGCACACGAGCTCCCTGTGACATTGTAAGGGCACTAATGCCATTCCCGAAGGCTTGATCCTCATAGCTCAGCCGCTCCCTGAAAGCCCCATCTGCCATCTTGGGAATTTAAGACGGTGACACAAAGCTGGGGAGGGACATAAACATTCAGACTGTGGCAGTGGGGGAAGGAAAGAAGACATTAGTCTTAAGATGGAAGCTCTCCTCCAGAGAGCTACTAAGGAGTTTCTGGTCTCCTAGGCAGAATTAGCCAGCAAGGGTGAAGCAAAACCACACTGTCAGCAAGGTCAGCTGGCCAGAGGACTGAACAGTTAGCAGCCATTGTGCTGTGCTGGGATGCAGACAGGGAAATCGTTCTTCAGGTTCGTATGGAATGCAAACCACATCCATTTCGAATGCTTTCCTGTCTTCTTGCTTACGCTCCCACTAGCAAAGGGCGAATTCTTCCACATTGGAAAGCAGAAAGCCAAGGTGGATAAGATCTAGACACTGCAATGGTCATCCCTGGTTTCCTGTCTCTGTTCTCACCTCACTGTACCCCACCTCACACCTAGGTTTAGGTAATGCTTCAGTTCATGTCATTCTTCCTGGCATAGGTGCTTATAGTACCCCATTCATTCTCACCACAAATGACCATGGGGTCCACACTGCTCAGAGCAAGGGCTGGAGAAAGAACTCTGTGACAGAGTCAGCTTTGATGAGCTGGTGGTAGACAGCCCTCCCCTCTTGGCTTTCCCTTGTCCTCTTTGTGAGCTAGGCATTTCCCCTCTTCAATAGTGTGTCTCCCAGGACATGGGCAGGGGTGGGGAAAGGGATAAAAGAGGAATCACAAGGGGTGCTGGCGGCTCACACCTATAATCCTAGCCCCTCAGGAGGCTGAGATCTGAGGATAACAGTTTGAAACCAGCCCAGGCAGAAAAGCTCTTGAGACTCTTATCTCCAAAAAGCTACTCAAAACAGTCCAGAGGTGGCACTATGGCTCAAGTGGTAGAGCACTAGCCTTGAGCAAAAGCAGCTCAGGGGCAGTGCCCAGGCCTTGAGTTCAAGCCTCTGGACCAGCAAAAAAAAAAAAAAAAAGCTGAATTTCAAAGCTTAGTTCTTGGAACTGAACAGGAGTTTGGTGAGAGACAGCAATGTGTAGTCAACATCTACTGAGGGCCTCTTCTGTACTGGGGTTTGCACAGATGTGCACATGTAGCTCTTCTACTTTGTGATCATGGCTACCTTTCAGGTCCTACGAAGGAGATGGAGGATCATGGCTAATGTGACACATGGTGGACAGGGCCTGACTCCCCCTGGCCAGGCTCCAAAGCTGTGTCTCCCCCCCCCCCCCCGCAGCCTGTACGGAGGCAGCCAAACCCAGGCTACAGCCCAGAGGCCTAGTCGAGGAGACACAACAGTCCCTCGTTTTACAGATAAAGAGCTGAAGTTCAAAGAGGCCATTGCGCTGCAGTAGTGGCCGGGACCTGGGCAGTTCCCGTGGCCTCTGAGTCCCAGCTCTTCCTCAGGATGGGGTCTGGTTCTCAATCGTTTGTTCTCATATGGGAGAGAAAGAAGAAAACTTGGAACTATTAGCTAGAAGGAGACATTAATTAGGTATGGATTTTTTAGTTGTGTTGTTTTTCTTTGGACCCTATTGGCATATGCAATCTCCAATTCTTTGTTTTGCTATGAGAGAAATTTGTTTTGCTTATAGAGGAAAGCGTCCCTAGGCAGAGTGCACCTTGTCACCAGGCACATGAAGACAGGGTTGGGAAAGGAGGACCTCGAGGATGGGAGCAAAGATCTCTGGCCATTCTCAGCCTGACACGATTGGCTGAAGGAGTCGGGTGCCTCCCAGGCATTTCAGGCTCCTTCCTGCCTCTCAGCCCTCTCCCTGCCTGTCCCCAAGTCACCCTGGGTCAAGGCTCTGTCATCCATCCATCCACTCTCCCCAGCAGAGCAGGTGTATTCAAAGACACTGGAAACCATTTGGCAGAGGGAAAAGGAAGCCATTGTTAGCTTGCAGTTGGAGTCACATAACCTTTTCTTTCCGAAGCATTTATATTCACATCCACATCTCCCTGCTGCTACAGAAAATTGAGGAATCCGTGCCCTCCGCCTGGACGATGGAACACAGCCACACAAAATTAGCAGAGCTACTGGGCCTGAAAGAAATGACAGTGCTCCTTTCTTTCTTTAAAAAAAAAGTCAGACTGTGAGCAAAAAGAATTTTAATCAAAATGAAAAGTAAGAGGAATGAAAACGTAAGCGTGAAGTTTTCATTTTCAACTACATATCATCCTCACAATACAGACAAGTAAAGGAAAGCTACTGAAAAAAAAATTTAGCTTGAAATGCTAGCATCTATCTACCAGGATCAGGAGAGCAGCTCAAGAGCACAATGTAAATTTAAAAAGGGAAACTCCAAGTTTCTGAACTCAAATTCTTAGCCTGACTGGATAGACAGAGCTGTTTCTACAGACACTAACCAAGTAACAAGCAAATTGGGACTTCAGCCAAAGGAATAGCTCACTTTCCTAATTTATAAAACTGATAAGCTGTACAGACCTAGGCAGGACAAGCACTAGAAGAAAGTGGAGTGAGTTCCCCAGTCCTGCCTTTTATTGGACATGCTGCCTCAACTAAAACTACAAGGTATTCAGAGAGCACGAAATTCAGGTATTCAGAGAGCACGAAATTCCTGTATTAGCATCAATTTGTCCTTGTGATCTCACGGAGGACGAAGGATGGCGGAGGGTTGCAGGAGGGCTGAAGCAACCAACCCTTTGTGTCTAGGTCACTATTACTCAGATAAATCCACAGCCACTTAACATTTAGAACACTGGGCCTCCACTAATTGAGTAACCAGTTGCTACTGGCTTCTTGCCCTCCCTCTCTGGTGAATACTTCCTCTTGGAATCCTCATAGACAGCATTTGCTTATGCGAAACAATCCAGGTGTCATGTGCATGTACTAAACAGGCAAATGGAAGTCCACACTCATCTCTGTCAGCCTAGGTGGGAGCAGAGCATCCCGGTAGCAAAGTTTTTCCTGGATCTTCCCATACAGCCTCACTAAGGAAGTTATTCAGCCATTCCAGGTGGCTACCTGGGTAGCCCCAATCAATGTGGAGCTTTCTCTGCACATGAAACAATGGCTCTTGGGCAAACAGAATGGAGTCTGAGGGGAATGAGGATTACTAACCAAAGGCACTTAGGGACTTAGGGTTTGCCCTTTGTACTTGCACTAGAGTCAGGGCATGGCCATGTGACTATAACCCATTGCAAGCCAGGTCTATGGGAGGTGGAACCTAACTCTCCTGTTACTTCTGAGCTGTGTGCACTTGTATGTGTACATGTACAGGCACATGCATGTGTCTACCAGTGAAAGAATGAGGCATACACATTTAGTTTAAATTGAAAAATGGATAGACGCCAGGTGCTGGTAGCTCATGTCTGTAATCCTAGCTACTCAGAATGCTGAGATCTGAAGATCGTAGTTTGAAGCCAGCCCAGGAAGGAAAGCCCTTGAGACTCTTATCTCCAATAAACTACTCAGAAAAAGTCAGAAGTGGAAGTGTGGCTCAAGTGGTAGACCACTAGCCTTGAGCAAGAAGAAGCTCAGGGACAGCACCCAGACCCTAAGTTCGAGCCCCAGGATCAGCAAAACAAGACAAGAAATGTGGATAGACGGATATAGGAGAAAGCTTAGCAGAGCTCTTTTACAAATGCTTTTTGGTCTAGTAAAGCACTGCACAAGCTCCTTGCAGGTCGGGAAGAGCGTACAGCTCTGCTTGGGTACTTAGAGAGAGATAAGCAGCAGAACGAGTAGGTGGGGATGACTTTCCAAGACTGTCGACTCAGGCATGTCCACAACCCTGTGAGGCGCGGAGAGACGTTCTCACCTTCACTCTTCCGTAGCTTCCTTTGGGGATGAGAATCTTGTAGCCGTTGACCTCCACGGAGAGCTCCTTCACCCAGGAGACCGCAGAGCCCCCTCGGTGCTCATTCTTGGCCTCCACACTGAAGAAAGGGAGGCTGGACGTCTGCAGACACTGTCGGGCCAACAGGTAGGCACAGGAGCCTTGAAAGTGGAAGAGGAAGCCGTCGAAAGTGTGGTAGTGCGGCTCACCAAACACCACGCAGGTGCTGGTCTCCACCGGGCTGCAGTAGAAAAATTTGCCTTTGGCTTCACACAGCTCGTAGGGGCTGCAGGAGGCATCCTGGCAGTAGATCTCATTGTTGAAATCCAGACAGCGACACTTGATGGTGCAGTTGAGGTCATCCCAAAATACCTCGCCTCGCCGGAGGAACTGTCCTGAGAACAATGACATCAGAACCAACATGTATGGAGCACTTACCCTTGGTGCCAGGCACCAGGCTAAATGCTCCACTTCTGTTCCACCACGTCATCCATGGAAGAACCTACTCATGGGAACTGTCACTCCTCATTTGACAGGTGAGGAAGCAGTAGCTTAAGAGCCATTGAGTAAACCCCCTCCAAGACTACTCAGAAACTCCCCAGTGCTGTCAGGATTCCAAGGTAAGAAGAGAGTCTGGATTGAGCACGGACTCTTGGCATTACCGACTCCACAGCTGGTGAGCAAACGCCCACACACTGACTTCACGCGTGGAGAAAGACTATGACGCTTGAGCATTCCTTCTTTCTGTTCAGGAATAGGAAGAAGGATGTTCCAAAGGACGACTCAATGGTAATTCAGCCACACTGTTTACCTATCTGCTAATTGGTTCATTCAATCAATAGACATTTGTTGGGTGCCCAGTGTATGTCTTAAAATGTAAATAGCACCAATCAGGCATCTGACACACAGATATAAATCCTAACTTCCTGGAAAGATTTTGGAAATAGCTGATCTCTTGCTTGGCACTTTCAAAGGCTCATAAATCCTATAGACGCTGCTTAGGCAGAACTTACACGTATGGCAGATTGTTCGTCCCCCAGCTCTAGGGCCTGACCAAGTCTAGTACTTTCCTCTTTTGATCCACTAGACAGAACTTTGATGAATTTCAACTCAAGAAGATAATGAGGTTGGAGGTGCTGACTTCAAGTAATGAGTTATTTAAAAATGTTTATTTGTAAGATCATTCCCTTAAGCGAAAGTATCTCTAGGCTGGGGACTATGGCCTTGGCTTTGGATGGAGTTGGAGTCAAGAGTCTAGCAAGAGTCAGAGCTCTGTAGTCACCTTCCAAGAAGCATGGTTTTAGTTCCCACGTGCCTCTGTTTTCCTAGCCTGGGAAATGTGGGTGAGGCTATTCCTCGCGCCTGCCTCACGGGGTGATACGATGGAAGAGCTGACACAGGTTGAGAGAGGCAGCCGAATTCATGAATTAAGAAAGTCTGACAGGGGAGAGACGGACTGTGCAATAGTCAGAAAGGTCAGTGACAGCACACACAGGAGAAGGGGCGGCTTGCGAGTGCTCAGCTAAGATTTCTCAGGTTTTTATAAAAGTAAATCGCTCACACTTGCTGAGTATCACAAGTTCAAGGCCAGCTTGACTAACCTAGAAGACCCCATTTCA